>NW_027507758.1:655161930-655549727 GCF_037356315.1 Lithobates pipiens
AATAGAAAAGAATAGATTAGAATAGAAAAGAGTAGAATAGAAAATGATATAATTGAAAAGAATAGAATAGAAAAAAAACAGTAGAACAGAATAAAATAAAAAAGAATATAACCTAATTCTGAAATTCAAATTTCGATTAGAATACATTTGAATTTGAATAGAATAGAAAAGAATAGAAGAGAGAAAAATGTTATATATATATATATATATATATATATATATATATATATATATATATATATCTTTTCTATTCTTTTATTTTATATTTTATTTCTTTATTTTTTATTCTATCCCTTTATTTTATATTTTAATTATATTTATTTATATTTATATTTAATATATATTTTTAATTAATATTTTAATATTTTATATTTTATATATATTATTTTTTCCATTCTTTTATTTTGTATTCTGTTCGATTTTGCTCAATCATATTCTATTCCATTCTATTCTTTTTTATTCCTTTATTTTATATTCTATTTTATTCTTGTCTGAAATTTGAATTTGATCTGAATTTTGTCCAAAATTTCTGTATATATATATATATATAATGTCTTAAGTTATTTTCTAGCAAAAAATACTGATTTAAACGTCTAAACAAAAAGTGCCAGAAATGGGCGGGTCAGCAGGTGGATATCTAGGGGGTTCTTTTTGCTGGTGACAGAATTTTGCAGTAAGCGGGCGCAGCCAACAATGCCGCCCTGCCTGTCACTGATGGAATTGGTTGTCTATGCCAAGGGATGGACCATAGCGAGGCGCATTGATAGCGGCAGAGGTTGTCCTGTGTGTATATACTGCCCTCTGCTGTCCATTTTGGGAAGTGATATCATATTATTGGGCAGCAATTACTTTCACAGTACAAGAAGCAAAGATAATAGAAAATGATTTAATTGCAGTCATTTTCCTCTCCATAGCGATGAACATCGAACCCTCAGAGCCAATAGAAATCTGGATTCACTCCATCCTGTGCCAATTCTGCTGCGTTTGTTAATTATGTTATCAATGCACATTAATGCGTATTGTAAATCATGGCGCATGCGCTGCCATTGTCATCAATAGGCTCCTTACTGCATACAACAGACATTAAATCTGACCTTTGGCCTTCCAGGTTTGTAGCGGCTCCTCTCCTGCACTGAAATGTCTTCCTCTGATGTCACTGCACACTGTGAGCGTCCCACAATGTGCATTAGAAGCTGCAGAAAGTCAGATAGAGCCCTGCCTCATTTCCAGGCTAGAGGACATCCAGCATCATCTTAGCTCTTTCCTCCTCAGCCTGACTATCCCTGGCCCCGCCCCTTTCATTAATTGGAATTCAGGTCTTTCAATCATGGAGGATCAGCGTCACATGTGGGTGTCATCTATGTAAATACAGCCAGGGGCGGACTGACCAGTCGGTCACTCGGGCGGCGCCCGAGGGCCTGAGGTCATTAGGGGCCCGGTCTCGGCCACTTGAAGCGGCTGTGCCCGTATCACATGCCGCGATCATGCCGATTACCATACGGCGCGCTGCTCCCCACCGGCCCCTCCTTCCCTCCCGTCCGTCCCAGGTGATGTCACAACGCATACAGTACAAGCACCTGGGACGGACGGGAGGGAAGGAGGGGCCGGCGGGGAGCAGCGTGGAGTTAGCCGTATGGTAATCGGCATGAGATACGGGCACAGCAGAAGAGTGCAGGGGCCGGCGGGGAGCTGCGCCGTTAAAAGTATTATCGGCATCCGCCGGTAAGTGAAGCCTGGGCCTGCCACAAGTGATGGGGGGGTGGCGGTACAGATGCATGGGGCCCCGGATCCCCCCTGTGTGTGTCCTCCCCTGTGTGTGTGTGTCCTCCCCTGTGTGTGTCCTCCCCTGTGTGTGCCCTCCCCTGTGTGTGCCCTCCCCTGTCCCCTGTGTGTGCCCTTCCCTGTCCCCTGTGTGTGCCCTCCCCTGTGTGTGTCCTCCCCTGTCCCCTGTGTGTGCCCTCCCGCGTGTGTGAGTGTCCCCGTCTGAGTGTGTCCGTATGTGTATGTGTGTGAGTGTCCCCGTATGTGTGTATGTGAGTGTCCCCGTATGTGTGTGTGTGTGAGTGTCCCCGTATGTGTATGTGTGTGAGTGTCCCCGTATGTGTATGTGTGTGAGTGTCCCCGTATGTGTGTGTGTGTGAGTGTCCCCGTATGTGTATGTGTGTGTTAGTGTCCCCGTGTGTGTGTGTGTGTGTGTGTGTGTGTGTGAGTGTCCCTGTATGTGTGTGTGAGTGTCCCTGTGTGTGTGTGTGTGTTTGAGTGTCCCCGTATGTGTGTGTGAGTGTCCCCGTATGTGTGTGTGAGTGTCCCCGTATGTGTGTGTGTGTGAGTGTCCCCGTATGTGTGTGTGTGTGAGTGTCCCCGTATGTGTGTGTGAGTGTCCCTGTGTGTGTGTGTGTGTGTGTGTTTGAGTGTCCCCGTATGTGTGTGTGAGTGTCCCTGTGTGTGTGTGTGAGTGTCCCCGTATGTGTGTGTGAGTGTCCCCGTATGTGTGTGTGAGTGTCCCCGTATATGTGTGTGTGTGTGTGTGAGTGTCCCCGTATATGTGTGTGTGTGTGTGTGTGAGTGTCCCCGTATATGTGTGTGTGTGTGTGTGAGTGTGCCCATATATGTGTGTGATTGTCCCCGTATGTGTGTGTGAGTGTCCCCGTATGTGTGTGTGAGTGTCCCCGTATATGTGTGCGTGTGTGTGTGTGTGTGAGTGTCCCCGTATGTGTGTGTGTGTGTGAGTGTGCCCATATATGTGTGTGATTGTCCCCGTATGTATGTGTGTGTGTGAGTGTCCCCGTATGTGTGAGTGTCCCCGTATGTGTGTGTGTGTCCCCCCGTATGTGTGAGTGTCCCCGTATGTGTGAGTGTCCCCGTATGTGTGTGTGTGTGTGAGTGTCCCCGTATGTGTGTGAGTGTGTCCCTGTGTGGTGTGTATCCCTGTGTGTGTGTGTGTGTGTGTGTGTGAGAGTGTATCCCCCTGTGTGTGTGTGTGTGTGTGTGAGAGTGTATCCCCCTGTGTGTGAGAGTGTATCCCCCTGTGTGTGAGAGTGTGTCCTCCCCCCTGTGTGTGTGTGCGTGAGTGTATCCCCCCCTGTGTGTGTCCCCCCCCCCCGTGTGTGTGGTGTGTGTGTAAGTGTCCCCGTGTGTGTGTCTCCCAGTGTGAGAGTGTGTCCCCCTGTGTGTGGTGTGTGAGTGTCCACGTGTGTGTGTGTGTCTCCCTGTGTTTGTGTGAGTGCGTGTGCGTTCTCCCTCCAGTTTCCCCCTGTGTGCTCCCCCCCTTGTCTCCCTGGCAAGGTGTGGCGCCCAAGGGGGCCCCATGAGCTTCTATTGCCCGGGGGCCCCATTAGTTGTCAGTCCGCCCCTGAATACAGCCACACCCACTCTTATAGACTGACACTCCCCCATCAGAGAGGAGTACTGAGGAGGGGGGGGGGGGGGTTCAGGAAGATATCTAAAGGCCCCTGATATCCCTTCCCACCAGCCATGATCTGCCCCCTGCTGGCCCCTCCTACCAGCTATGATCTGCCTGCATTGCCTAGAGAAGCACAGAGACCTGGTGATGATGTCACAATGGATAATAAGCGACGTAACCTGAATTTCTGAAAAATACAATAGTAAACAATTTAAACAAATCCACAATAATAAAACAAACATTTTGGACGAATTTCAGATGCTTTTCAAAACGAATTTGAATTTTAGAAGAGAATAAAATAGAATAGAAAATTAAGGAATAAAAAAAGAATAGAATAGAATATGATAGAGCAAAAACAGAACAGAATAAAAAATAAAATAATGGAAAAAATCGAATATAAAATTAAGGGATAGAATAAAAAACAAAGAAATAGAATATAAAATAAAAGAATAGAATAGAAAAGAAAAATTTGAATTGAAAATTAAATAATAGAGGGGAATAGAATAGAATAGAGAGGTGAGAGGGGATTGGGGGAGATTTGTGCTGGGAGAGGGGATTAGAGGAGGGAATTTGTGCTGGGAGAGGGGATTAGGGGGATTTGTGCTGAGAGAGGGGATTAGGGGGATTTGTGCTGGGAGAGGGGATTAGGGGGATGTGTGCTGGGAGAGGGGATTAGGGGGATTTGTGCTGGGAGAGGGGATTAGGGGGATTTGTGCTGGGAGAGGGGATTAGGGGGATGTGTGCTGGGAGAGGGGATTAGGGGGATTTGTGCTGGGAGAGGGGATTAGGGGGATTTGTGCCGGGAAAGGGGATTGGGGGGATTTGTGCTGGGAGAGGGGATTGGGGGGGGGGGGATTTGTGCTGGGAGAGGGGATTAGAGGAGGGAATTTGTGCTGGGAGAGGGGGGATTGGGGGGGGGGGGGTTTGTGCTGGAAGAGGGGAATAGTGGTGAATTTGTGCTGGGAGAGGGGATTAGGGGGGATTTTTGCTGGAAGAGGGGATTAGGAGGGGATTTGCTCTGGGAGAGGGGATTAGGGGGGAGTTTGTGCTGGGGGAGGGGATTAGGGGGGGGATTTTTGCTGGAAGAGGGGATTAGGAGGGGATTTGCACTGGGAGAGGGGATTAGGGGGGAGTTTGTGCTGGGGGAGAGGATTAGGGGGGATTTTTGCTGGAAGAGGGGATTAGGAGGGGATTTGCTCTGGGAGAGGGGATTAGGGGGGAGTTTGTGCTGGGGGAGGGGATTAGGGGGGGATTTTTGCTGGAAGAGGGGATTAGGAGGGGATTTGCACTGGGAGAGGGGATTAGGGGGGAGTTTGTGCTGGGGGAGAGGATTAGGGGGGATTTTTGCTGGAAGAGGGGATTAGGAGGGGATTTGCACTGGGAGAGGGGATTAGGGGGGAATTTGTGCTGGGAGAGGGGATTAGGGGGGAGTTTGTGCTGGGGGAGGGGATTAGGGGGGATTTGTACTGGGACAGGGGGACTTTATTTGGGGGGAGAATTTTGGCTTGCAAAGGGAATTTAGGTTTAGGGGATTAATGTGAATAGATATTATATAATGATTACAATCGGCAATATTAGTGTAGCGTTGGAATTTTTGCCATGTAATACTATTAATAGGACCATGTTAATAGATTGGTATTTGGCTCCCTCTACTGGTATGCAGTGGAAAAAGACTTGTTTAAAGCGGAGGTCCACCCTAAAATGGACCTCCGCTCATCGGAATCCCCCCCCCCTCCGGCGCCACAATCGGCACCTTTCAGGGGGGAGGGGGGTGCAGTTACCTGGATAATCCAGGTAACTGCACCCACTTCCGGGCTAGCTCTCTGCGGAAAGGGGCGTACATTACGCCCCTTTCCGCAAGCGCCCGCCCCCTTCAGCAAGTGCCCCGCTGCCTGCTGGGAAACACACAGCTCCCAGAGGCAGCGGGGACCGTCCGGATTGCGCCGCGCGGCTCGCGCATGCGCAGTAGGGAACCGGGAAATGAAGCCGAAAGGCTCCATTTCCTGATTCCCATACCCAAGATGGCGGCGGCAGGACCCGATAGACGAGCGAGCGATCGGCTTCGGGTGCCGACATCGCGGGCGCGCTGGACAGGTAAGTGTCACTATTTAAAAGTCAGCAGCTGCAGTATTTGTAGCTGCTGGCTTTTAAAAAAAAAAAAAAAAACGCGGAGTCCCGGTGGACTCCCGCTTTAAAGTGGTTGTAAACCCTTACAGACCACTTTGACCTACAGGTGAGCCTAGATGAAGGCTTACCTGTAGGTCCAAGAAATATCTCCTAAACCTACACGGTTTAGGAGATATTCACAAAAAGACAGGCACCGCTGTCTACGGTGCATGCGCCGTAGACAGCGGCGCGCAAGGTGCACTGAGCATGCCGCAGATCACGGCGATATGCCACTCGTGTCGGCCCCCGTGCGCATGCGCGGGAGTGACGTCATCGCGGCACCAGCGAATCACAGCGCCGGAGCAGCGAGACCCGGAAGTCACTCTGGGATACATGGCGGCGGTGAAGATTAAGGAGGAGGACCGCTTCGGGGGCTTTGTTCTCAGGTAAGTTATTCATAATGAGCTAGTATGCTATGCATACTAGCCCATTATGCCTTTGCCTTGCAGGTTGCATTAAAAAAAGAAAAAAAAAGAGTGCCTTTACTTACTCTTTAACTTTCACATAACAGCTAAGCAGGAAGTGACTTAATTGTTTTTCTTTGAGAAAGGACTCACCTACCCACAATGCCCACTCACCTACCCATGAACACTGAGTGGCTGAACTGCATGCTGGGTAGGCAATAAAAGGTCTGGCATGGCCATTTTTCTGTCTCTTCTTGCTGGAAAGCGTGGCCTGCCTACAGGGATCTGTGGGTGTCTGTTTGAAGAGCCGCGGCCTGCATCCTGAGGAGCGGAACAGCAACCACTGAGAGTGTCTTACCACAGTGTGCTGGAGCAGCGGTGTGATCTGACCAGAGGATCCAGAACGCCTGACGGAGCCAAACGAGGGTCCCGGTCATCTTGCGGTGCCAAACGAGGGTCTTCTCGTCTCATCTTGCTGTGCGGTGCAGCGTGACGGAGCTGGCAGCAGGACTGAGACCACCGGAGCGGAGGCATCCAGTTATCCAGGCCTGGTGTGGTGAGAGGGCTGTTTCCCAGAAGTTATATACAGCACTTCACACACTTAGACTAATCTCAAAGTATTGCTGAGACCTGTAGTCCCACGGAACAGTCCCTTTCAATTAGACTGTGCTCAGATAGGCCTCAAAGCCTAACTTCACTAACAATTGACTGACGTTGGGGGTACATTCCCAGGAAAGGAGTTTATAAGTGCATTGCACAATTGAAGTTACTGTTGTTCATTACTTTACGTCACATTACCACCTGCAAACCCTATGGAATACAAATACTGCAGTATAATGGTTAGCTGAAGAAAGAAGACAAAAGACTATATCATTTACTGTAAGGCCTTACAATGTTGTCGCTACATACAAAGAACTGCATTCACCACAGAAGGAGCTCTTGAGTAATTACATTGTGTTACATTGTTTTGCTAGCACTGTGTAGTGTATTGAAGTTTTAGAGTGTCTGCACTGCCGTTACTGGAAGTGGGAAGGTGCCCAGTGCCAAGAGTTTATCGCTCTGAGCATTAGTCCCACTTGGAGATGCGCCTACAGGGGTCATTTAGGTAACCCTTGAGTATAACCATTTACAAACACTCATCTCAATATTGTGTCAAACTTGTGTGCCAATACAATTCTTGTACTTATTGTTTAAACTTGCTTCAGTAGATCTATATTTTGGTTCACGTAGAATTGTTGTGAAGTGTGTTCATTCTCCTAGCAGGTGGAGCAGCGTATACCCAGGTAACAACAAAAGGTAAAATGCATGTAACCTGTTTTTATTGAAGTGTTCTTTAATATTGGGTTTTCGTTACCAACATTGTTACACAGCTGAGTCAAGCGGGTTGAGACAATTTATTGGGGGTGGAAGAGCAGAGTACAGGCCCAATCAATTACCACCAGCTCCTTCGGGGTAAGTGCTACACGTGGGGGCTCGTCCGGGATTTCTGTTACTCTGCAATCAAACCCACCCTCTTGGCACCAGTATGGACCCCATCACTGTGGTCCAGTGGTGTGAAGCGGAAGGCACCCGCTCAGAAGCAAGCGTGACAATTGAACTCCCAGGAGAAGCATGGGAGGAAGAACATATCAGCCAGGTTGTAAAGGCATTGTGCCCATATAGGAAGGCCTGGGTTGTTGCCGTCAGACCAGACCTCCAGCACTTATGCACTGTTGGAGTGGAGAAAGGGGATCCCTGAAAACTTCAGAGGCACGAGTGTGAAGCTGGCTGACAAGACAAAACTCTACCTGACCCACTCAGAGGGACCAGGTGAAAGCCCTACCTGCTCCACACAGGTGAGATCAACCAAAGTTCCCTCCCGGTCAAGTCTGACCTCAATTGAACCGGAACTCTTTACAGCCCTAGGGAACTTTGTGTCCCAATGCCAGAAGGGCAACCCAATATACCCTGGAACTGGATATCAGAAGCTCAGTGCCTTCTCTGGAAGACGCCCCGTACCTCCAGGAGAAGACAACTTTGAAGAGTGGTTGGAGCAAACCACACAAGCCTTGGATGAATGGGACATCCCTGAGGCTCACAAGAAACAGAGAATCGCAGAGAGCTTAAGAGGGCCTGCCTCAGAAGCCATCCGAAATTTGAAGCTCAGCAAACGAAGCTGTGTGGCTCAGGATTACCTACACATTCTGCAGGATGTGTTTGGGCGCACAGAGAAAGTTCCTGATCTGATCTATCAATTGGAACACACTTACCAAGATGAGGGAGAGGAGCTGTCAGAATACATGAGGCGTTTGGACAAGATTATACACCAGATTCTGCTGAAGAAGGGTCTAGACCCCAGTAAGGTGGATGAAGTTGGAGCCAAGCAGGTCTTGATGGGTGCTCAGCCTTTGGACCCCATCACACTCCTGTTGAGAACCCGTAAAGATGGTGGCATCCTAAAGTATCTGGACCTGATCCGAATTGTACGTGAAGAGGAGGCCATACTGGAGAGCAAAAAGAAAAAAGGTCAGAGGCCAAAATCTGTAGTGGAAGTCAGAAAGGCCAGTGCAGCTGATGGCGACCCCCAGATAGAGCTCCTCAAAACCCAAGTGTCACAATTAATAGACATGATGGCTCTGTTTACCGCCAGAAACAATATTCCACGAGATGAGGGAGTTATAACGCCCAAGAAGTTGTTAAGCTCTACAGTTGCTGAAAACCAAGGGACCTGTTTCAACTGCGGAGGAGTTGGACACTATCGGACGAGTGTGCCCAAGTCCAAAATCGGGGACACAATGACAAAAGCCGGCGGAAAACTTCAGAGGGCCCCAGTGAAGTAGTCAACTGGGTGCCCTACTACATCAGCAAGCTCCGAAGACTCCAACGATACCAAGAAACTGCAGCAAGATTTCAAAAACTCATGCGAGGCCTCAGTTGTTGCCTCCGAGAAACTCAGTGCCCCACTCCCTTTGACTCAGACTGCCCGGCATCGGGGAGTTAATGCGCACCGGGCTCCTGGAGCCCCACCTAGGCTGAAGCCAGATAAGAATCCACGAAAGCGAAGCGTAAAAATACAAACTACCAGACAGGCAAAACCTGCCACTCCTCATGGACTCCCTCCCAAGCTAGTGGGACCCTCCCCAATTGTCTCTATCCAAGTGGAAGGCGCCAAAGCCCTTTGGGACACCGGAGCCCAAGTAACTCTTCTTTACTCTTCTTTGATCCCCATGAAGAAGTCACGTGGTATGACGCAACGCGTAGGGAGTGGCCGTAGGACGTACCGGAAGTAGAGTAAGACTGGCGGAAGATGCCACGCCACCATCTTTATTCACCTTGCTGTGCTGTTTTATCTTAGTTTTAATGTGAGAGTCTCTTGTTTATATTAATAAATTGATCCTTTAACGTTTTATACTACACCATTGGAGCCTCCTCTCTCTCTCCCTTCCCCTCTCCCCTCTTGTTTTGAGCCATACACTACGGAATACATCCTTGGATTAACAGTATAAGCATCCATGCTAATAATGGCCCTCTAGTGGCCGAATGAGGTATTTACATCTTTTATCTGGATTTCCCTGATGGCTGTATATGAGGAATGAAATTGGAGACCCCCTGTGTATTTTGATGAGCCTGTTTTCTCTGTCTTAAGGTGAGAGTTCTGGGAGCCCTGACTGTCCACTTCATTGTTTTTTCATCATCATTTTTCAACATTTTTTGGTGCTTATTATTATATGGACTATTTATTTATTTTTTATTTGATCTTTTCACATGTTGTTTTTGCACTTAGCTAATTTTGATTTATTTATATATTTATACATATAGTATTGGCATCATTTGCGCAGGACTCTTTTCTCTGTTATCACTTTTTTGATAGTTTTGTGTTCACTATTCCGTCTTGCTGCATTTTTTTGCACTATATATTTGCACGTGCGCTTTGTGATTTTATATATTTTTATATATATAATTTATATACTTTCATCATCAGTTGTTTATATTCACTTCAGTTGCACTTTTTCCATAGTAGCGCGAAGGCTCACTTTTTCATTCTTCTTTACAAAGACTTTTATGAAAAACGTCTCAAACATTTGCCACTGCAGAAGTTGGAGGAGTTAGAAATATGGGGCCTAGGGACCCAGAATTTCCCCTATGTCAGCTCCCTACCTATTAAACTCAGTTCAGTTTTGGGCACCAGTTCTCAAAAGGGATATCGGGGAACTGGAGAAAGTGCAGAGAAGGGCAACCAAACTGATAAGAGGCATGGAGGAGCTCAGCTATGAGGAAAGATTAGAGGAACTGAATTTATTCACTCCTGATAAGAGGAGATTAAGGGGGGATATGATCAATGTGTACAAATATATAAGGGGTCCACATAGTGAATGTGACGGATCCTATCCCACACTCTGCTTGAGTGCTTCCATCAGAATATCCCGCTTCCTCCAGTTTGACCATCAGAGAGATATATTATCATAGCTGCGTTGAATACAAGTCTATCAAAAATAGCTTGTAGAATCTTGAATGCTTTATTGGGCAGAATACAGCCTTTTTATACACTTTTAACACAAGAGGTTAAATAATGAGGTAGGGCTGCTCATCTGCTCATGGATACTCCCCCATCCCCTATAGCAACAACTTAAAATACAATTACATAATTAACATGTTAATTAATACAGCCCTTAAAGTGGTTGTAAACCCTTACAAACCACTTTGACCTACAGGTAAGCCCAGATTAAGGCTTACCTGTAGGTCCAAGAAATATCTTTGCCCGAAAACGGGCACCGCTGTCCACGGTGCATGCGCCGTAGACAGCAGCGCGCAGGCGCACTGAGCGCGGCATTTCCAAGAATGGAGCTGCCGCGCGTGTCGGCTCCCGTGCGCATGCGCGGGAGTGACGTCATCGCGGCTTCGCCGAATGACAGCGGCGGAGCTGCGAGACGCCACCAGCAAGATGGATGCGCCGGACTACAGGGGACAGCGGTGACATCGCTGGCTCCTGTGTCAGGTAAGTGACACATAATGGGCTACTATGCGATGCGATGCGATGCGATGCATAGTAGTCCATTATGCTTTGCCTTAGCAGGGAATGAAAGAGGAAGTAAACTCATCAGGGTTTACTTCCTCTTTAAAGCGGGAGTCCACCGGGACTCCGCGTTTTTTTTTTTTAAAAAGCCAGCAGCTACAAATACTGCAGCTGCTGACTTTTAACCTCCCTGGCGGTACGATTATTTCGGATTTTAGGTGCTAAAAGCGGTACCATTATTTTGCATGAAAATTTGGCGTTTTATATTGTAGTCCTGTAATTCTTAGGAATAACTCTCTTAAATCTGTCCAAACCAGAGTCTAGCAGACATCCCGGGTATGATAAAGTTTGAAAAATGAAATCATAAATTATAATATAATAAATAACTATAAATAATTGTACCAAATAATAATATAACAATAATAAAAATTATTCAATAATGTAATCAAATCAAAAACACTGAAATTTGCTGAGTTGCAGAATTGTCACTGTCATTACTTTTCAGTATTTGATGACGGATCTCCCCACAAATTGCTATCTCTCAATTCTGCGAGTGATTCTAATTTATTATCGCTGTTTTCTAGCTGCTCTAAAATCATTTTTGATGTACAGTGACAGTTTTGGTTGCTATGGGCAATCTCCAGTTTCCAGGCATAAAGAACAGTTTTTATTATATAAAAGTGCATGCAGGACACTGGGCAGACCACTAGGGACAAAGGGGATATGAAATATTTACATACAGCAATGTAATCTGTAAGATTACATTATACTGTATGTTTACTGTTTGTTTCACTTTTTGAATTTGGCGCCGATCTCCGTGCCCGTGCGTCGCAACGCTCGCAGGGCACGGAGATCGGCGGTGTGATGCATCGAGCGAGACACGGCTCGCTCGTACAGCGGGGAGACAACGCTGGATCCGAGGGAGAAGGTAAGTAAACCTCCTCCTGGATCCAGCGACGCTGTCCCGAGTCTGGCTCGGGGATACCGCTTTTGGTATGAAAAATCCACCCCGAGTCAGACTCGGGAATACCGTCAGGGGGGTTAAAATAGTGACACTTACCTGTCCAGTGCGCCCGCGATGTCGGCACCCGAAGCCAATCTCTCGATCGTCTCTCGGGTGCTGCCGCCGCCATCTTGGGTATGGGAATCAGGAAGTGGAGCCTTTCGGCTTCATTTCCCGGTTCCCTACTGCGCATGCGCAAGTCGCGCTGCGCAATGAGGATGGACCCGCTGCCTCTGGGATCTGTGTGTTTCCCAGCAGGCAGCAGGGGACTTTTGGAAAGGGGCGCCCCTTTCCGCAGAGATCTATCCAGGAAGTGGGTGCAGATACCTGTACTGTACAGGTACCTGCACCCCCCTCCCTCCTGAAAGGTGCCAATTGTGGCGCCGGAGGGGGGGAGGATTCCAATGAACGGAAGGTCCACTTTAGGGTGGACCTCCGCTTTAAGGCAGTCTAGGTGACCAGACAGTCCGTCTCCGGAGATCAATGTGATCAGTTCTTTCAAGGATTGTGCATTGTTCAGAATTAACAACCAAGAATGGTCTTTGGGCATATACAGGGTCTGTGTGTCTTGTGGGGACATGGACCTGAATCTAAAGTAACACCACCTCCAGGGTACCCCAGGCATACAGCTCACAAAGAGCACCATTCCCCCAAATGCCAGGGCCCATAATCGCAAGGCAAGAGGCTCGCATTCAGTCCTCTCCAAAAGCCTTTGTCCCAGCTAGGTCTGTAACAGTGAATTTGGTGTTGAGTTATTCATTTTACAGTCAACACAGAGGACAAGGAGGCGCTCTTTACATCTAGAGGAAAAGAGATTTCATCTCCAAATACGGAAAGGTTTCTTCACAGTAAGAGCTGTGAAAATGTGGAATAGACTCCCTGCAGAGGTGGTTATGGCCAGCTCAGTAGATTGCTTTAAGAAAGGCCTGGATTATTTCCTAAATGTACATAATATAACTGGGTACTGACATTTATAGGTAAAGTTGATCCGGGGAAAATCCGATTTAGGAATTTTTTCCCCTGCTGTAGCAAATTGGATGATGCTCTGCTGGGGTTTTTCACCTTCCTCAACTGGATCAACTGTGGGTATAGAATTAGGTATATGGGATTGTATGATATATATTTTTTTTTTTGTGGTTGAACTGGATGGACTTGTGTCTTTTTTCAACCTGACTAACTATGTAACTATGAAACTCACCTTCAACCCGAGTGTGGCGGGAAAGGCCGAGACCCTCGATACCTTGACAGTGGTATGTCCTCGCCCCCCAGGGGCTTATAGAAATTCCCTCATCATTGGCACCAATACTGACCTGGTCCGAAGACTTTTGGCCCCACTTGTCCAAGAACAGAGCATCCCAGCCACGAATGTACACCCTATGCTGGCACAAGTCTACCGGAATCTAGTACAAGAGCAGAGAGCCCCATCAGAAGGAGTGGGAAAAATCTGGCGCCTAAACAGGAGTGAGAAGGTGGTGCAACCAGATGAAGTAGTCTGTCTAAAAGCTTCTATCAAACTGAGTTGGAGACAACATGGCCCTTTCATCGTCCCTGAGAAGGACAGTCAGAAGGAAGACAAGGGACTGGAAATAATCCAAGAAGTGATATTGACCAAGGCGCTTCAGAGAAGTCATAGGAAGGTCTCAGTCAGGGTCCGAAACACAACAGCCTCACCTGTGAAGATGCCAGCTAGAGTGCTGCTGGGGCAGGTGAATCAAGCAACCCCAGTCTCAACGTGTAGCAGGGCCAGACTTACCATTGGACTTGACTTGGCTCAAGCCCATGGGCCCCATCCAATAGGGAGCCTTGCGGGCCCCGCCGAGATACATAGCCGAGTGTATTCGGCTCCGCTCCCCTCACAGTCATGCCCGGTCCCGCCCTATGATGGACATAACACAGGGACTGGGCGTGACTGTGAGCCGAGCCGAGTACACTCGGCTACTGCGAGAGGACCCGAGAGCCGCTGTAACGACATATTTGGCGACCCATCGCAGTTTGCTACGGAAGTGACGTTCCGTCCCCGCCATCTTGCTACACCCCACACTCGTCCACAGTAAGGATACACTAAGAAGAGGTTAAGTGGACATGTTGTTACACCCACCAGAGTTTTGCATTTTAGACGTATTTATAACATTAAAGTTAGTACATAGTGAAATACAGTAATTACAACTCCATCTGACTACTTAGATGTTGAATTTTAAAAGCAGCGAACTTCTGTCAGATTAGCAAACCTGTGAGATGAGCGGGGTCGCCGCTGCTTTTAAAATTCAAGATCTAAATAGTCAGACGGAGTTGTACGTCCCGTATTTCACTATATAAACTCACTTTACTGTTATAAATACGTGTAAAATGCAAAACTCCGGTGGGTGTAACAACATGTCAGCTTTCCCCCTTCTCAGTGTATCCTTACTGTGGACGAGTGTGGAGTGTACCAAGATGGCAGCGACGGAACATCACTTCCGTAGCATACTGCGATGGGTTGCCGAATATGTCGTTACACCGCAGAGAGGACCCGAGAGCGGAGATACACAGGACTCTGTATCTCAGCGGCGCCATTTTTAAACTTCAAGACTTCAATGACAAGGCTGCAATGACACTGGACAAGGCTGCAGATGGATGGGCAAGGCTGCAGATGGACACTGATAAGGCTGCATTGATGGGCATTTAAATGTAAGTTTTTTTCTTAAACTTCCCTCCTAAAAGGTTTTTTCCTTAAAATTCCCTCCTAAACTTGGGGTGCGTGTTATATGCCGGCGCGTGTTATACGCTGATAAATATGGTAATGTATAGAAGGTAGGGCCCCCACCACCCTAAGTCCTGCCCTGCCGTGTAGTATAGTGGGAGGACAAGGAGGAGAGATTCCAAAAAACACTCCCCTTACACCTGCTTGGATGGAGAGAGCCAAAACCCAGCTTCTGAGATGGAAAACTGCCTTTTCAAAAAGTTAGTTAGTCGTGGGGGTTGCAAAAAGTGCTGAACACAATATCCGACTGAGGAAGATAAACCCTTCCGAGAGAGGGTCAGACGGATTCCTTTGGGAGACTTGGAAGACCTGCGGGAACAGCTGGCTGAGCTGAGGAAGAGAGGAATTATCCGATAGTCTCGGAGTCCATATGCTTCCCCAATAGTGGTGGTGAGGAAGAAGAATGGGTCATTACGGTTGTGTATTGACTATAGGACACTGAACCGAAGGACCATTCCCGACTAATACACCACACCCCGAATAGAAGATGCCCTACAGAGCCTGTCAGGGGCAAAGTGGTTCAGCGTGCTGGATTTAAAAAATGGGTATTACCAGATCCCCATGCACCCTGAAGATTCTTTGAGTTCAACCGCATGCCACAAGGTCTGTCTGGAGCCCCAGCCACTTTCCAGAGATTGATGGAAAAGACTGTGGGTGACATGAACTTGATTGAAGTGCTGGCAGGGGTCAAGTCCTAGGGAAAAAAGTGTGGGAACTCCCACCCAAGATCCACTCCCCCACCAAAAAAAAAAAAAATAGGACATCGGGGCACATCAGGGCACGGGGCATATCAGGGCATGGAACACATCAGGCCACATGGCACATCAGGGCACGGGCACATTATGGCACATCAGGGCACATTATGGCACATCAGGCCCATTATGGGGCACATTATGGGGCACATAGCACATCAGGGCACGGGGCACATCAGGGCATGGGGCACATAGCACATCAGGGCATGGGGCACATTATGGCACATTATGGGGCAAATCAGGGCACATTATGTGGCACATTGGGGCACATAGCACATCAGGGCACATTATGGGACACATAGCACATCAGGGCACATAGCACATAAGGGCATGGAGCACATCAGGGCATGGGACACATCAGGCCACATGGCACATCAGGGTATGGGGAAAACGTTGGCACATTATGGCACATCAGGGCACATTATGGCACATTATGGGGCACATAGCACATCAGGGCACATAGCACATAAGGGTGAGGGGCACATCAGGCCACATGGCACATCAGGGCACATCAGGGAACATTATGGCACATTATGGGGCACTTAGCACATCAGGGCACATAGCACATAAGGGTGAGGGGCACATCAGGCCACATGGCACATCAGAGCACATCAGGGCATGGGGCACATCAGGAAACATTATGACACATTATGGGGCACATAGCACATCAGGGCATATTATGGGGCACATAGCACATCAGGGCATATTATGGGGCACATAGCACATAAGGGCACATCAGGGCATGGGGCACATCGGGCCACATGGCACATCAGGGCATGGGGAAACGTTGGCACATGGGGGCACTTTATGGCACATCAGGGCATATTATGGGTCACATAGCACATCAGGGCACATTATGGGGCACATAGCACATCAGGGCACATAGCACATAAGGGCACGGGGCACATCAGGCCACATGGCACATCAGGGCACATGGCACATCAGGGCATGAGGCACATCAGGGCATGGGGCACATCAGGGCACATTATGGGGCACAGTGGGGCACATAGGACATCAGGGCAGGGGGCACATTACGGCATGGGGCACATAATGGGGCACATAGGACATCAGGGCAGGGGGCACATTACGGCATGGGGCACATAATGGGGCACAGTGGGGCACATAGGACATCAGGGCAGGGGGCACATTACAGCATGGGGCACATCAGGGCACATAATGGGGCACAGTGGGGCACATAGGACATCAGGGCAGGGGGCACATCAGGGCACATAATGGGGCACAGTGGGGCACATAGGACATAAGGGCAGGGGGCACATTACGGCATGGGGCACATAGGAAATCAGGACAGGGGGCACATTAGGGCATGGGGCACATAGCACACCAGGGGGCACATTATAGGGCACATCGTCATCTTACTAGGCAGTATGCAGAGTAGCACAGGAAGCGTTTGGCTGTAGTAAGTTCTCCCTCACTTCACACAGTGCTGTTCGCTCCCCGGCGGCCCCTCCTCTCTTCTTGTCTATCCCCATTGGCTAGTGACATCATCTGGGATAGACCATAGACGAGAAGAGAGGAAGGGCCACCGGGGAGGGAACAGCACTGTGTGAAGTGAGGGAGAACTTACTACAGCCAAACGCTTCCTGCGCTACTCTGCATACATCTCATTCGGGCGGCTCGAGTCCTGCAAAGGGAACGGCGTTCCCGCTGTGAAAATAGTGCAGGGACGCCATTCCCACGCGTTCCCGCAGGACTCGAGCCCTTAGTGCTGGTATATTTGGATGATGTCATCGTGTTTGGCAGAACACTGGTAGAGCACGAAGAGCGCCTGGAGAAAGTCCCGAAGAGACTCCATGATGAAGGCCTGAAGCTCTCCATGGAAAAGTGCCAATTCTATCAACCTTCAGTGAATTACCTGGGCCACATCGTGTCCGCTAAAGGAGTGGCCACAGACCCTCAGAAGCTGAAGCTGTCACCTCTTGGACCAGACCCACGAATGTGACAGAGCTTAGTTCGTTCTTAGGGTTCTGTTCGTACTACCGGAGGTTCATAGAAGGATTTGCCAAAATAGCCCACCCACTCACTGAGCTGTTGAAGAACCAAGGGGAAGCTGGTTTAGACTCAGAAAAACCTGGAAAACCAAAGCAGTGACCCAGGAAGAAGAAAGAGTCCATCCAAGACCAGTGGACTCCGCAATGCGAAGAGACTTTCAGACAGCTGAAGTTTAGCCTTACCACTGCCCCGGTCTTGGCCTATACAGACCCTACCAGACCCTACGAACTGCATGTGGATGCTAGCCGAGATGGACTTGGCGGAGTGCTTTCTCAGGAGCATGACGGACATTTAAGGCCTATTGCTTATGTGAGCCGGAGTCTGACACCCGCCGAGAGGAATTACCCAACTCACAAGCTTGAATTTTTAGCCTTGAAGTGGGCTGTGGTAGACAAATTAAAAGACTATTTGTATGGTGCAGAATTTGTGGTCAAGACGGACAACAACTCTCTCACGTACTTGCTCACTACAGCAAAGTTGGATGCCACAGGCCATAGGTGGTTGGCGGCCCTCTTGGGATTTACCTTCAGCCTGAAATATCAACCAGGGGTTGGGAACCGAGATGCAGATGCACTGTCAAGAAGGCCTCACTGTTCCCAGGACCACTCAGAAGGATGGACTCAGCTTACCCCTGAAGGAGTAAGAGCCCTTTGTGAAGGGGTGGAGCAACAAATAAAAGGTGGAGCCAGGGCGGAGGAAGTCGGAGTTTCTGCTGCGGGGGTACCTAAGGGCTATTGTGATGTCACTCAATTTGTGGAGGAGGGTCTGCTTAAGTTATCTTGGGAAGGTCCTCCTGAGGGATCAAAAAGAAGATCCCCTCTGTAGCATGGCACTAAAGGCCTTGGAGAGCCATCACCCTGATCTACTTCTCAAGAGCACTCAGAAAGAAGCTCGCCTGCTACGTAAAGAGTCGGATCGGTTGCAGCTGCAACAGGGGGTGGTCTACTGAAGAGGCCCCTCTGAGGATCCTGAAGAGAAGTGGCAGTTGTTTCTGTCAGAGAAACAGAGAGAAAGTGCTGATCGCCTTGCATGATCACCATGGCCACCTGGGATCAGAAAGGACGGTTTTATTGGCCTTATATGAGGACTGAAGTGGAGAGCTACTGTCATTCCTGGTGTATACAAAGGAAGACCTTACCCCAATGAGCCGCCCATATGGGCCATTTAGAGAGTCAAGGGCCAATGGATCTGGTATGCATAGATTTCCTATGTTTGGAATATGACCTGAGCGGGCAAGGAAACATCCTGGTAGTAACTGATCACTTCACCCGCTACGCTCAGGCATTTCCTACCAGTGATCAGCAGGCATCTACAGTGGCAAAGACTCTAGTGGAAAAATGCTTCATTCACTATGGCTTGCCTCAACGGATCCACTCAGATCAAGGAAGAGACTTCGAGAAGTACCATTATTAGACGACTGTTGGGTCTACTAGGCATTCAGAAATCCAGGACTACCCCCTACCATCCACAAGGAGACCCTCAACTAGAGAGGTTTAACTGAACCCCCCTCAACATGTTGGGGACTCTGGTCTCTGAACAAAAACAACAGTGGAGTAAACACATCACAGCCATGGTACATGCCTACAATAGCACCATAAGTGATGCTATGGGGTATTCGCCCTATCGTCTGATGTTTGGTTGAGAAGCCCGACTAACGGTGGATTTGGCTTTCGGCACTCTGAATGACACCTCGGAGACTTTTCATCGAGGGCATGTAGACAGATTGTGGAGGAGTTTGAAGGCCGAATTTTAAAAGGCTCAAGCCACGTCAGACGCCAGAGGAAGTAGAAGCAAGAACTTCGACCTCAAGGTACGGATTCAGGATCTACAATCTGGTGACCGAGTCCTGTTAAGGAACCTGGGCATACCAGGGAAACACAAGCTGGCTGATCGGTGGAAGTCACAGCCATAAAATGTATGCAAACGACTCCCAGGATTTCCGGTATATCAGATTAGGCTGGAAGGGAGTACAGGACCATTAGACCCCTTTCACACCAGGGCGTTTTGCAGGCGCTATAGCGTTAGAAATAGCGCCTGCAATCCGCCCTAAAGAAGCTGCACCATTGCATGTAGTGTGAAAGCCCGAGGGCTTTCACACTACAGCGGTGGGCTGGCAGGACGTCAGAAAAAAGTCCTGCCAGCAGCTTCTTTGGAGCGGTGAAGGAGCGGTGTGTTAACCGCTCCTCCACCGCTGCCCCCCATTGAAATCAATGGGGCAGCGCTGTTATTGCGGCGTATTGCCGGCAGTTTTAACCCTTTCGCGGCCGCTAGCGGGGGGTAAAAGCACCCCGCTAGCGCGCAAAATGCGCCGCAAATCCTCCGCAAATCCCCTCACAGCAGCAGTTCGAATAACTCCACGGCAGGAACTGCCATCCATGTCTACTACTGTACCTCAACCAGTAACTAGGTCTCAGCCTGGATCCCTTGCCACAGAAGATAGTGAGGAGGAGGAAATGGAGATAAGCTGGTTGTGGTCATCTGAAATGCCAGGAGCTGATACAAACCGTCTTCCCTGCATGAGAGAAGGACAATGGAATCCTTAGGCCAGAAGCCCCAGAATTTGTGCCACCAAATGGACACTCTGAGGATCACTCGCCCTCCAATGACATTGAAGTACAAGAGTCCGAAAGGGGAGAGGATAGTACTTGTCCAAAAATGGTGCCTACACCCAAAAGAGAGAGAGTCAAAAGAGAGATTCATCCACCAAAAAGACTAACTTATGATGTGCTGGGTGAATGCTCCAAAAAGGCTCGATTTACCGCCAAAAGGAATTCCGAAATGCCTGGCCCCTCTACTGTTGATTCACTAAGGGACAATCCCATCTCACCCCTTGACACATCTGTACCAGACACCACGGTGTCAGTTGTGAGTGCACAGAACAGTCTCCCATCACATTAGAACTTGTGGGAGGCTCCACTGTCAGTATTGTGCAATCGTCTGGAGGCAAAAATGTGTAATAGAGCAAAGATTTTGAATATCTTTGGGGACCAAAGATTTAAAGCAGGGGGAGTATGTAGCGCTGAAATTTTTGACATGTAATGCTATTAATAGGACAATGTTAATAGATTGGTATTTGTCTCCCTCTACTGGTATGCAGTGGAAAAGACTTGTTTAACTTTCACAGGAAGTAGGAAATGACTTAATTGTTTTACTTTGAGAAAGGACTCACCTACCCACCATGCCCACTCACCTACCCATGAACACTGAGTGGCTGAACTGCATGCTGGGTAGGTAATAAAAGGCCCAGCGTGGCCATTTTTCTGTCTCTTCTTGCTGGAAAGCGTGGCCTGCCTACAGGGATCTGTGGGTGTCTGTTTGAAGAGCCATGGCCTGCATCGTGCGGAGCGGAACAGCAACCACTGAGAGTGTCTTACCACAGTGTGCTGGAGCAGCGGTGTGATCTGACCAGAGGATCCAGAACGCCTGACGGAGTCAAATGAGGGTCCCGGTCATCTTGCGGTGCGGTGCAGCGTGACGGAGCTGGCTGGCAGCAGGTCTGAGACCACCGGAACGGAGGCATCAAGTTATGCAGGATTGGTGTGGTGAGAGGGCTGTTGCCCAGAAGTTATATACAGCACTTCACACACTTAGACTAATCTCATAGTATTGCCGAGACCTGTAGAGCCATGGAACAGTCCCTTTCAATTAGACTGTGCTCAGATAGGCCTCAAAGCCTAACTTCACTAACAATATATGACGGTGGGGGTACATTCCCAGGAAAGGAGTTTATAAGTGCATTGCACAATTGAAGATACTGTTGTTCATTACTTTACGTCACATTACCACCTGCAAACCCTATAGAATACAAACACTGCAGTATAATGGCTAGCTGAAGAAAGAAGACATCATTTACTGTAAGGTCTTACATACAAATAACTGCATTCACTACAGAAGGAGCTGTTGAGTAATTACATTGTGTTACATTGTTTTGCTAGCACTGTGTAGTGTATTGCAGTTTTAGAGTGCCCGTACGGCCGTTGCTGGAAGTGGGAAGGTGCCCAGTGCCAAGAGTTCATCGCTCTGAGCATTAGTCCCACTTGGAGATGCGCCTACAGGGGTCATTTAGGTAACCCTTGAGTATAACAATTTACAAACACTTATCTCAGTATTGTGTCAAACTTGTGTGCCAATACAATTCTTGTACTTATTGTTTAAACTTGCTTCAGTAGATCTATATTTTGGTTCACGTACAATTGTTGTGAAGTGTGTTCATTCTCCTAGCAGGTGGAGCAGCGTATACCCAGGTAACAACAAATATTAATATTGGTTTTTTTTTGTTACCAACATTGTTACACAGCTGTGTAAAGAGGGTTGAGCCAATTTATTGGGGGGTGGAAAGAGCAGAGTAGAGGCCCAATCAATTACCAGCAGCTCCTTCGGGGGTAAGTGCTACATTAGCATTCACTACTAATAAAATGACATCAGATATGTGATGGACAACCAAACACCGCAAAGTCATTCCACAACACCAAAGTAATATATTCAAATAAATTCATTGTGGCGACGCAACACCTCAGTCGATGATATTGAAATCGTCCTTTTGATTGTTCATCACACGTATACATAGTTGCCAACATTGTGAAAAAAAAAATTCGGGACACTTTTTTGGCAGTAGGCGGAGTCGTGGTATAATTAGGGGGCGGGGCATGCGTTTATAGGTGTGGCATAGGAAAAGGTAAAAATGCGGTGTGGTTTACCTAAAATAGTGGGCGTGGCTTACATGGGGCGTGGCTCAAAGGGGTGTGGTTAGAGTCTGAGATGAATGCGGGATGGAGAGGGAAAGGAGGGGGATGGAGAGAGGGAAAGGAGGGGGGGATGGAGAGAGGGAAAGGAGGGGGGAGAGAGGGAAAGGAGAGACAGCAGCCCCCCGATCCTACACCACAATAGCAATATGTGTTTTCCAGAGTTTGACAATCAGCAGATAAAGATACTCCAAATACCTGGTGTTGGCGCTTCAATCATCCCGGCGCCATGATTGTTATGGTATCAGGATGATTGAAGCGCATTATTTCTATTATTACATTGTAATATGAAATGAAATCATTCAACTCACCATAATGCTGAATCAGTGGGAGCCCTGAGCGTGTCACTAGCCACGTTGCCTGCCACCAGATGCCATCAGGTGCCCCAAGCGGAGTCTGTCCTTACATCAGGTGCCCCATCAGAGCAGCCTTCCTCACATCTGTGTCCATCAGCGGAGCCCCTCCTTACATCTGGTGCCCCTCTGACATCCACAGACCGGCCCCCCCACATCCTGCACAGACCGCCCCCCCCCACATCCACAGACCGCCCCCCCACATCCTGCACAGACCTGCCCCCACATACTCCACAGACCGGCCCCCACATCTCCAGACTGGCCCCCGACATACCACTGGCCCACAACATCCACAGACTGGCCCCCGACATCCACAGACTGGCCCCGCACATCCACAGACTGGCCCCCCACATCCACAGACTGGCCCCCGACATACCACTGGCCCCCGACATCCACAGACTGGCCCCCACATTCACAGACTGGCCCCCGACATACCACTGGCCCCCACATTCACAGACTGGCCCCCGACATTCACAGACTGGCCCCCCGACATCCACAGACTGGCCCCCGACATCCACAGACTGGCCCCCACATTCACAGACTGGCCCCCGACATACCACTGGCCCCCACATTCACAGACTGGCCCCCACATTCACAGACTGGCCCCCGACATCCACAGACTGGCCCCCACATTCACAGACTGGCCCCCGACATACCACTGGCCCCCACATTCACAGACTGGCCCCCACATTCACAGACTGGCCCCTGACATCCACAGACTGGCCCCCAACATACCACTGGCCCCCACATTCACAGACTGGCCCCCGACATCCATAGATTGGCCCCCAACATCCACAGACTGGCCCTCACATTCACAGACTGGCCCCCGACATACCACTGGCCCCCACATACATTCACAGACTGGCCCCCGACATCCACATACCATGACTGTCACTGGCCCCCGACATCCGACTGGCCCCCGCCCCGACATCCACATTGACAGACTGGCCCCCGACATGCCGCCGTTGCCGCGTGGAGACATTTAACTGTGGTGCCGCCCACCGCACTTTACACTGACACAAACACACACTGGCAGCAGGGGTGGGCGGCACCACAGGTGTAGACCAACTTCTGGTCTTCTTAAAAATGGCGGCCAGCGGAGACATTGTCCCCGCCAGCCGCCGACCTCTAGCGGCCGGCGGCAAAAAAACGGGAAATTCTATTTCCCGGGACAAACCAAATTTCCCGGGACATTTCCTGGGACAAAATTCATTCGGGACAAATGTCCTAATCCCGGGAATGTCCCGGGAAATTCGGGACAGTTGGCAACTATGCGTATATCCAGTCACATCTAGAAAGAAAAATAATATTTAAAAATAGTGATGAAAAAAAAATTAAGCAAAACCCCCTCCCCCGTGTCTTCACTCTTCATGCAAAGTGCACATCCATCACCGGGCGAAGGGCTCACTGCGCCACCCCCTCGGTCGGTCACCAGCTCCGCATTTACCCCATCTAGGTCAGGGGCGTTGGCTTCCCCTGTGTCTCCTTCCTCCTCCTCCTTGGCGACCTATAGGATCAATTCTCCTCTGGGCCAAATGGGTGATGTGTATCAGGACCTGCTTCCTGGTTGGCCCGGGAGGAGAATAGTGAATATTAATTCGCTATTGTCACACAATACGCAATGCTCTGCACCCCGAGCCCACCCCCCAAGCCTCTGTCTCTAATCACATGCATTGGAATCCATGGGTCTGGCATGTAGATTAGGGGGGGGCCGGATGCATGGATTAGAGGGGCGGCACCCCTTTTCTCCCGTATGGACCGGGCCGCTACTGCAATCAGCTACTAACTGCAGCTTGTTCAATGAAGCTTTGTCAATACAACTTGGAAGCTGATTGGTTTCCATGCAGAGATGCACCAGATTCAGAGTGCTTCAGTTTTCATAAATTACCCGCCCCCCCCCTCCCCCATAGTGAACTCTTTATTTAAATCCCCACCATAAAATACACTTACAAAATATCAAATATAAAGCGCTTAATAAGATAGGTATCTCTAACCAGCTCCCCACCACACGGCGCAACTTCGGAGTGACATTACAGGCTCGGCTCCACTCCCCTCCTATTTGCCTCTTACATTGCTAGCATGGTACAGCTCTCCTGCACCTCCCCGCTACACAAGCAGACAGAATGCGGAAGGATCGCTAATATAAACTGTGGGCGGGAGCCGGGAGGGGCTGCACTGATGACGTCATTGGTTGCTAGGATGCCTGCGGTCCTAGCAACCAATCCACAGCGCAGCATGGCATAGCAGTAGGGGGTTGGGGGAGCGGCTTTTTCTTCTGTTTGCTGAGGACTTGCTGCCGAGAACAGAAGGGGGATTCGAAAAACAAGTAGACCGGCAGTGCTCGGGCAGAATGACCTGCGGGAGGGAAAAGACACACAAGAGGGCCGGGATTTGAGGACCCCTGATCTAGGGAATACTACATGGTGCACCATCTGTTCTTATCAGTGTCTGGTAGGGGGGGGGGGGGGGCTCCACTGTCATTCTGGTCCTTATGCTGTCCTGAAGGATATCCCTCGTGGGAAGGAATATGAATTGAGAACCCACCACATAAGGTGGGGGGTTGGTAGTACTTCTCCAGTATGGGGGATTTCAAGGGGCTCAGTGCCTCCTGGTTCAACTGATTCTGCCTTGTCTGGCCAGGGGTCAGGGTGGGGTCAGGGTGGGGTCTGGGTTGGGGTGGGGGTTGGGTCAGGGTGGGGTCGGGGTTGGGGTGGGGGTTGGGTCAGGGTGGGGTCAGGGTGGGGTCGGGGTTGGGGTGGGGGGAGGGGTCAGAGGATGCAGGGAATGGTGACCCAGGGGTGTTCTTAGTATCATTATATACTTTGTACTCCACTGTGGCTATGAGCTCCTCATGGGCAAGGCCTATCATTCTGCACTTATTGGCAGTTTTTTTTTATTGTTCCCTTTGTACATACAATATAACTTTTTCCTTTAATCTCTGAAAGGAGGGGGTGTGTCCTTCGTAGTGCAGAGACAAGGTCATCTAGAGCCCAGGGTGAACATGCCAAATTGCAGCCCCCCCAAGATTTATGAGCATCATGTGTTTCCAACCCCCCCCCCCCCCCCTCAAAAAAATGTTGCTCTAATCTGCATGCTTAGCTCAAATCATATCATTCTGCATATGCTCCCAGCACAATCCCCCCCCCCCCAAAAAAAATTTCCCCTTCCCAGCACAAATCCTAAAACTTCCCCCTTCCCCTCCGAGCACAAATCCTAAAACTTCCCCCTTCCCCTCCGAGCACAAATCCCCCCCCCCAATCCAAAGACCCCCCTCCAAGCACAAATTCTCCTCCCCCAATCTCCCATCCTAGCACAAATCCCCCCAAAGCACAGGTGGACTCTATTTACTAATTAGGTAACTTCTGAAGACAATTGGTTCCTCTACATTTTAGTGGCATCAGAGTAAAGGGCATTGTGGGTGCAACGGGCGCTGCCCCCCCCCCCGACACCTCTGCCGCCCTCCCTATTCATGTGCCCGGCCCCTTTCAGGACGCCGGACACATGAAATACTATGGCGGGGATAGGCGGGGGGTGTGTATCTTGAAGCACGTGATTAGAGCCAGAGGATCTAATAGGCTTCAAAACAGGGTGGGATCGGGGCGCAGAGCACTGCGTCACCCTGCTGTGTGACAGCGAATTCATTTTCGCTATTTTCACACTAACGTTCCTCCCTGCCAATCAGGAGGCAGGTCAGTGAGACCTGTCTCCCGATTGGCCAAAGCATTAGGCGATCCTATTGGAGGCCTAACGCTTGGCAGATGAGGAGGAGACACGGCAGAGAAGGCCTGAGGAGCCGAGCGGACACCGGAGCCGCCGCTTACCGCCACTGCAGGAGAGCCCCGTCACATGAGCAGTAAGTGCCGCCAGACCAGCTGCGGGTGGGCGGGGGGGGACTGGTTGGTGAAGTGACAGCCGGGGGACGCGCCTGGCTGCATATGATGGGCACAGTGGCTGTATTTTCTGGGCACAGAGGCTGCATATGATGGGCACAGTGGTTGCATATGATGGCACTGTGGCTGAAACTGATGGCACAGTGGCTGCATATGATGGGCACAGTGGCTTCATATGATTGGCACAGTGGCTGCAATTAATGGCACAGTGGCTGCAATTGATGGCACAATGGCTGTATTTGATGGGCACAGTGGTTGCATATGATGGCACAGTGGTTGTATTTGATGGGCAAAGTGACTGCATTTGATGGGCACAGTGGCTGTATTTGATGGGCACAGTGGTTGCATATGATGGCACAGTGGTTGTATTTGATGGGCAAAGTGACTGCATTTGATGGACACAGTGGTTGCATATGATGGCACAGTGGTTGCATATGATGGCACAGTGGCTGCATTTGATGGCACAGTAGCTACAATTGATGGCACAGTGGCTTATTTGATGGGCACAGTGGCTGTATTTGCTGGACACAGTGGCCTCATATGATGGCACAGTGGTTGTATTTTATGGGCAAAGTGGCTGCATTTGATAGGCACAGTGACTGTATTTGATGGGCACAGCAGCTGTATTTGATGGGCACAGTGGCTGCATATGATGGGCACAGTGGCTGCATATGATGGGCACAGTGGTTGTATTAGATGGGCAAAGTGGCGGCATTTGATGGGCACAGCGGCTGCATATGATGGGCACAGTGGTTGCATATTATGGCACAGTGGTTGTATTTGATGGGCAAAGTGGCTGCATTTGATGGACACAGCGGTTGCATATGATGGCACAGTGGTTGCATATGATGGCACAGTGGTTGCATATGATGGCACAGTGGTTGCATATGATGGCACAGTGGTTATATTAGATGAGCAAAGTGAGGCTGCAATTTATGTTTTTTTTTAAGTATTTTTCAGAATTTTTGTTTGCGCCCCCAAAAAATTTTGAGCACCAACTACCACTGGTAAAGGGGGCGCCATACAAATGCCCCTCCCCCACACTTTTCACATATTTATTTGTATCATTTATTTATTTTTCTTCCACTTCACAATTATGTGACACTTTGTGTTGGTCCATCACATAAAATCCCAATAAAATACATTTATGGTTTTGGTTGTAACAAAATGTGGGGAATTTGAAGGCACTGTATGGGGGGGGGGGGGGGCACTCTAATACAGGAGGAGTGCTACTGACCGGATCACCAGGTGAAAACAGAGGGGGAAAAAACAAAAAAAACAAACAAATGCAGTCGCCACATCTAATGATCAGCTGCGATATGTGATCTTTTTGGTTTGGGGTTAAATTGTTCATCCACTTGGCAACCGGCCCATCGTAGCTTCACTACTATAGGACGGCCGCTCTGCGCAGAATCACGTCTATATTTGTAATTCGTGTCTTCCAGGTAGGGGGCGCGCCGGCTGTGCTGTGATTAGTCAGCACAGAAGCCGATCAGAGGGTGCCGGCCAATTAATGACCACCGCCCCCCCCCCCCCCCCCCCGTGCTAATTGGTGAGGAGGCAGGCTGGACGGGGCTCTAAACAATGCAGAGTTCTGTCTTGTCAGCAGGGGGCGATGTGATGGATTTTTTTTCCCTGCAAAGCACTTCCCTCGGGCCCCGTCCACACCGGAGCGATTATCTGCTTGAAGCTCAAGAACGCTGGAGGAAAAAAAAAAAAAATCGATGGAGACGGTTCACATCTTCACCCCAAGTCACCTGAAGCCAGACGCCTGAAGCTCAAACAAGTTCTGGCGTTTCGTATTCCAATAAAAATTTATGGAAACTCACCATTTGCGCATTTCTGTGCGTTTCTGCGCAATTTTCTGCTCAAGTAAAAAAAGTAAGAAATATAATAGTAATAATATATGAATAAATAAATGTAAAAAAAATGCACAAATAACTAAAAATCACCATAAATTGGTAAAATAAATGAATAATATGTAATAATACATTAATGAAGAACAACTAACCTCTAACCTTAAAAATATCAAATATATTATTATTATTAATATTATTATTATTATTATTATTAATAATGTCTTTTTTTTGTTCGAGTTTGGGTGTTGTTATTTTATTGTTATTATTATTATTATTAATATTTTTTTTGTTTGAGTTTGGGTGTTGTTACTTTTTTATTATTATTATTATACTTATTATTATTATTATTATTAATAATAATAATAATAATAATAATAATAAGTATAATAATAAAAATGTAATAATAATAATAATAATAATAAGTATAATAATAATAATAATAAAATAACAACACCCAAACTCAAACAAAAAATACATTATTAATAATAATAACAATAAAATAACAACACCCAAACTCAAACACAAAAATACATTATTAATAATAATAATATTATTTTTTTGTGTTAGGGTTAGGGTATTTAGTTATTTATTATTATTTTGTTTTTTTAAGGGGCAAGGGTTAAAGTTAAGGGGTATTTATTTATTTATTGTTACTTAGTATTCATTTATTGAATTTATTTATTTTTTATTTAGGATTTTTGTTTATTTGTGTATTTATTTTACATTTAGATATTCATTTATTATTATTTGTATAATAATAATAATAATAATGAATAAAATAAAATTTATTTAAAAAAATAATAATAAATAAACCCCAACTCCCAATCCTAACCTTAACCTAAACTGAACTCGAACCCCTTACCCTAACGAAAAAAACATTATAATAAATGAATAATAATAAAAGAAGAAATATAAGCTAATGGAAAAAGTAAAAGAAAAATCGGAAACACCTAGCAACAAATGATGCAAAAGATAATAGTTTTCTCTATTGGCTAATAAAAAAATGCCAAAGCCCAAAAACACTGCATACAAACGTGCAAAAACGCGCCAAAGACGCCCCAAAAAACACGAGAAAAAAAACGGCAGAAAAGCGCTCAAAGACGCTACGCTCGGATGTGAATGCAGCCTTAATGACAGCAGCACACAGTATACATAAACACTGGCTAGGCACACATTTAACCCTTCGATTGCTGTAGATGTGTAACCCCTTCCCAGACAGTGTCATTAGTACAGTGACAGTGTGTATTTTTAGCACTGATCACTGTATTGGTGTCACTGGTTCCCACAAAGTGTCAGTTAGTGTCACATTGTCCGCCGCAATATCGCAGTCCTGTTATAAGTCGCTAATCGCCGCCATTACTAGTATAAAATAAATAAATAAATATTCCATTATATATCCCGTAGTTTGTAGACGCTATAACTGTCACACAAACCACTCAATATACACTTATTGCTTTTTTTTTTTTTTATTATTTTACCATAAATATGTAGCAGAACACATATTGGCCTAAATTTATGAAGAAATTCGATTTTTTTTCAAAAAAATGTTATTGGATGTTTTAGAAAGTAAAAAAAAATTGTGTTTTTTTTTCTAAATTTTCATTTTTGTTTATAGCGCAAAAAAAAAAAAACGGAGATGAGATCAAATATCACCAAAATAAATGTCTATCTGTGTGAAAGAAAAGGACATACATTTTATAAAAACCGCGCGGTTTTTAAAGCTGCACCAGGGGCTTCATCCGCGTGGATGTTACTTTGTAGCGAGGAGTTGAGGGCTCTTGTGGATGTCTCGTGTATTCGTCTGGGAAGGAGGACCTGCTGGTCTACAACCAAGGAAGTTATGAGAGAAAACAGTTGAAAAAGGAGAAGTATAGGAAGTGTAGGAGGAAAACTATAAATGAAGGAGAAGATGACTCCCCACACCCCAGTGGGAGGACACCCACATAAATAAAGGTAGAGCATACATCCTCCATGCAGACAGTGTCCCTGGTGGGAACTGAGTCCAGGACTCCAATCCTGTTCCATTATCTGTTTTCTAGAACAAGAGTTGGATGTCAGTCGGGTTGTAGTTCCTGAATAATGCCTGTAGATGGTGCTGTGTGACCACAAAGATCTCTATCAGGACACATTGCGAAACGCATTGGTAACACATGATAACATTTCATCTCTTCATGTTAACCACAAGGTGGCGACTCTGTATCTGTGTTTTGCAAATTCAGAATTCCACAATGCAAGGAAAAAAAATAATCGATAGTTTTGTAGATGAGTTATTTGTCTCCGTCCTCTCATCACCAAGGCACACAGAAATTTTGGAGCCGCTTACTCAGCTTTAGACCTGCCCACCCGGCCTGACAACCAACATTCCCCAGGGCCATCCCTCTGGCTGTCCCAACCAATCCCCCCTGGCCATCCCATGTCCTCCTCCTCCTCCAGTCCCAGCTCCTCCATCCCATCTCCTCCTCCAGTCCCATCTCCTCCATCCCATGTCCTCCTTCAGTCCCATCTCCTCCCACCACAGGAGGGGGGCAGTGGGACAGGAGGGGGAAGTGGAACAGGAGGGGGAAGTGGGACAGGTTGGAAGCAGTAGGACAGGAGGGGGGGCAATATATCTGCAGGTGGTTAGAGGGACAGGAGGAGGGAGTGTCACAGGAGAAAAGCAATGGGACAGGAGGGGGCAGCGTGACAGAAGGGGGGGCAGCAGTGGGAGTCAACGGGACAATAGGGGGCAGCAGGACAGGCCGGGAGCAGTGGGATAGGAGGAAGTGTCACAGGAGGGGGTCAGTGGGACAGGAGGGGGGCAGTGGAACAGGTGGGGGCAGTGGGACAGGAGGGGGCAAAATTACAGCAGGTGGGCAGGGGGGCAGGTCTGGGGGAGTGTCACAGGAGGGGGACAGTGGGACAAGAGGGGGCAGCAGGATATGTGGGAGTCAGTGGGACAATAGGGGGCAGCAGGACAGGCAGGGAGCAGTGGGGCAGGAGGAGGAAGTGTCACAGGAGAGGGTCAGTGGGACAGGAGGGGGGAGTGTCACAGGAAGAGAGCAGCGGGACAATAGGAGGGCAGAAGGGCAGGCAGGGAGCAGACGGACAGGAGGAGGAGGAGTGAGATAGGTGAGGGGCAGCGTCACAGGAGGGGGGCAGTTCGACAGGTGTGGGACAGTGAGACAGGAGGGGGAAATGGGACAGGAGGGGGCAGTGAAATAGGTGGGGGGCAGCGTCACAGGAGGGAGCAGTGGGACAGGTGGGTGGCAGCATCACACACACCTTGGGAAGCACCAGTCCACTCATCTCTCACCAGTCCTGCAATGGCCGAAGAAAGAGGAAGGCAGCGCTGGAGAAACCTCTTGCTTTGGTGAAGATCATGGTCCCCATGGCAGACATGACCTATGTGAAGGGCAAAATTGGTGCCCTGAGGAGTATATATCTCAGGGAGCGAAAGAAGCACCAGCATTCCCTGAGATCAGGAGATCCAGATACCATTTATGTCCCCAGGATCTTGTACTACGAGAGGCTGCATTTTCTGGTAGACCAGGGGGAACCCAGGCCACCACTCTCCAGTCTTCCTTCAAGGCTTCCCTCACCCCCAGCTGAGGTTTCCGATGTCCAACCTGGGCCATCCAGGCAGCAACATGTGATTGGGCCCAGCTTGAGACAGGTATTGCATTGTTCAACATATTTCTTGTCGTACATTTAATGATGTTAACTAGATGTTATTATTGATCAGTAAGTTGTGATTTAACAAAGTGGTTTACATCTCAATAGACAGTAGTGACCAAAAATGATTGGGACAAGAATGGAAAATGCTGGGCTCAGAATGATAGTCTGTTCTATTTGGTAACATTCAATTTGCAACAGTCATGAGCTCAAAATGGTGTGATTGATGAGCAAAAAACTAAAACGATATCCCATTTTCATACTCAGGAAGACCTCAGCCGGGGGGGAGGGGGGGGGGCTGTGGCAAGTGGCAGCCGGGAGGAGGCTGTGGCAAGTGGCAGCCGGGAGGTTGACCATCGCCCTCCTCCTCCTCCTGCCACAACTACAGGAGCCGAACCACAGCCTGGAAGGAAGCCTGGAGGGAAGTGCCCAAGGAAGACCAGAGAGTGATGGCCTGGGTTCAGTCTGGTCTGACAGAAGATGCAGCCTCTTGTAGGACCACATCCTGGGGACATAGATGGCATCTGCTCTTCCTGATCTCTAGGACTTCTGGACCAGACTGCTCTCCCTGAGATATGTACTCCTCAGGCCACCAATTTTGCATTTTCAAATTAGTTCATGTCTGCCCTGGGGGCCAAAGGCTTCGCCAAATTAACCAGTTTCTCCAGCGTTGCCTTCCTCTTTATTTGTTTGACACCTAAATAAAGTTTTTTTTTTGGGTTGAAGAATTACTTGCGTATGTGTTTTACTTCAAAAAGGACAGTTTATTTGTGAGTAGGCAGTTACATTTCAAAAACACAAAGTCAAATGAATAACAAGGGGCACCAACACCAAACAACCTCCTGTAGATTAAAAAAGAAAACAATAAAATAAAAAGATAATAATGGTGTTGTGGTAAGTTGACACACAAAACACACCAAAAAAAAAAATGCAAAGATGAGCAAACTGTCAAAAAAGGAGATGTTGATTAAAAAAAACAACCACAAAATTATAAAAAAAAATAAAAATGATTGGGGAGATCTGACGAATTAAAATATTGTATTGCTGAAAGGGGCACAGAGGGCAGATGTTACATCACAATTATAGAACCTATACTTATGTACAATATATAAAACACGTAAACATTCGCAGCATATGTCATGGGTTCTTATCAACATTGTGTAACAGCTTTTTCATTCATGTTTTGAGGTATAATTATGGAACTAATGAACTTCTACCATTAAGTGCAATAAAGGTAGTATGACCTGAATAGTAATAGACAGTTGTGCTCAAAAGTTTGCATACCCTGGCAGAAATTGTGAAATGTGGGCATTAATATTGAAAAACTGTCTTTTATTTAAGGATAGCGATCAAATGAAGCCATTTATTATCACATTGTTCTTTGGATCCTTTTTAAATCATAATGATAACAGAAATCACCCAAATGGGCGTGATCAAAAGTTGACATTCCCTGGAATGTTTGGCCTTGGTACAGACACAGAAGGTGGCACACAAAGGGCAGCACAGTGGTGTAGTGGTTAGCACTTTCACCTAGCAGCAATAGGGTCACTGGTTCAAATCCCGACCACGACACCATCTGCCTGGAGTTTGCATGTTCTGCCTGTGTGGGTTTCCTCCAGGTACTCCGGTTTCCTCCCACACTCCAAAGACATGCTGGTAGGTTAATTAGACCTTGTCTAAAAAAATTGGCTTTAATATGTGTATGTGTTTGTGTTTGTAAGCGTGTCAGGACCCTACAGGGTAAAAGGACCACACAAAAGGCGCAGATGGACTCTGGTGGCAAGAAAGTGCCCTGAGGTGATTCAGTTGACATAGGTAGCGCTATACAAGTCACTCACTCGAAATGGCAATTAAAAGGTTAATTTCCCACATTTGGGGCTTTTTAAATCACAATTAGTGTCTGTGTATAAATAGTCAATGAGTTTGTCAGCTCTCTCATGGATGCACTAAGCAGGCTAGACACTGAGCCATGAGGAGGTAGAAAAGAACAGTCAAAAGACCTGCGTAACAAGATAATGAAACTTTACAAAGATGGAAAAGGATATAAAAAGATATCCAACGCCTTGAATATGTCAGTCAGTACTGTTCAATCTTTTAATAGGAAGTGGAAAATTTGGGGATCTCTTGATACCAAGCCAAGGTCAAGTAGATCCAGAAAGATTTCAGCCGCAACTGCCACAGGAATTGTTTGGGATACAAAGAAACCCCCCCCCACAGGTAACCTTTAGGAGAAATACAGGCTGCTCTGGAAAAAGACGGTGTGGTTGTTTTTAAGGAGCACCATACGATGATACTTGAACAAAAAAGAGCTGCATGGTCAAGTTGCCAGAAAGAAGCTTTTACAGCACAAGTTCCACAAAAAAGTCCGGTTACAATATGTCCAACACCCACCTTGGCATTAGGGATGGGCGAACAGTTCGGCCCGAGCATAAGTTCAGTCCGAACTTTGGATGTTCTGCGAACACAATGCCACGTTCGGGGCAAATTCGAAAGCCGCCAGAACACCGTTAAAGTCTACGGGACACTAACATGAAAACTCAAAAGTGTTAATTTTAAAGACTTATATGCAAGTTACTGTCATAAAAAGTGTTTGGGGACCCGGGCCCTGCCCCAGGGGACATGGATCAATGCAAATTTTTTTTTTTTAAATGTCAGTTTTTTCGGGAGCAGTGATTTTTTTTAATGCTTTAAAGTGAAACAATAAAAATGAAATATTCCTTTAAATATCATACCTGGGGGGTGTCTATAGTATGACTGTAAAATGGCGCATTTTTCCCGTTTTTAGAACAGTCCGAGAGCAAAATTACATTTCTAAAGGAAAAATTCTCATTCAATACTGATCGCGGCTGTAATGAATTGTCGGGTCCCGGCAATATAGATAAAACTCATTGAAATAAAGACCATGGGTTCCCCCCCCCCCCCCCCCCCAGACCCTTACCAGGCCCTTTGGGTCTGGTATGAATATTAAGGGGAACCCTGAACTAAAAATTAAAAAAAAAATGCGTGGGGGTCCCCCCAAAATCCATACCAGGCCCTTCAGGTCTGGAATGGAAATTAAGGGGAACCTTGTGCCAAATTTGTAAAAAAATGGCGTAGGGTCCTACGTGGCGTCAGAGGAGGGCAGAGTCACCCACTTACATCACTGGTTGGCCCCGCCCTCAGCTATATAAGAACTGTCACCCAGAAGAAGCGTCATTCAGCAGGAGCCTCCCATGGTTTTTTTTTTCGGTCCATCGGCCGGCGTGAATTTACATTGCGGGACATTTTTATTTTTTTATTTTTTTACAAAAGGTCCCAAGCTGTCTCTTGTCTTTTTTACAATTTTTGACACTTTTTTTTGTGTGAAATGGTAGGAGTACAATGTACCCGTTACCAATTAACATAGGGTGAGGTCAGGATCTGGGGGTCCCCTTGTTAAAGGGGGCTTCCAGATTCCCATAAGCCCCCCCCCATCTGCATACCCCCACAACCACCGGGCAAGGGTTGTGGGGATGAGGCCCTTATTCCCATCAACATGGGGACAAGGTGCTTTGGGGGGCTACCCCAAAGCACCCTCCCCATGTTGAGGGACTGTGGCCAGATACGGTTTGGGAGGTGCTCTCCCACCCCCCCCTCTCTTCCTGTGGCCTACCAGGTTGTGTGCTCGGATAAGGGTCTGGTATGGATTTTGGGGGGACCCCACGCTATTTATTTTTAATTTTGGCGCAGGACTCGCCTTGAAATCCATACCAGACCTGAAGGATCTGGTATGGATTTTGGGGGGACACATAACGCCATTTTTTTTTTAATTTGGCACAGGGTTCCCCTTCATTTCCGTATCAGACCTGAACGGCCTGGTATGGATTTTAGGGGGACCCCCACGGAATTTTTAAAAAAAAATTTGGCTTGGGATTCCCCTTAATATTCATACCAGAACCAAAGGGGCCTGGTAATGGACTGGGGGGTAACCCCATGCTGTTTTTTTCAATTCGTTTTATCTATATTGCCGAGACCCGTAAATTCATTACAGCCACGATCAGTTTTAAATGACAATATTTCCTTTAGAAATGTAATTTTGCTGTCAGACTGTTCTAAACACGGGAAACATGCACCCCTTTATAGGCATACTATAGACACCCCCCAGGTATGAGATTTACTTATTTTTTTAAAAAATGTTTTGCATTGATACATGTCCGCTGGGGCAGGACCCGGGTCCCCAAACACTTTTTATGATAATACCATGCATATAAGCCTTTAAAATTAGCACTTTTGATTTTTCATGTTTGTGTCCCATAGACTTTAACTTTGTTTGTGTGTTTTTTTGTGGCATTGGCACAGTAAAGGCTTCCTTCTGGCAGCTCAACCATGCAGCTCTTTTTTGTTCAAGTATTATTGAATTGTGCTCCGTCTTTTGGGAGAGCAGCCTGCATTTCTCCTGAGGTTACCTGTGGGGGGGGGTTTGGCTTTGTATCCTGAGCAATTCTTCCGCCAGTTGTGGCTGCAATTTTTCTTGGTCTACCTGACCTTAGCTTGGTATCAAAAGAGCCCCTAATTTTCCACTTCTTATTAAGTGATTGAACAGGACTGACTGGCATATTTAAGGCTTTGGATATCTTTTTATATCCTTTTCCATCTTTGTAAAGTTTCATTACCTTGTTACGCAGGTCTTTTGACTGTTCTTTTCTACTTCCTCATGGCTCAGTGTCTAGCCTGCTTAGTGCATCCATGTGAGCGATAACAAACTCATTGACTATTTATACACAGACACTAATTGTGATTTAAAAAGCCCCAAATGAGGGAAATTAACCTTTAATTGCCATTTTAACCCGTGTGTGCCACCTCCTGTGTCTGTACCGAGGCCAAACATTCCAAGGTATGTAAACTTTTTATCATGGCCATTTGGGTAATTTCTGTTATCATTATGATCTAAAAAGGATCCAAAAAAAAACTATGTGATAAAGAATGGCTTCATGTGATCGCTATCCTTAACCACTTGCTTACTGGGCACTTAAACCCCCCTCCTGCCCAGACCAATTTTCAGCTTTCAGCGCTGATGCACTTTGAATGACAATTACGCGGGCATACAACACTGTACCCAAATGACATTTTTATCATTTTTTTCCCACAAATAGAGCTTTCTTTTGGTGGTATTTAATCACAGCTGGGAGATTTATTTTTTGCTAAACAAACAAAAAAAGATGTAAAATAAAAAAAATAAAAAAATCATGTTTAATAGTTTGTTATAAAATTTTGCAAACAGGTCATTTTTCTCCTTCATTGAAATGCACTGATTTGGCGGCATGGTGGGCACTGATAGGCTGCACTGGTGGGCACTGATAGGCACAGTTAAGGCGGCACTAATAGGCACAGATAAGGTGGCACCGATAGGCACAGATAAGGCAGTACTGATGGGCACAGATAAGACGGCACTGATGGGCACAGATAAGATGGCACTGATGGGTGGCACTAATGGGCACTGATAGGTACCACTGATAGATGGGACTGATAGGCACTGATAGGTGGCACTGATAGGTGGCACTGCTGGGCATCACTGATGGGCACTGGTAAATGACACTGATGGGCACGGATATGTGGCACTGAGGTGCAGCACTGTTATTGAGGCAGATTGGGGGCACTGATGGGTGGCACTGTGGGCACTGATGGGTGGCACTGTGGGCACTAATGGGTGGCACTTTTTACCATATTTAGGTGGCACTGGCAGGGGGCAGGTGGGCACTGATGAGCTGGCCGTGATCGGGACTGAAGTCCCTCTCACGGCCGCCGGTGTCAGCGCGAGGAAGAAAAATAGCCGATTACCGGCTCTGTTGTGATCACATGATCAGCTGTCATGGGCTGACAGCTGATCATGTGGTAAGGGGTCGGGATCGACCCCTTGCTCTGATCTGTGATCAGGCGAGTCTCATAGACTCGCCGATCACAGAGCGTGCCATGCGTGCCCCTCGCACGCAGGCCGCTCGTGCACGGGACGACGTCAATAGACATCGTCCTAGCAAAGCAAGTCCGCACTGTAGCCGTCATTCGGCTATAGCGCGGATCTCTAGTGGTTAAATAAAAGACATTTTTTTTGGCGTGATCAGTCATATTTTCAATATTAATGCCAAAATATCACAATTTCTGCCCGGGTATGCAAACTTTTGAGCACAACTGTATATATTTATTTGGGGAGACGTCTGTTATTATCTTCAAAAAGCCAATAAAAGTGGGACTTTAAATGAAGTGCATGGTGGGCCAAAATATTATATTGAATAAAAATTATATTATATTTATTTTTGTCTACAATATATTCTGGTATTCTGTATCACAGTAATACACGTTAATAATCCATAATCAATAAAATACATATAATACACCTATACATATATATATATATATATATATACACACATACATACATACAAAGATGGTACCTGCATAATCTAAAGTTCCTCTAATCCCTATCATTAGAAAAGAATGAAAAAGTACTAGATAAAAATCTATTTTACATATGTAATAAATTCATAATTCATAAACAGTCCACAAGAAAAATAGTAGCCCTTGATTGATATTGTAACCCGACATAGAATGACTCCTGATAAAATTGATAATTTCATAATTCACAAGCAGAACCCAGAGTGATATAATATAGTAACACATAGGTTATATTGGAACACGACATCTGTAGGCTTGACGCGTTTCGTGACTTGGCATCACTCATCAGGAAAAAGCGTGTAATGTACATCTACAATGACATACAGTGGATTCGATTCCGAACATAATCCGTTCCAGGAGAATGCTTGTAATCCAAAGCACTCGCACATCAAAGCGAGTTTCCCCATAGAAGTCAATTGGAAACGAACATAATTCGTTCTACATTGACTTCTATTGCATGCAATACCGCATGTGGCCAGAGGTAGAGGGCACCGGAGAGACTCGGAAATACTCTGAGATCGCTCAGATTCACTCGGAAACCCTTGGAAAGGCTCGGAAACGCTCAAGAACAGAGTATTTCTGAGTGTTTCAGAGTATTTCTGAATGGCTCATAACGGCTCCAAGTGTCACCGGCGCCTCCGCGCCTCTGGCCAAATGCGGTACTGCACACCACAGAGGCTTGAATCCTGCTCGTTTTGCGAGACAACACTCGCAAACCAAGTCAGGATTTTTATTTAAAAATTGCTCGTATTGTGAAAAGCTTGTTAACTGCATTACTCACAATCCGAGGTTCCACTGTATATGAATTCTTAATTGGTCTGATATGGTCACAAGTAATAAGAATGATAAAGGGAAAAACCTTTAAATGTTTACTCCTGATGAGTGATGCCCAGTCACGAAACGCGTCAAGCCTACAGAAGTCATTGTCCAGAAGGGCACGCCAGCAGCAAAGATGGTGGCCACAGAAAACGTCCTGAGCTTCCAATTCCTGTAAGAAGAGTGCAGCGGGTGTGCCTGCGTGTACCGCAGGGCACACGCACCCTGTGACAGTTCATGGCGCCAAATGGGCTATTTAAACTGGGTAGGCACCCAGAATCAATGCTGTCTGCTCTACAGCGTTCCCCCGTGTGTCCCTGCTATCCGTTGCCTGATACCTGTTCCAGTTGTTTGACTCAACTTGTTCCTGACATTCCCTGCTTTCTGCCTGCACCTGACCCCAGCTTGCCCCTGACTCCGCACCTGCCTGCTCCTTCTGCTACCTTGCTGCCAGCCTATTAGCGACCCGGCCTGTAGCCGACTCTGCTCCAGCCTCTGCATCAGTTCCTGACTTGACCGTCTGTGTATGACCCGGCCTGCCTGTACCTGCCTCCTCTCCAGCCCCCTGGGAGCCTCCATCCCACCTGCAGCTGCATCTGCTTCTCAGCCTGTCGTGTTCCAGTATCAGTCTGTTCCAGCTTCCAGCCCCCCCGCTGTTCCTGGTCTTCCGCTGTGTCTGTGTTCTTCCACCACCCTACTAGAGGTTCCAGCCCAGCTCCGCTGTCAGCGACCCTGCCAGGCACTTGTGCGACTCTGCCCTCCTGCACTCCCTGTCTGCTCTACCGGGGGCCCTCAAGTCAGAGGTGTAAGAGAGGCCGTCCTCTGCATATCTGTCACGTACCTGATGGTAGAGCCTGATATGCAGTGGACGCCCTCTCTTACACCTCTGACCCGAGGGCCCCCGGTAGAGCAAACAGGGAGCGCAGGAGTGCAGAGTCGCACGAGTGCCTGATTGGTTGCAGGCCGTGGAATCTGAAGCAGCTGAAGGAGGAGCGGTAGCTCAGTGGGATTCTCCCGGCAGAAGAGAGGGATGGTACAGGCAGGCCGGGTCATACACTGGCGGACACATCAGGAGCAGACGAAGAGGCATAAGAATAGTCAGGATACAGGCCGGGACGGTGATGGGCTGGCAGTGAGGTAGCAGAAGGAGGCAGGTGCGGTGGTCATACAAGCCGGGTCAGGTGAAGGCGGATAGCAGGAATCGTCAGAGGCAAGCCGGGCCGGGGAACAGGAACAGGTATCAAGATGCAGGTAACAGTAACACTGTAGAGCAGACAGCACCGAGTCTGTGCACTGGCAGAGTTTAAATAGCCTGTTGGGTGCCAAAAGCTGTTACCAGGTGCGCGCATGTGCACAGGCGGCAGTCTGGCAGGTTGTCTCGGATTCTCATCCTGAATACTGGCATGTCCTTGCTGACCATGCGCACGTGTGCCCGCATATGCGTGCGTGTGCGCAGATGCACCGGAGGTGTTCTGACAGGGGCTGAGGTCACAGGTCGTATTCTTCAGCCGCCATCTTGGGTACTGGCTAGCCCTTCCTGACAATATCAGGCTCTACCACCAGTTACGTGACAGTCAAGTTCCAATGTAACCTATGTGTTACTATATTATATCACTCTGGATTCTGTTCGTGAACTATGAATCTATCAATTTTAACATGAGTCGTTCTATGTCCGGTTACAATATCAATCAAGGGCTACTATTATTCTTGCGGACTGTTTATGAATTATGAATTATTGAATTTATTACATATGTAAAAATAGATTTTTCTCTAGTACTTTTTCATTCTTTTCTAATGATAGGGATTAGAGGAACTTTAGAATATGCAGGTACCATCTTTGTGTATATAGATATTTATATTATTTATTATGAATTATTAATGTGTGTTATTGTGATACAAAGTATCAGAATATATTATATATTTTTTTTTGTCTACAATATATTCTGATACTTTGTATCACAATAACATAATAATCACAATTTCTTTTTTATTCAATATAATTTTTTGGCCCACCATATACTTCATCTAAAGCTTTTAGTCCATATGATAGGGATGGGGGCAGATGACTACGTTTGCCTCATACAAAGTCCCATAAACTCCCCTCCCGTGGTAGGTCTGTTATTATCTTGTTTACACCCTGGTGGGGGTCAATGTTTAAAGATTTTATCAGTGGATTTATCCCGATATATAAACCTCAACGTTTCTCAACCATCGATATCAGCGATTGGAAAGGGATAAGGAATTGATAAGGAGGTCAGGTTACTGGATCAACTCTTTTGCAACATTGTTCAGCAATATCTTTCATGTGATTCGTAGGATGACTAAGTGGATCTATCAGTAACATAAATCAATGATATTCTAAACATGCGGCAAAACGTTCCATTTGGTTCCTTTGTTCTACGGCACAGCCGGGGGCCCCTGAACCCGGGGGGCCCCACCTCTGCTCCACACTGTCCACACACCAGAAGGGATCAAGCCAGGTAGCGGTAATGTTAAGGCCACACACACCGAGGAAAACCTCCCGCGAGAGGCCACAGGACCATATCGCTTATCCCGGAGTTCATCTTTTTGAAATATAAAACTGTGATAAAATTTACATAAAAGCAACAACCAAGCTACTCTATACTCTATACAGGGGCGTAACTATAGGGGGTGCAGCAGTAGTGACCGCAACTGGGCCCTGTGATGCAAGGGGCCCATGCAGCCCCCTCTACATATGGCTGGCAGCAGCATAGGCAGCTAGGGGTACCAGTGCACCATGCACACGGGTGGCTGGAGGTGGAGGATGACTAGCAGAGCTCCATGCTCAACTATCGCAATGGCTGCTCTTTAGTTGTGCATTCCCCGCATGACCTGTGTCCTCGGCTGGCTCCTCAGAGTACCCCTCTCCTGCTCCATGCATTGCCGCTCAGTCCGATGTCTGTTCTCCCCAGCCAGAGTCCCGCCCCCCCGAGTCCGATCCACACTGCACTGCATAATTCTCCCGGGTAAACAAACTTTAAGCACACAGATACAGTGCAGCCCTATGAGAGCCCCCCGGAGGACACTGCAGGCTTGTCTGCCAGCCCCCCTCCTCCCCCATCATACACAGATGATGAAAGGTCTTTCTGGGAGATATGCTGATCGCCCGTCCAGCACACTGGATGGAGCCCAGGCCAACATGGATGAGTGTGTGGCCTGCAGCTTGGTCATGGTGAGTGAGAGGACCCCATCCCCCACACACCATTACATACCCCCTCCATTTCCCCCTGGGGACAGGGACCCCTTCTCACGTGGGAACAGGGACCCCCACCTCCCCTGGGGACAGGGACCCCTTCTCACCTAGGGGCAGTAACTTCATCTGCCCTGGAGAAAAGGACCTCATCTCTTCTGGGGACGGGGACCCCATCCTGCCTAGGGACAGTCCCCCAATGGGGCACCTAAAAATGTAAAAGAAAATAATAAAAAAAAAACTACTGATACCAGTGGTGGAACTACAGGGCTCACAAAGGTCATACCTGTGACCACGCCCTGGAGTTCCACCGCCAGACTCGGAGGGAAGGGCCCTGGCTGGGGTTCAGGGGGGCCCTTCGTGGTTTCTTGCATCGGGGCCCTGAAGGTTCTAGTTACGCCACTGACTCTATATGACTTTTCCTTGTCCCGGCCAAACAGGTCTGTACATGGAACACACAGTTCTTCTCTTATGAGGTCTCTCCCTGTGCTTCATGAACCAATCTAGAAGATACAATGGAGACAATTTTGCTGGGAATCTGAGAGTCATTAGCACCACATCCCTCGTATATACATAGTAAATCAAGAATCAAGAAGTTGCAATTTTTTTTAGGTTTGCGAAAACACAACAACAATATTGATAAAAAAAAAAAAATCTAAATTTTATTTAAGAAACAAAATCATATCCAATATAACCATACAATACATAAACAGATGCAAACTGATTGCGTCTCGACATGTTTCGCCTCAACGATGGCTTCTTCAGAAGAACTTATTATCAGACACTGTACATATGGTCACTGCATGTTCAATCAATATATAAAGTTATAAAAAAAAAATCTAAAGGCTCCAGAGTCATATGGATATATCAGTTGGATAATTTGGTGAAACAATAGAGAATGAATGAAATACTTTTATAGCGCACAATGCAAACTGAATCGCCTCTAGGCGCTGAGAGAGAGGTAGATAATTCTAGTGGTCCATCTGTAAGAAACCACGTTTATAACAAATCCTAGACATCATAGAGTGCAAGCGAAGGTTCCCTTCTTAAGTGAGTGGAGAAACCATAGTTCTCAAATTCCTCAGAAATCACCATAGGGAATCTCCCAAAGGAAGGGTCTCCAACGTTCCTCTCACGCTCCAGCATAGGGGCTCTGGCGCCCGGCTGTGCCATAGAACAAACTCAATCAGTTTGAGACTCAATACGTTTGCATCTGTTTATGTATTGTATGGTTATATTGGATATGATTTTAATGTTTTTTAAATAAAATTTTGATTTTTTTATTTTTTTATATTGTTGTGTTTTCACACCCTAAAAATACCAACTTCTTGATTCTTGATTTATTATTTAGAAGATACAATGGCCAAAAAAAATAAAAAATCATTCTAGATGTCTGAACAAGAAAGTTGTAATTGTATGTGAATAGTCATGGGAGTAGCAGGAATTGAAGGAGACAACATTTCTGGTAAATAGAGACCTAAAAATTATACATTATATGCCCAAAGTTTGCGAACATGTGACCATCACACTTATATGAGCTTGTTGGACATCCTTTTCCAAAACAAAGGCTATTGATATGGAGTTGTCCTCTCATGGATATTAATATGGAGTTATCCCCCCCCTACATGGCTATTAAAATGAAGTTGTCCTTCCATGGCCATTGATAATAATAACCATCAGGGGACAACTCCATATGGGTTTGCCACCCGCCCCCCACCATGGCCATTAATATGGATCTGTCCTCCCAATGGCCATATGGAGTTGCCGCCCTCCTCCAATAGCCATTACTATGAAGTTGTCCCCCCGTGGCCATTAATGTGGAATTGTCCTCCCGATGGTCATTAATAGGGAGTTGCCGCCCTCCTCCAATGGCCATTACTATGGAGTTGTTGGAGTTGTCCCCCCATGGCCACTAATAAGGAGTCCTCCACATTTCCATTAATATGGACAGTGGCGTAACTAGAACCTTCAGGGCCCCGATGCAAGAAACCATGAAGGGCCCCCCTGGACCCCAGCCAGGGCCCTTCCCTCTGAGTCCGGCGGTGGAACTCCAGGGCGTGGTCACAGGTATGACCTTTGTGAGCCCTGTAGTTCCACCACTGGCATCAGTAGTTTTTTTTTATTATTTTCTTTTCAAATTTTTAGGTGCCCCATTGGGGGACTGTCCCTAGGCAGGATGGGGTCCCCGTCCCCAGAAGAAATGAGGTCCTTTTCTCCAGGGCAGATGAAGTTACTGCCCCCAGGTGAGAAGGGGTCCCTGTCCCCAGGGGAGATGGGGGTCCCTGTCCCCACGTGAGAAGGGGTCCCTGTCCCCAGGGGAGATGGGGGTCCTTGTCCCCACGTGAGAAGGGGCCCCTGTCCCCAGGGAGAGATGGAGGGGGTATGCAATGGTGTGTGGGGGATGGGGTCCTCTCACTTACCATGACCAAGCTGCAGGCCACGCACTCATCCATGTTGGCCTGGGCTCCATCCAGTGTGCTGGACGGGTGATCAGCATATCTCCCAGAAAGACCTTTCATCATCTGTGTATGACGGGGGAGGAGGGGGGCTGGCAGACAAGCCTGCAGTGTCCTCCGGGGGGCTCTCATAGGGCTGCACTGCATCTGTGTGCTTAAAGTTTGTTTACCCGGGAGAATTATGCAGTGCAGTGTGGGTCAGACTCGGGGGGGGGCGGGACTCTGGCTGGGGAAAACAGACATCGGACTGAGCGGCAATGCATGGAGCAGGAGAGGGGTACTCTGAGGAGCCGGCCGAGGACACAGGTCATGCGGGGAATGCACAACTAAAGAGCAGCCAGTGCGATAGTCGAGCATGGAGCTCTGCTAGTCACCCTCCACCTCCAGCCACGCCTGTGCATGGTGCACTGGTACCCCTAGCTGCCTATGCTGCTGCCGGCCATATGTAGAGGGGGCTGCATGGGCCCCCTGCATCACAGGGCCCGGTTGCGGTCGCGACTGCTGCACCCCCTATAGTTACGCCCCTAAATATGGAGTTTCTCCCATCCTTCAATGACCATTAATATGGAGTTGACCCCCCCTCATGGCCACTGATAGGAAGAAGCCCCCCCATGGCCTATGGAGTTGCCCGCTTTGCTGCTATACCATCCTCCACTCCTCTTGGAAGGTTTCCACAAGATAGTGGCGGGTGCCTGTGGAAATTTTTGACCACCTATGGGGTCAGGTACTGATGTTGGATGACAGTCACCATTCAAATTCCAATTCATCCCAAAGATGTCCAGTGAGGATGAGGTCAGGGCAGTGCTGGGACAAGGTCATCCAGTGCCCAGGGCAAAGATGGTAAAGTGCTGCAGCACCATGTGGTTTGGTGTGTGTGAAAAAATGTGTGCGTTATCAGATGTGTAGGGGTACCTTTAACAATTAATGGCACTGCTGTGCATCTACCAAAGGACAGTGCGATTCTGTGTTTTGTCAAGAAAACCGCAATTTTGTGCATGATCCCGACAAGCAAGCGCGTGAACCATTTTTCAATAGAGGGCACTATATGACAGAACACCGGACCATAGTGAAAGTAACAGGGAAGAAGGTGAAGTGTCCTGGGAAGGAGAGCACGTTGAGGGTGGGAGTGTGGCTTGTTGGAGGAGAGAGTGATTATTAGCAGCAATAAATAGCAGAGATAAGGCAGAGTTGGATGAGCGGAGGAGTCCGGTAATCAGTATATGCAGTGAATACACAGTCACTATTGTCTGTGAGGCAGGAACAGCAACCGAAGCTCCCAGTGTGCCCTCCTCCCCTCAGTTTAAGACACCACCCAGGGAAGTCGTCCCCCCTCCCGCCCATCCCTTGTCCCGGCCCTGGGTCAGGGCTCTGTGCAGGACACTCGAGTTCCTCCAAACTAAACTCGTCACCCCATGTCCTTATGGAGCTGGCTTTGTACACAAGGGGACAGTCATGGTGGAACAGAAATAAGTCTTCACCAAACTGTTACTACAAGGTTGGAGGAGCACAATTGTCTATAAAAAGAGTCCCCTAGGCCTAGGCCAACCAAGGCCCCATGAAGGCGTTGAGGGCTTGTTGTTCATTCACATATCTCTGAAGGTTCTCAGGACACTCAAGTTCCTCCACACTAGACTGTCAAACCATGTCTTTATGCAGCTGGCTCCACTTTGCATCTACAACATCCTCCACCCATTCTGGGAAGACTTACCACAAGATTCTGGAGGGTGTCTATGAGAATTTGTGCACATTTGTGACGTCAGGTACTGATGTTGGATGAGCTGGCGTGCTCTGTGCAGGACATAAGAGTTCCTCCACACCAAACTGGTTGCAACATGTCTTTATGGAGATAGCTTTGTACACATGGAGGGCACAGTCATCTAGAACAGAAAAGAGTCTTCACCAAACTGTTACCACAAGGTTGGAAGAGCACAATTGTATATAAAAAGAGTCTTCTAAGCCTAGTCCAACCAACGACACATGAAGGCTTTGTAGGACTCGTTCATTCACATATCTCTGAAAGTTCTCAGGACACACGAGTTCCTCCACACCAAACTGGTTGCAACATGTCTTTATGGAGCTGGCTTTGTACACAGGGGGCCACAGTCATCCAGAACAGAAAAGGGTCTTCACCAAACTGTTACCACAAGGTTGGAAGAGCACAAATGTCTATAAAAAAGAGTCTTCTAGGCCTAGGCCAACCAAAGACCCATGAAGGCTTTGTAGGACTTGTGTTTCCTGAGAACTTTCAGAGATATGTGAATGAACAAGTCCTACAAAGCCTTCATGGGTCTTTGGTTGGCCTAGGCCTAGAAGACTCTTTTTTATAGACATTTGTGCTCTTCCAACCTTGTGGTAACAGTTTGGTGAAGACCCTTTTCTGTTCTAGATGACTGTGGCCCCCCTGTGTACAAAGCCAGCTTCATAAAGACATAGTGTGACCAGTTTGGTGTGGAAAAAAAACAAGTGTTTCCTGAGAACTTTCAGAGATATATGAATGAACGAGTTCCTCCACACCAAACTGGTTGCACCGTGTCTTTATGGAGCTGGCTTTGTACACAGTGGGGGGGGGGGGGGGGGGCACAGTCATCTAGAACAGAAAAGGGTCTTCACCAAACTGTTACCACAAGGTTGGAAGAGCACAAATGTCTATAAAAAAGAGTCTTCTAGGCCTAGGCCAACCAGAGACCCATGAAGGCTTTGTAGGAATTGTGTTTCCTGAGAACTTTCAGAGATATGTGAATGAACAAGTCCTACAAAGCCTTCATGGGTCTTTGGTTGGCCTAGGCCTAGAAGACTCTTTTTTATAGACATTTGTGCTCTTCCAACCTTGTGGTAACAGTTTGGTGAAGACCCTTTTCTGTTCTAGATGACTGTGGCCCCCCTGTGTACAAAGCCAGCTTCATAAAGACATAGTGTGACCAGTTTGGTGTGGAAAAAAAACTAGTGTTTCCTGAGAACTTTCAGAGATATATGAATGAACGAGTTCCTCCACACCAAACTGGTTGCACCGTGTCTTTATGGAGCTGGCTTTGTACACAGTGGGGGGGGGGGGGGGGGGGGGCACAGTCATCTAGAACAGAAAAGGGTCTTCACCAAACTGTTACCACAAGGTTGGAAGAGCACAAATGTCTATAAAAAGAGTCTTCTAGGCCTAGGCCAACCAAAGACCCATGAAGGCTTTGTAGGACTTGTTCATTCACATATCTCTAAGTTCTCAGGAAACACAATTCCTGCAAAGCCTTCATGGGTCTTTGGTTGGCCTAGGCCTAGAGACCCATGAAGACTTTGTAGGACTCGTTCATTCACATATCTCTGAAAGTTCTCAGGAAAAAAAAAGAGTTCCTCCACACCAAACTGGTTGCACCATGTCTTTATGGAGCCGGCCTTGTACATGGGGGGGGGGGGGGGGGGCACAGTCATGCTGAAACAGAAAAGGGTCTTCACTAAACTGTTACCACAAGAGTGCACTTGTCTACAATGTCTTTGTATGATGGAGGATTACCAGGACCCTTCACTGGAGACACCTGATCTCTATAATGTGGAGGGGGTGCACATACCTTTGGTCATATAGCAGACATACTGTAGGTATTATGAGTGTAAGTCATCTTTGTATCCCAGATAGAATAACCCTTTAATGTGTTTATCGGTTTTGCGAACACAACAGCCTTGGGATCAGTCATTCTCATTGATAAGGAGCATTTCTGTTATATAATAACTGAATGTACAGATAAAAGTCACAGATTCCTCTGTTCCACCGCCACTGATAGATGACGAAGCAGCTGGATCTCCTTCATGTGCGGATTCATTCGTCTCTCTATTGGATGACATTTATTTTTAAATAATATAATATTATATAATATAATATAATAATATTGCATTAAACTTAGGCTGCCCATACATTATACCATCTACCAAAACCATATCATATGAGGTCAAACCTAAACACTTTCAATTTGTATGCAGTCAGGCCGGCCCGTCTACTACACAGGTGAAGGTAAATGTAAAGGAAATTGAACAAGAAATTGTATAATGTATGGCCCGGCTTAAAGTGATATTAAAGTCTTGTGTTTTTTTCTTTAAAAATAATAAATATGTTATACTTACCTGCTCTGTAATGGATCTGCACAGAGCAGCCCCGATCCTCCTCTTCTCACGGGCCCCCCCCGCCGGCGCTCCTGGCCCCTACTTCCTGCCAAATGCCCCCCACAGCTGGCACCTTGCACCTTGCTCTGTGTGTCCATTCAGACATGGAGCTGCAGTTCGGCCCCGCCCCCTCGCTCTCCTCATTGGCTCACTGACTTTGATTCACAGCAGCAGGAGCCAATGAGCCCCACTGTGCATCTCAGCCAATCAGGAGAGCGAGTCCCGGACAGCCAAGCGTCTCGTGAAACATCACCGGAATAGAGAGGGGGCTCAGGTAAGTATTAGGGGGGCTGAAGGGGGTTGAGGGGGGCTGCTTCACACAGAAGGTTTTTTATCATAACGCATTGAATGCACCTTCTGCCTTAGTCTAAACCAAATCACTTTTTTTTGTACCCTGAAAAGTAATGTCATAATGTGCTAGTATGCATCGCATGCCCAGTGACGGAACAAGGGGTGGACAGCTGCCCTGGGCGCAATGGTTTATTGCAGGGATGTGAGCACCTTGACCCTTACCCTAAGGGGGGGGGGGGGGTGCACAGTTTGCATCTTTGCCTTGGGCGCTCGATAGCCATCTCCCAAGACTCCTATAATCCCCCCCCCCCCGCTCAACCATTCACTGGTAAGTTCAGTGTGCTGCTGTTTCTCCTCCCCCCAGCTCTTATACAGCTGAGAACAGAGGGAATGTAATCCCTCTGTTTTTGCAACTTTGTCATGTATTAATAAAGCTGTACATACTGAATCCTCGTAACTAGTTTGTGTATCCAGGTGAATCATATTGTGGTTTAGAGGAGAAAGATGGCCTAGATTTGGTGGTAAATAGACATGTGCACTGCCAAAAAAAAATGTTTTCGTTTTTTTTTTGTTTGTTTTTCGGGTCATCCGTTATGATCGCAATTCGTAAATTTGTAAAATTTGAACATTCGGGAATTTGAAAATTCATAAATTTGCAAATTCAAACATTCAAAAATAAGAAAGAAAATCCGAAAATTCAAAAGAATAACTAACTATTAAATTATAGGTATTGAAATTTCCTTTCAAATTTGGCTGTTAGTGAACGTAACAAAAAGGAATTCATCCGAATTTACAAATTATCCAAAATAACGAATGCCGCATCTAAACCAAAGGAACAGAACAAAATAATAATAACATGTTTTTATTATTATAATTGTTATTTATTATTATTAATTTGTTACGCTAATAATAATAAATAACAAATTATAATAATAAAAACATTTTATTATTATTTTGTTCTGTTCCATTCGTTTAGATGCGGCATTCGTTATTTCGGATAATTCTTAACATCGGATAAATCCGTATTCGTTACTTTCACTAACAGCCAAATTTAAAAAAAGAAATTCCAATGCCTATAATTTAATAGTTAGCTGTTATTTCAGATTTTCGAATTTTCGGGGGTTTTTAGGATTTTCCAATTTCTAATTTTTAAACTTACAAATATTAAAATTAAAAAAATTTATTAAATGGATTTTTTTGTTAATTCGGATATTTCCGAATTAACGAATTTGTCGAAATTCGTAAAAAAAAAAAAAAAAAAAGAATTCGGAACGAAACAAATTGCATATGTCTAGCAGTAAAATTTTAATAAATATCTCCTGTTTTTTTAGCTTTAGCCGTATATTTTTTTTTGCTATTACCGTGACCTGCCAAAGAAATAAATAAATAAGTATTCTACGTTTCACGGTTCTAGCAATATGACAATTTTGCACACCTGTTTTTTTTTTTTTTTGCATACCCTATTCTTTTAGACATCTTTTCTTTCTCCTTACAGGTGAAAAGCAGTGGGGAAAAAAGGTAGCATTTTTGAATGCACATATATGTGTTCTATTGACCAGAATATTCATTTATTCTGGATATTAGAATGTGTTAACCACCTCAATGCCGGGAACTTTCGCCCCCTTCCTTGCCAGCCCAATTTTCAGCTTTCAGCGCCGTCACATTTCCAATGACAATTGCGCGGTCGTGCTACCCTGTACACAAATGACATTTTTTTTATCATTTTGTTTGCACAAATAGAGCTTTATTTTGGTGGTATTTATTCACGACTCTGTTTTTTAGTTTTTGCGATATAAGCGAAAAAAAAAAAGAATGGAAATTTGGAAAAAAAAAAACTATATTTTCTTCTTTCTATTTTAAAAGGAATCCAATAAAATCAAATTTTGTCATGAATTTAAGCCAAAATGTATTCTGCTACATGTTTTTGGTATAAAAAAAAAAAAAATCCCGTTAAGTGTATAATAATTGGTTTGTGTGAGGAGTGAGTGACTTGTATAGCGCTACCTATGCGAACTGAATCGCCTCAGGGCACTTTCTTGCCACCAGAGTCCATCTGTGGCTTTTTTTTTTTTGCGTGGTCCTTTACCCCGTAAGGTCCTGACACGCTTTGACATATACATATTAAGGCCAACTTTTTTTTTTTCTTTTTTTAGACAAGGTCTAATCAACCTACCAGCATGTCTTTGGAGTGTGGGAGGAAACCAGAGTACTCGGAGGAAACCCACGCAGGCACCGGGAGAACATGCAAACTCCAGACAGATGGTGTCATGGTCAGGATTTGAACCAACGACCCTATTGCTGCTAGGTGAAAGTGCTAACCACTGTGCTGCCTATGTGATCACGGACATATGTACGCAAATGATCATGTACAGATGTGTGCAGGTGATCACGGACAGATGTGTGCAGGTGATCATTGGAACATGTGGTTTTAGTGGGACATACAGGGCCGCTGATAGGCCAGTACAACTGGCTCTGTTGTACCGGGCCCAGACAGCAGGGGGGCCCGGGCAAGCTGAGCAGTAAAAGAATTAATATAATAAACCACAGCCGATCAGAGCCCATCCGACTCAACTACCAACTAAATAGCGCCCACAGGTGGCGGCAGGGGAGGCACTATTTCCTCTATTTCGGGCGCGGAAGAATGCCTCTCCCGCACCCGCTCCTCATGCTGGCTGTGGCTCAAGTCCCAGCCAGTGCGTCCTCTATCGTGCCCTCCCCCTGGCGCCGCGGAGTGATTCCTCCCCCTCCTCATGAGATAAGTGTCAGTGAGGCGAGTGGTGGTGGCAGAAGACAAAAAAGAAGTAGCTGCAGTCTGAATGGAATCGTTTGTGGACACTCCAGTCCAGGCAGCAGCAGGATCAGGGAAGAAGTGCCTCGTGGGGCTCAGCTAGAAGTTACACAGGTGTGTGCTTGCTTTGGGGGGGGGGGGGGGTCAAGATCTACTACTGATGCAGCAGCATATATACATTATGGTATTGGCAACATGGGTGGCACTGTCTGCAGCAGAATATGGCATTGGGTGGCATGGGTGGCACTGTCTGCAGGTAGCACATGCGTTATGGCCCATAACCCATGTGCTCCCTGCAGACAGTGCCACCTATGCCGCCAATGCCATATTCTGCTGCAGACAGTGCCGCCCATGACACTAATGTCATAACACATGTGCTGCCTGCAGAGACAGAGCCACAATGCTGGCAATGGCATTATGCCATTGGCGGCATGGGTGGAAATATCTGCAGCACAATATGGCATTGGCGGCATGGGTGGCGCAGTCAGCAAGTAGCACATGTGTTATGCCATAAGTGTCACGGGTGGCACTGTGTGCAGCACATTAAGGCATGGGTGACACTGTCTGTAGCACATTACGGCATTGGCGGCACGGGTGACACTGTCTGTAGCACATTACGGCATTGGCGGCATGGGTGGCACTGTCTGTAGCACATTATGGCATTGGCGGCATGGGTGGCACTGTCTGTCGGTAGCACATGCATTATGGCCCATAACGCATGTGCTGCCTGCAGAGACAGTACCACCCGTGACGCCAATGCCTTAATGTGCTTCAGACAGTGCCACCCATGCCGCCAATGCTTCGTTTCAAGGTGGGGTCTGGGGAGGGGCCAGGGGCGGGGCTGAAGGAGGGACCAGGGGTGGAGCTGAAGGGGGCCCCGTCAGGTAGGCTGTACGGGGCCCCATGATTTCTATCAGCGGCCCTGGGGACATATGTGGGGGACATGTGTTTTTATTATTTGGGGACATGTGTGTTTACACTAGACTGGTGATCAGTGAGTAAAAAGCTGTAAAAAAACAGCTCATACTCACTGATCACCAGACGGCTGCAGCGATCCGCTCTCCTCTCCTCAGCGATGACTTCTGTGAGAGGAGAGGAGAGCCGATTGTCTGTCTAGCAACCGGCTGTTTGTTTACATCACATGATGGCTGTGATTGGACATGGCCGTCATGTGATCAGGAGGGCCAATCACAGAGCCCTCCTGCCAATCCGAGATGCGCCGTGTCCGGGTGACGCGAGTGCATCGGGATCGCACCGCTGCGCGTGCGTGCGATCCCCCTCCTTCTGACGTACATTCCTGAACGTCCACTCAGAAGGAGAAGGCTCCTACCTGGCTGTTTATGTACACTGGCCTATGTACATTGGTGGGAAGTAGTTAACAAGCAGACACGCATAAAAAAATAAAAAACGTAAAAAGTTATGTTTTTTTAATGCCCCTCCCCCACTGACAACCTCACCCGAGTCTTTTTGAAAAGTTCTACTGGCTGTGGTGGCCCTTATCATAATAAAAGGGATACGCTTGTACCATTACCTCGATGACCTCCTCTTGCTGTCCCAGGATAAAGAGCAATTATTGATCCCCAAGGAGCAGGTCATCTCCACATTGGTTGACTTCAGGTGGCTCCTAAACCTGGAGAAAAGCCACCTAGTACCAGTCCAGCGTCTGATATACCTTGGGGGCCCGGTTCGACCCAAAGCACCATCTCCTCTCCCTGTGTGGAAAAGGTCCCAGTTATTCAGGAAAGAATTTCACAGGCTCTGAACTCCTCAAGCCTGAGGGCCTTACAGTGCCTAAGAATTATCGTCAGTGGAGGCCCGTCCATAGGGGGCGCCTGGGCGCCGTCCCCCCCCCCCCCCCCCCCATGTAGTAAAAAAAAATGTGGAATTTTTTTTTAAAACATGTCCATTTAAAAAATATATTATTTTTTTTTTTTAAATGTCCCTATGTGCACTGTATCCGGGCGCGGGCGCAGCGCAATATGGGAAGCGCCACGTCTATGCAATCACAAGATTGCAGACGAGGCGCTTCATTTGCCCCAAAAAAAAAGCGCTCTGTGGCGCAGCCGATCGCGCCACAGCTTCCGGCGCAATGGACTGGCCGAGCGAGTGCATAGACTTGCACTTTGAGTGAGCGGTGGGCGGTGCTTCCGACGTCACTCAAGGAAGTGACGTTGGCAGTCTGTTCTCTTCTCTTCTCACTGTCGTCCCGCCTGAGAGGATCACAGGTAAGGCATGGCCATGCTTTCTGCTTTCCTTATTAAATATTCTTTATTCAGTGGCACCCCCCTCCACATCCACAATATTTCTTATTTTCAGACCGGACCCCCCCCACCTCCACCCTTAATTCAATAGCTATTTTCGGCGGTATATTCTCAGCGCCGGCGGCATACAATCACCCCCCTTACTATCGTTGGTCGGCAGCATACAATTACCCCCCCCCCCACCTCCGCTAAACAAGATAAAAAAAAGGGTTACTATCGGTGGTCGGCAGCATACTAATCAGCTCCCACCCCCCCCCCGCTCAACAAGATAAAAAATATATATGCTTATAAAGATATATGCTTTTTTAGTTTACAGCAGATATGTGTGATTTACAGAATGCAGATATGTGTTATTTGCAGATTTCAGAATGCAGATATGTGTGATTTACAGAATGCGATTTACAGAATGCAGATATGTGCGATTTACAGAATGCAGATATGTGCGATTTACAGAATGCAAATATGTGCGATTTACAGAATGCAGATATGTGCGATTTACAGAATGTGATTTACAGAATGCAGATATGTGCGATTTACAGAATGTGATTTACAGAATGCAGATATGTGCGATTTACAGAATGTGATTTACAGAATGCAGATATGTGCGTTTTACAGAATGTGATTTACAGAATGCAGATATGTGCGATTTACAGAATGTGATTTACAGAATGCAGATATGTGCGATTTACAGAATGTGATTTACAGAATGCAAATATGTGCGATTTACAGAATGTGATTTACAGAATGCAGATATGTGAGATTTACAGAATGCAGATATGTGCGATTTGCAGAATGCAGAATGCAGATATGTGCGATTTACAGAATGCGGATATGTGAGATTTACAGAATGCAGATATGTGAGATTTACAGAATGCAGATATGTGCGATTTACAGAATGCAGAATGCAAATATGTGCGATTTACAGAATGTGATTTACAGAATGCAGATATGTGCGATTTACAGAATGTGATTTACAGAATGCAGATATGTGCGATTTACAGAATGCGATTTACAGAATGCAGATATGTGCGATTTACAGAATGCAGATATGTGCGATTTACAGAATGCAGATATGTGAGATTTACAGAATGCAGATATGTGCGATTTACAGAATGCAGAATGCAAATATGTGCGATTTACAGAATGCGATTTACAGAATGCAGATATGTGCAATTTACAGAATGCAGATATGTGAGATTTACAGAGTGGAGATATGTGAGATTTACAGAATGCGATTTACAGAATGCAGAAATGTGCGATTTTCAGGTTGCTTTAGTAGAGCCTTTTGTATAATGTGCAGCCTGGTATATGATGTGCAGAGCCCCGTGTATAATGTGCAGCCTGGTATATGATGTGCAGAGCCCCGTGTATAATGTGCAGCCTGGTATATGATGTGGCTTCCATAAGGGGCGTGGATTGTGAGAAGCGGGAGGGGCCAAATCGGGAGAGGTGGGGTCTTGCACCCACCCACATCCTAAAACTTCACCAGCTGCCACTGGTCACGATGGTCTCTACGACCCCCATGGTCAAATGGTCTCTGTGGAGGTTACGTCCCGTTCAGACGGGGTTCCTTCAGCAATGGCATTCGGGGGACATCAATCAGTCCATTCGCATAACATCAGTGATGAGGAACAGCCTCTTTTGGTGGCTTCAGCGCAGGAACCTACTCACTCGCCACTCCATTGCCCCCGTCTCATGAGTCATGGTCACGACCGACGCCAGCGGTGATGAATGGGGAGCCCTCTGTATGCCAGAGCTGGCACAAGGCAAGTGGGATGCTTGTCTCCACAATCCGGGCTTCAATGTCCTGGAACTTTCGGGCGGCCTGGTGTGCCCTTCAATCTTCTTCGCATCTCCTGAAAGGGGAGTCAGTGGTACTAAGGATGGACAACATCACAGCAGTCTCTTATGTGAGGGGGCAAGGGGGCACTCGGAGCCCCACCCTGCTCCAAGAGGTCGAACCCATCATGTCTTGGGCCCACAAGAATCTGGCCAATATTTCATCAGTCTTCATCTTCGTGGGCGGCATCCCGGCACGTGGCTCCAGATGTCTTCTGCAAAGTGGCCTCTTGGGCCTCCATTAGTACCTTTGTGTCACATTTCTGCATAGAGCCTCCTTCTCCATCTTCTGTGAACTTTGGTTTAAGGATCCTGTCAGCTGACGGGGCAAATTAAATCTTTTTTGTTCAGCATACCCGCCCCGCGTGGTCTGGCTAGTTATTCCCCACACGTAGGCTGCCATGGTAATTTTCCTTTCCTGATGGACTCCATGGCAGACGGAGTTCCCACCCACTTGGCCAAAGAATTGGCAAGTTCCGGAACGCAGTCCCGAGCGGCGAGTTCGAATTTATGGGTATGGGGTCCTATAGCATTGGAGAGGAGGCGGGGTTACCCCACACGTAGGCTGCCATGGAGTCCGTCAGGAAAGGAGAATTACGGTAAATATTTGATACAAAATGTTCAGTTTTATGTATTTATCGTGTCGTTTGCTCTAATGTAAACCTGGAAGCGATCAATGTATTGCTTTTATTACTCTGAGATGTTTACTGTTTTTTATGACTTCATATTACATAATTACAGTTTACCTCTCAAAGGTGGCCGATAAGACAGTTTATAGGTCTGAGAGATAAACAGAAGCTTCTCCCATGATTCCCTGAAACATAAAATACCCCCCCTCCCCCCCCCCCCCCCCCGAACACTCAGGACTATGTACATTTATAAATAACCTGTCACGTCTCTGAGTCAATTTTACATATATATATATATATATATATATATATATATATATATATATTTTTTTTTTTTTTTATTGTTTATATAACATCTTTAAATAAACATTTATTGGAGAGCGCCCCCCTGTGATACTGGTTTTATAGAGAATCCTGAGATTTATCAAAGCACAGCAAGAGTGGATTTTGTTTCAAGTTGCCAGAGAGGAAGGAGGAGGAGTCACCACAGCCATGTGACCACCAGCATTCCACCCACCGACACCAATGATGGGGCACTATTCCTCCCACTGATACCAATGATGGGGCACTATTCCTCCCACTGATACCAATGATGGGGCACTATTCCTCCCACTGATACCAATGATGGGGCACTATTCCTCCCACTGATACCAATGATGGGGCACTATTCCTCCCACTGATACCAATGATGGGGCACTATTCCTCCCACTGATACCAATGATGGGGCACTATTCCTCCCACTGACGCCAATGATGGGGCACTATTCCTCCCACTGACGCCAATGATGGGGCACTATTCCTCCCACTGACACCAATGATGGGGGACTATTCCACCCACTGACACCAATGATGGGGCACTATTCCCCCCACTGACACCAATGATGGGGCACTATTCCCCCCCACTGACACTAATGATGGGGCACTATTTCTCCCACTGACACCAATGATGGGGCACTATTCCTCCCACTGATACCAATGATGGGGCACTATTCCTCCCACTGACACCAATGATGGGGCACTATTCCTCCCACTGATACCAATGATGGGGCACTATTCCTCCCACTGACACCAATGATGGGGCACTATTCCTCCCACTGACACCAATGATGGGGCACTATTCCTCCCGCTGACACCAATGACGGGGCACTATTCCTCCCACTGACACCAATGATGAGGCACTATTCCTCCCACTGAAACAGATAATGGATAACCTGTGGATTTATAAGCTGTGTGCATATTCTGAGCTTCAGTTTTGTAAAACCACAGTTTTTTATTGTAAGCTAATGTCATCCTGATAAGCATGCAAATAGAAACCTATTTTCTATGCAATCTACAGAGAAAAAGCATTGAATTGTGTTCATTTTAAAATAACTAATGTTACTGCAAAAAGTATAATTTTTTCATTAATAATAATATTAATAGTAATAATAAAAGTATACAGTTTATTCTGTAATTTGTCCCATTTATGATAACCGTAACATTCCTTTTCTATTACAAAGCATGGCAAAACTGTTTTGTTTTTATATATTTTTTTTCACATTTTTAAAATGTGTCATTAAAAAATGTAAATAACAAAATAAAATAAAAAATAAAAAAGTCTAAGTATTAATGGTAATAAATAAAAAAAATAAAAAAAAATAAAAAAATCAGCAGCAATATATCAGGAAGGAGGTCTGATTCTGGGAGTATTTAAAGGGTTAATTAGAAACACATTTAATGTATTTATTTTTTTGAACTGGCGGGGCGTGCGTCCGCTGAGCGCATGTGCAGATCAAAGGTCACTGCTATGAATGAACAACATAAAAATGAAAATGCTGCGAGCGTCAATTTAGACAGGAGACGCGAGAGGAGCCCATTTACACAGAAGATCTGATTTGCTAATATTTGCCGCCGGGGAATTTACAATCGGAGAAACAAAAGCTTGTAAAACCTAAAGTTTTTTTTTTAATGTATATTTATTGAAAAATTTTTAATCAATACAAAAGAGTTGTAAATACGTTACAGTATTCATTAATATTGGCTAAACATAGCAATGGCTAAAGTTTTTTTTTTTTAAGGGCGTACATTGAAAAAAAAAAAAGAAAAAAATATGCCAAGCAGGTCTTTTTCAGCGGTCACTATATTTTTTTTTTTTTCTAATTATGTTTAACCACTTGGCGCCCAGGCCAAGTCTGACATTTCTCTCCTACATGTAAAATTCATCATTTTTTTTTGCTAGAAAATGACATAGAACCCCCAAACATTATATATGTTTTGTTTTTTTAGCAAAGACCCCTGGAGAATACAATGGAGGTCTTTGCAACTTTTTATCTCGCATGATATTTACGCAGCAATTTTTCAAACACGTTTTTTTTTCAGAAAAAAAAAAAGTTTCATGCTTTAAAAAAAAAAAAAAAACTGCAAAGTAAAGTTAGCCTAATTGTTTTGCATGATGTGATAGATGAAGATACGCCGAGTAAATAGATACCCAACATGTCACGCTTCAAAATTGCACGCGCTCGCGGAACGGCGCCAAACTTTGGTATTTACAAAATCCCCATAGGCGACTCTTTAAAATGTTTTACTGGTTACATGATTTGAGTTACAGAGGAGGTCTAGAATTATTGCTCTCGCTCTAACGTTCACGGCGACACCTCACATGTGTGGTTCGAAACACCGTTTTCATATGTGGGCGGGACTTACGTATGCGTTCGCTTCTGCGTACGAGCTCACGGGGACAGGGGCACTTTAAATTATTTTATTTTTTTTCTATTGTTAATTTTACTTTTATTGTTTTTAGTTTGACACTTTAAAAAAAAAAAAAAAAAAAAATGTGATGACTTTTATTCCTATTACAAGGAATGTAAACATCCCTTGTAATAGGAATATGGCACGATCGGACATATTTACATTGAGATCGGGGGGGGGGGGGGGGGGAATAAGACACCACATCTCACCTCTAAAAATCAAACCTCTAAAATAAAAAAAAAATGAAATTAAAAAATTAAAATAAAAACGATCACGGCTTCCCAGCCGAGGCGGCGCCGTTATTTGAATGCAGAGGCCGGGCGTGGCGTCATAACATCGCGCCCGGCCTCCGAACGATCATAGAGACTCTGCCGACCATCTGGTCCGCCGGAAATCTCTATGATTATTATCTGGGAGGCCGGCGGATCCTGTGACCGACTCACCGATGGAAGCGGTGAGTCGGTAAGAGCGCCGGAGGGCGGCGGGAGGGGACGCCGCTATGATCGTTCTTATGGTGCAGGGAATCGCCGGCTGAAAATGGCGATATCTGAATGATGTCTGTGGCCTCGGGAATCATTCGGATATAACCCCCGAAAGTCGAGGCCGTCTCGGGACGTACCTTGGGCGCCAAGAGGTTAAATGAATAAATTGTCGCCGATTGATTGATTAGCACAGAGATGATGTAATCCATGCACAGAGCACTCTGGGATCAATATGTAATCATCTATTGTGTAGGAGATACGTCCTGAGAAATGTAATCGGAGTTGCTGATTGGCTGATGAGTGATTAAATACAAAGTAACAATCGTTACATCATTTTAGTTCATTGCTTTGTAGATCACAGGGGTGACGATCGATCTGCATGTGACAGAAAACGATTTTTAAATAAAATGTAATTCTATTTCACCCCAAATTAACCCCAAATGAACCCCGATCATCCGATCAGCCGAACCCCTCCCTGCCCTTTTTTTTCCCTCATTAATTTGTAAACAAAATTTTCCTTTTCATTCATTTTGTTTATTTATTTTCCTTGTCACGACACACACTCACCGGCCACTTTATTAGGTACACCTGTTCCAATTGCTCGGTAACACAAATTGCTAAATCAGCCAATCACACGGGAGCAACTCATTGCATTTCGGCATCTAGACGCGGCGAAGACGACTTGCTGCATCAGAATGGGGAAGAAAGGGGATCTCGGTGACTTTGAACGTGGCATGGGTTGTTGGTGGCAGACGGGCCGGTCTGAGTATTTCTGGGATTTTCACACACCACCATCTCTCGGGGATTACATAGAATGTGGGGAAAAAGAGAAAATATCCAGTGAGCGGCAGTTGTGTGGAGGAAAATGTCTTGTTGAGGTCAGAGGAGAATGGGCAGACTGGTTCCAGATGATAGAAAGACAACAGGAACTCCAATAACCTCTCGTTACACCCAAGGTATGCAGAATACCATCTCTGAACACACAACACATTCAACCTTGAAGCAGATGGGCTACAGCAGCAGAAGACCACACCGGGTGCCACTCCTGTCAGCTAGGAACAGGAAACTGAGTCTACAATTGGCACAGGATCACCAAAATTGGACAATAGAAGACTGGAAAAACGTTGGCTGGTCTGATGAGTCTGGATTTCAGCTGCAACATTCAGATGGTGGGGTCAGAATTTGGCGCATGGATCCATCCTGCCTCGTATCACCGGTTCAGGCTGGTGGTGGGGGTGTAATGGTGCGGGGGATGGGGTATCACCGGTTCAGGCTGGTGGTGGGGGTGTAATGGTGTGGGGGATGGGGTATCACTGGTTCAGGCTGGTGGTGGGGGTGTAATGGTGTGGGGGATGGGGTATCACCGGTTCAGGCTGGTGGTGGGGGTGTAATGGTGCGGGGGATGGGGTATCACCGGTTCAGGCTGGTGGTGGGGGTGTAATGGTGTGGGGGATGGGGTATCACCGGTTCAGGCTGGTGGTGGGGGTGTAATGGTGTGGGGGATGGGGTATCACCGGTTCAGGCTGGTGGTGGGGGTGTAATGGTGTGGGGGATGGGGTATCACCGGTTCAGGCTGGTGGTGGGGGTGTAATGGTGTGGGAGATGGGGTATCACCGGTTCAGGCTGGTGGTGGGGGTGTAATGGTGTGGGGGATGGGGTATCACCGGTTCAGGCTGGTGGTGGGGGTGTAATGGTGTGGGGGATGGGGTATCACCGGTTCAGGCTGGTGGTGGGGGTGTAATGGTGTGGGAGATGGGGTATCACCGGTTCAGGCTGGTGGTGGGGGTGTAATGGTGTGGGGGATGGGGTATCACCGGTTCAGGCTGGTGGTGGGGGTGTAATGGTGTGGGGGATGGGGTATCACCGGTTCAGGCTGGTGGTGGGGGTGTAATGGTGTGGGGGATGGGGTATCACCGGTTCAGGCTGGTGGCGGTGGTGTACAGGCACCCCCCCCCGGTCGGTCAGTCACCAGCCCCGCTCTTACCCCATCTAGGTCACAGGCAGCGGCTTCCCCTGCTCCTCCGCCTCGGTGGCCAATGGGATCGCTTCTCTGCTTGGCAGTTACTGCAGTTGTTCCAGTGCTGAGTAAATGAGGCAAGGGTTCACTTTACAAAGAATACCCAATCATATACAGGGAAAATTGTAATGCATTTTTGTTTGCATATGATTGGATGATGGAAGTCAGCAGAGCTTCCCCTCGTTTACTAAGCTCTGGAGCAACTGCACCTGCAGAGTACTCAGTCTATTTGTCTTTAGTAAATCTCCCCCAATGCATCTTTGTATCAGTAGTGGGGTACAAATGAAACACTGATGTCATTTTTGTTGCAATCCGCGTGTCCCCCCCCCCCCCCGCCCGCTGTGTGTCGTCCCCCCCCCCCCCGCCCGCTGTGTGTCGTCCTAAGACGCAGTGACAGTCCCCCCCAGAGAGGGAGCCATCATGTCAGATAAGGTTTTACAAGGGTGACAGTGAAATGTTTGTGCTCCAGATGAGGTTTATTGCGCCTCCAGCCTGGGATGGCGCTCTCTCAAAGGTGAGAATGATAAGAGGCGGTTTATGGTCGGCGGGTTATCAGACACAAGCCGGGGATATAAAAGCCGGGCGTCTTCTCCAGCCATACACAGCGGTTTCTACCCTTCCACCGACTATGGGGGGGCAATACAGAGCGACCCTCCGCCTCCTCACTCTGCTTCTTCTACACCTGGCCAGAGGTAAGTCACAGATAAGTTATTATCGGGAACTTTATCATTCATGGCTTTAGGACCCCCCTCCAGTCCTTGGCACCCCGCTATGTGGTATCAGTGCACATTATATTAATCCCAAAACTAAAAATGTCATATATTGCAGCTTATCGATCACTAGATGTGGCGGCTGCATTCGTTTTCTTTTTTTTTTTTTTTTTAAGCTTTTTTCCACCCTCTGTTTTCTCCTGGTGATCGGGCCAGTAGCGCACCTCTGTATAAGAGCGCCACCTCTCTACATGAAGGACTGGGCACTTCCACCCGGCGGCACCGAGGTTGTGGGTTCAAATCCCAACCACAGTGCTACCCGCATGGAGTTCGCATGTTCTCCCTGCGCCTGCGTGGGTTTACTGCGGGCACTCCGTTTCCTCCAACACTACAAAGACCTGCTGGGGGGTTAATTGGCTCCGGATTAAATAGGTCCCAGTATGAGTATGTAGGAATGCGAGTTAGAGCTCCTTAGATACAAAGTAACATTGTTTATAAACATTGATCAGACGGGAGATGGAGAGATACAAAATAACATTGTGTATAAACATTGATCAGACGGGAGATGGAGAGATACAAAAAAACATTGTTTATAAACATTGATCAGACGGGAGATGGAGAGATACAAAAAAACATTGTTTATAAACATTGATCAGACGGGAGATGGAGAGATACAAAATAACATTGTGTATAAACATTGATCAGACGGGAGATGGAGAGATACAAAGTAACATTGTTTATAAACATTGTTTAAACAGGAGATGGAGAGATACAAAAATTTTATTTTGTATCTCTCTATCTTCTGTCTGATCAATATTTATATACAATGTTACTTTGTATCTATCTCGTGTCTGATCAATGTTTATAAAGTAACATTGTTTATAAACATTGATCAGACAGGAGATAGAGCGATACAAAGTAACATTGTTTATAAACATTGATCAGACAGGAGAGAGATACAAAGTAACATGGTTTATAAACATTGATCAGACAGGAGATAGAGAGATACAAAGTAACATGGTTTATAAACATTGATCAGACAGGAGAGAGATACAAAGTAACATTGTTTATAAACATTGATCAGACAGGAGATAGAGAGATACAAAATAACATTGTTTAGACAGGAGATGGAGAGATATAAAGTAACAATGTTTATAAATATTGTTTAGACAGGAGATAAAGAGATACAAACAATATTACTTTGCATTTCTTTCCCTCCCATCTGATTAATGTTTATAAACAATGTTACTTTGTATCCCTCTATCTCTTGTCTGATCAATGTTTATAAAGTAACATTGTTTATAAAAATTGATCAGACAGGAGAAAGAGAGATACAAAGTAACATTGTTTATAAACATTGATCAGATAGGAGAGGGATAGATACAAAGTAACATTGTTTATAAACATTGATCAGACGGGAGATAGAGCGATACAAAGTAACATTGTTTATAAACATTGATCAGACAGGAGAGAGATACAAAGTAGAATTGTTTATAAACATTGATCAGACAGGAGAGAGATACAAAGTAGCATTGTTTATAAACATTGATCAGACAGGAGTGAGATACAAAGTAACATTGTTTATAACATTGATCAGACAGGAGATAGAGAGATACAAAATAACATTGTTTAGACAGGAGATGGAGAGATACAAAGTAACAATGTTTATAAATATTGTTTAGACAGGAGATAGAGAGATACAAGCAATATTACTTTGTATCTCTTTCCCTCCCATCTGATCAATGTTTATAAATAATGTTACTTTGTATCCCTCTATCTCGTGTCTGATCAATGTTTATAAAGTAACATTGTTTATAAAAATTGATCAGACAGGAGAGAGAGAGATACAAAGTAACATTGTTTATGAACATTAATCAGATAGGAGAGGGAGAGATACAAAGTAACATTGTTTATAAACATCGATCAGACGGGAGATAGAGAGATACAAAGTAACATTGTTTATAAACATTAATCAGATAGGAGAAGGAGATATACAAAGTAACATTGTTTATAAACATTGATCAGACGGGAGATAGAGAGATACAAAGTAACATTGTTTATGAACATTAATCAGATAGGAGATAGAGAGATACAAAGTAACATTGTTTATGAACATTAATCAGATAGGAGAGGGAGAGATACAAAGTAACATTGTTTATAAACATCGATCAGACGGGAGATAGAGAGATACAAAATAACATTGTTTATAAACATTAATCAGATAGGAGAAGGAGATATACAAAGTAACATTGTTTATAAACATTGATCAGACGGGAGATAGAGAGATACAAAGTAACATTTTTTATAAGCATTGATCAGACTGGAGATGCAGAGATACAAAATAACATTGTTTATAAACCTTGTACAGATGGGACATTTGACTATTTGTATATACAGTGTTTGCTCGGATTGCCTTTGTTTTCAGTGCATTTGTACAATTTCTTGAAAAACTAAAGTAAAAAATATGCTGCTGTAATTTCTGGAGCTTTTCAGAAATGTGTCCTCCAACTCAATGAACCCTTCACATAGAATGCTGAATAATGAATTATCATTCACACAGAAAAGCCAGGTACTGTTTGTGTTGTGTTGGGTTTTAGGGTGTAGAAGGGTGCTATGCAAGAGCTCTAAGGTTGAGCGCTGGTTTAGGGATGACACAGTCGTGTGTTCACAAATGTCTGACACAGATCAGCCCCTGCTGCGGCCTCTCAGCTCATGACTTTCTATGAAGTCTGATCACTGGCGGGACTGAGGAAATGCTTCCTCCTGCTTGCAGCAGACTGATGACATTATCTCAGCCAGGGCAGTGATACCGATTCTATAGTTTGTGACAATTTTAAGAATTTCTTCGGACTTGTAAAGATCCTAAAAGTTGTGTGAATCTTTAGATTTTGCAGAGAGAACCTCGGAAAACTTCTGATGAGGAAAATAAACATTCATTCCGAGTCATTATCTGAACGTTCCAAATACAAATGTTCACTAAACATAAATAACAGTAAAATCTCTTTGATCTGCGGATCGTGTGGGAAATTTTCTGCCGACTCCAAAGAAAACAAACAAGAAATTCACATTTATTCACCTGCAAAAAAAGGAATTTAAAGTTTTATTTTTTTATTTTTTTTTAAATTAACTTAATCTGTATTATAGGAGAGCAGAACAAAAAAACACAAGGGGTGGGGGCAGAAGGAACACGTGCCCTGTACAGAACTTTATTATATAGAGGGGGCGCACCTTCCCTGCCTCCCCTTCAGATCCTCCAGATGCCACCTTGTGCAGAGCCCAGGATTGGGCATCCTGCATACAGTGGGGGGTGAAGGAGGGGCTGCACCCAGCATGGAGAGCAGAGCGAGCAATGGGGCCCCCATCACCACCATGTGTAGCCCCTCCTCCTCCACACTGGGACTAGGGGCTCCTATGTGTGTATGGGGGCTCCAGGGTTGTTTGTTCACTTTATTTACCTTCTCCAGCAGAGCGGAGATGGGGGTCCCCTCTTATCACCTCCTGCACCCTTCCTGGATGGGGGTCCCCTTCTACTAGAGGTGGGGAGGGGGGTTCCTGTATTCCTGGATGGGGGTCCCCTTCTACTAGAGGTGGGGAGGGGGGTTCCTGTATTCCTGGATGGGGTCCCCTTCTACTAGAGATGCAGAGGGGGGTTTCTGTATTCCTGGATGGGGTCCCCTTCTCATAGAGATGTTGAGGGGGGTTTCTGTATTCCTGGATGGGGGTCCCCTTCTACTAGAGGTGGGGAGGGGGGTTCCTGTATTCCTGGATGGGGTCCCCTTCTACTAGAGATGCAGAGGGGGGTTTCTGTATTCCTGGATGGGGTCCCCTTCTCATAGAGATGTTGAGGGGGGTTTCTGTATTCCTGGATGGGGGTCCCCTTCTACTAGAGGTGGGGAGGGGGGTACCTGTATTCCTGGATGGGGGTCCCCTTCTACTAGAGGTGGGGAGGGAGGTTCCTGTATTCCTGGATGGGGGTCCCCTTCTGCTGGAGGTGGGGAGGGGGGTTCCTCTATTCCTGGATGGGGGTCCCCTTCTACTAGAGATGTTGAGGGGGTTTCTGTATTCCTGGATGGGGGTCCCCTTCTACTAGAGGTGGGGAGGGAGGTTCCTGGATGGGGGTCCCCTTCTACTAGAGATGTTGAGGGGGGTTTCTGTATTCCTGGATGGGGGTCCCCTCTAATCACCCCCTGCACTCCTCCTAGATAGGGGTCCCCTCAAATGTATTCCCCCTGGATGGGGTCTCTTTCTACTAGAGGTGGGGAGGGGGTTCCTGTATTGCTGGATGGGAGTCCCCTCTAATCACCCCCTGCACTCCTCCTGGATGGGGGTCCTCTTCTGCTGGAGGTGGTGAGTGGGTTTACTTTATTGCTGGATGGGGGTCCCTTCTGATCACCTCCTGCATGCCTCCTGAATGTGGGTCCCCTTTTGCTGGAGGTGGGGAGGAGGGTTCCTGTATTCCTGCATGGGGGTCCCTTCTAATCACCCCCTGTACTCCTCCTGGATAGGGATCCCTTTCTACTAGAGGTGGGGAGGGGAGTTTCTGTATTTCTGGATGGGGGTCCCCTCTAATTACCCCCTGCATTCCTCCTGGATGGGGGCCCCTTTCCACTAGAGGAGAGGAGGGGGTTCCTGTTTTCCTGCATGGGGGCCCCTCTTATAACCCCCTGCACTCCTCCTAGATGGGGGTCCCCTTCTGCTGGAGGTGGGGAGGGGGGTTCCTCTATTCCTGGATGGGGGTCCCCTTCTGCTGGAGGTGGGGTTCCTCTATTCCTCGATGGGGGTCCCCTTCTGCTGGAGGTGGGGATGGGGGGTCCTCTATTCCTGGATGGGGGTCCCCTTCTGCTGGAGGTGGGGAGGGGGTTCCTCTATTCCTGGATGGGGGTCCCCTTCTGCTGAAGGTGGGGAGGGGGGTTCCTCTATTCCTGGATGGGGGTCCCCTTCTGCTGGAGGTGGGGAGGGGGTTCCTCTATTCCTGGATGGGGGTCCCCTTCTGCTGGAGGTGGGGAGGGGGGTTCCTCTATTCCTGGATGGGGTCCTGTTCTGCTGGAGGTGGGGAGGGGGGTTCCTCTTTTCCTGGATGTGGGTCCCCTTCTGCTGAAGGTGGGGAGGGGGGTTCCTCTATTCCTGGATGGGGGTCCCCTTCTGCTGGAGGTGGGGAGGGGGGTTCCTCTATTCCTGGATGGGGGTCCCCTTCTGCTGGAGGTGGGGAGGGGGGTTCCTCTATTCCTGGATGGGGTCCCGTTCTGCTGGAGGTGGGGAGGGGGGTTCCTCTATTCCTGGATGGGGTCCCGTTCTGCTGGAGGTGGGGAGGGGGGTTCCTCTTTTCCTGGATGGGGGCCCCCTTCTGCTGGAGGTGGGGAGGGGGGTTTCCTCTTTTCCTGGATGGGGTCCCGTTCTGCTGGAGGTGGGGAGGGGGGTTCCTCTATTCCTGGATGGGGTCCCGTTCTGCTGGAGGTGGGGAGGTGGGTTCCTCTATTCCTGGATGGGGGCCCCCTTCTGCTGGAGGTGGGGAGGGGGGGTTCCTCTATTCCTGGATGGGGGTCCCCTTATGCTGCAGGTGGGGAGGTGGGTTCCTCTATTCCTGGATGGGGGCCCCATTCTGCTGGAGGTGGGGAGGGGGGTTCCTCTATTCCTGGATGGGGGTCCCCTTGTACACAGTTTGATATCTTTGCTCTGGGCAGCATGCCCCAACATGCCCCAGTAGGCCCCAACATGCCCTTGCATGCCCCAACGTACCCTAGCATGCCTCAGCATGCCCCAGCATGCCCCAACATGCCCTAGCATGCCCCAGTACGCCCCAGCGTGCCCCGACGTGTCCTAGTGTGCCCCAGTATGTCACCACGGAGCGACCGCTAACAAGATCATTAATGTGACATTTGTCGCAATTAGGGATGAGCTTTGAGTTCGACTCGAACATTGCCTGTTGGCCTGTTCAGCGAACAGTGAACAATTTGGGGTGTTTGCGGCAAATTCGAAAAGCCGGAACACCCTATACAAGTCTATGGGAGAAATCGAAAGTGCTAATTTTAAAGGCTAATATGCAAGTTACTGTCCTAAAAAGTGTTTGGGGACCCGGGTCCTGCCCCAGGGGACATGGATCAATGCAAAAAAAAAGTTTTAAAAACTGACTTTTTTTCAGGAGCAGTGATTTTAATAATGATTAAAGTGAAACAATAAAAGTGTAATATTCCTTTAAATTTCGTAGCTGGGGGGTGTCTATAGTATGCCTGTGAAGGGGCGCATGTTTCCCCTGCTTAGAACTGTCCCTGCACAAAGTGTCATTTGTGCAGGAAAAAAAGTCATTTAAAATCACTCGCAGCTGTAATGAATTGTCGGCTCCCCGCAATACACAGAACAGTTATTGAAAGTCATTGATAAAAAAATAAATAAAAAAAAAGCGTGGGGTTCCCCCAAATTCAATTACCAGGCCCTAAAGGTCTGGTATGGATATTAAGGGGAACCCCGCATCAAATTTAAAAAAAAATTGACGTGGGGGTCCCCCTAAAAATCAATACCAGACCCTTTATCCAAGCACTCAACCTGTCAGGCCAAAGGAAAAGAGGGGGGGGGGCAAGAGAGCGCCCCCCCTAGAGCCGTACCAGGCCACATGCCCTCAACATTGGGAGGATGCTTTGGGGTCCCCCCCAAAGCACAATGTTGATGGGGACAAGGGCCTCATCCCCACAACCCTGGCCGGTGGTTGTGGGGGTCTGCGGGCGGGGGGCTCATCAGAATCTGGAAGCCCCCTTTAACAAGGGGACCCCCAGATCCCGGCCCCCCCCCCATTTGAAATGGTAAGGGGGTACAAAAGTACCCCTACCATTTCACAAAGAAAGTGTAAAAAATAAAAAGTCCTTTATTAAAAATAAAAACAAGAATAAAAAAAAAAGATTCCAGCGGTGGTAATCCACTCTTGCTATCCAGTGACGGATGATCATCTCTCCGGGGTATGAGTGCTCTCTGTATTACGGGAGCCGACAATTCATTATAGCCGCGAGTGATTTTAAATGATTTCTTTCTTTCAACACTCATCTTTATCTCTCAATCATTTATAATGTATCTCTATTCATCTGCTAAATCTTACCAGGAGATCATGTGACCCCGGCCAGGACTAGAGGGGTTCATTGGGTGACAACACTCTCCTAGTGCTTGGGAATGCAGCCGTGATGTTGTCACTCCACTGTAAAAAAAAAAAAAAAGAACCAAAATGAAGCGTTAGTAGCCAGTGACATCATTGGCGGTATTTCCACCCCCCGAACTGAGCACCGTTGCTATTGCCTTTGCTGTCCTCTGGAGGCATTGCATGCTGGGAAATGTATATTCAAGGAGGCCAGGCTACACAGAACAGCATCGCTCCCAACTGTCCCTCATTCCAGACAATGTCCCTCTGTCCCTCTTTCCTCCTCATTTGCCCCTCATGTTGCTCTGATTTGTATAGTTGTATATAAAATGCACTTTTTATCTATCAAAAAGTCTTTCCCAGTGATTAACTTTTCATCCGATTTCTAAATTGCTGCATTTGTAAATTCCAAAAGCCAATATAAAGGAATAATAGTGGTAAAAAAAAAAGCCCTTGTGGGTTTCACAAATCATTTTTGTTGTATAATTCTCCTTTAAGAGGGCGTGGCAGGGGGGGGCGTGTCCTATGCCTGCATACTTTTGCTTATAGGGGTCCCTCATTCCCATTTCAGAAAGTTGGGAGGTATGGGGTGGCATTGCAGACCTGCCTAGAGGCCCTCTGAAAGCCCTGCTAAATTGGGCTGCACAGGATGATGGGAAAGCATTGTATAACATGACTTAAAGAGTAACTCCACTTTTGTTGAGAAAAAAGCCCCTCCCCCTCTGGGTGGTCTCTGAACATTGCAGGGATTGTAACAAACTTTGCTGCAGATTTCTACATTTGTTATTCTGAAGAAATCCCTGTGTGTTCCTCTGTGTCCATGTGGGAAAGTGATTTTAATGGGGGCATTTAAAGTGGAGTTCCACCCAAAAGTCGAACTTCCGCTTATTTGTTCCCCCCCCCCCCCAGGTGCCACATTTGGCAACTTTCATGGGGGGGGGGCGGGGACCGGTTTTTTATAGGTACCCTGTCACCACTTCCATCGGACCTCAGCTCGAGCGGTTTCATAATCTGAGTGGTTTCATATTTATCAACCAGCTGCTGCAACTGCAGGGCTCTGAGCATTTCCTCCCCACCACATCTGAGCAGCCCATGTGACTATAGAGTCACACATGTGGGCGTATACACATTGACAGGCCACTCTCTCCCTCCTCCTCCATGCCCATTATCTAGCTAAAAACAACGGGGGATGGGATATTACATTTAGATTGATGGAGGCTTCACCTCCCTCCTACTTAAAGGGGTTGTATCCTTTTTTTTTTTTTTTAAATAACAAACATATACTTACCTCCACTGTGCAGCTCGTTCTGCACAGAGTGTCCCCAAACCTGCTCTTCTGGGGTCCCTCGGCGGCTCTCGCGGCTCCTCCCCACATCAGAAACCCCCCCCTGGGAGAAGCGCTCTCCCGGGGGGGGATAACCGAATGCTGGACTCGGCCCCGCCCCCCTGGCGCACATGTCATTGGATTTGATTGACAGCAGCGGGAGCCAATGGCTGTGCTGCTATAAATCTATCCAATCAAGAACCGAGAACCCCGGGCAGTGAGAGACAGCACGTCCCCGCTGGGTCAGGTTCGGGATGACTCGAGGGTTCAGGTAAGTAAAACGGGGGGGGGGGGGGGGCTGGGAGTCCGGTCACTGACGGGTGTTTCTTCACCTTAATGCATAGGATGCAAAAAACACGAACCTTTACAGCCCCTTTAATGCATCCTCTGCATTAAGGTGAAAAAACTTCTGACTTCTGACGCCCAGGCCGGAGGGGGCCGGACACAGAAATCTACCCACCATGTTGTTGCCAAAAAAATAATAAAGATTTGATTGTTGATATTTGTATGACATTTAAAACAGTTTATTGATATTACTTATATCATTTTACTCTGTATTCCAAAGACTGTTTTGTTTTTGACCATGTGACCGGCAGCAGAGGACTCGCAGCTCCTCCTGCTTCTGTTTCCCTGCAGACAGGCTGGGAGAGAGCCGGGGTCATGTGACAGCTGGATATCCATTGGGAAAAAGGGGACTTAGGTGGTTTATTTTATTAAAACAATTAAGGCGCCATTATCCATACAGGGGGTCCCCGGGTTTCCGAACCCGTTAGGGACTGTCCTCCTGTTTGTAAATCGGAAATGTTCGTAAGTCGTCCGCGTATGCGCAGAATGACAATTACGGACATTTCCGATGTTCCGTTGAAATGCCGTTCTGCGCATGCGCGGCAAATTACGGACATTTCCGATGTTCCGTTGAATGCCGTTCTGCGCATGCGCGGAAAATTACGGACATTTCCGTTATTTTCCGTGGCTCCGTCTGGCTGCGCATGCGCAGAACGGCCGATGTCCGCGCAGAACAGCAGAGGGTCCCCGCAGGGCCCGGTTCGTAAGTAGGAGTTTTGTTCGTAGGTCGGGCGTCCGTAAGTCGGGGACCCCCCGTATACAGAAATAGAAGGGAGAATGTAAATTACACAGTGCGTGCTGCGATGCGGAAACCCTGCGAATCCCCTGCGGGTTTCCCGCATCACGCGTCTGCCCCTGGCAGTTCACACTTGCCCTATGCCAACTGCTGGGAGTGTCAGTTAAAAGCTACTGACGCCCCAAAATCAGTTCGCCCATCGCAAGTGCGATCTGCAAACCCCGGTACAGGAATCAGATGTGAACAGCCATGCGATTCCGATTCTGCTGTGGACCAAAAAAAAAAGGGTCCTGTGCGAGTTTGGATGCAGATTCAGCCATACTACCTGTGTGGCTGAGATCGCATCGCACAAGAGATCGCATGTGATTTGCACTGCTGTGCGAATCACATCCATCTCAGACATCGCACCCTCAGTGCCGGTTCACACCAGCGCGATTCCAGTGCCGGTTCACACCAGCGCGATTCCAGTGCCGGTTCACACCAGCGCGATTCCAGTGCCGGTTCACACCAGCGCGATTCCAGTGCCAGTTCACACCAGCACGATTCCAGTGCCGGTTCCCGCATCGCATAGAACTCGCAGGCAGTACAAACTGCCCTATGCAAAACCACTGGGGCGCGTCAATAGAAAGTTAATGACACCCCCCCCCCCCCCCCCCCAGATCGCTTCGCATATCGCATCTGTGAATTCGGATAGGAATCGCATTGGGAGTGAGCATCAAAGCGATCCGATTCTGGTGCGGACAAAAAAAAGGGTCCTGCACGATTTTGGTCCGAATGCGATGCGAATTCAGCCGTACAATCTGTATACAATCTGTAGGGCTGAATTCGCATCGCACAGACATCGCATGCGGTCTGCACAGCAGCGCGTTGTGAATCGCATCCATGGCCTGACATCGCACAAGTATGAACCGGCACTAAGTCCTCTATTATTGTTTCCTGGTTGTAAATCGAATGTAATCTTTTAAAGTTTTTTAATCGATTAATGCTGAGAGCTTAATACATACAGTATGTTATCTTATCAGCACCGGCTTGTGAAATCCTTGTTTCTATGTATATTTTGTATGCTGTTTCCATGTATCGCTTGTAAAGATATTAGTCCCCAGAGGCGGCCATATTTCATTGTCATGTACTGTATATAAGATCTGCTTCCTGTGTATGCGGAGGGACTGTGCTGTGCATTCAGCTGTTTGATCAAAATTTGCAGTAATCTCTCTGCAGAGGTCTGACACACCCCTCAGAGCTGGAGTTCTCCAATCAGCAGGAAAGGGGCGTGATCTTTTTGCTGATTGCAGCGCTATAGGACTGACCATAGGCGTGTGTAGGGGGTGTGCCAGGTGTGCCTGGGCACACCCTAATCACTACATGCAGTGCCGATTCCCCCTATTGCCCGGGCTTTCCCCCCCCACCACGTGTTGCCCCCCCCTCACCCGCCCCCCAGTGCTGCTGGCCTTCCTCCTCTCCCCCGGCTGCTGCAGGGTATGTTTCAAGCTGGAGAGTGGGGGGGAAGGGGCTAAACAATATGTAATTTACCGACTCCTTCCTTTTCTAAATGAACACACTGAACACATTCACTCGCTGAGTTCATTCATAACTGAAGCATAGTAAACTGTGTTTACTATGCATTAAGAGATTAGGCTGAGTGTCTGGAGGTCCCATGCACCACACCCCCTAGTATTCCAGGAAAAGCAAGTATTGAGGAAATAGTTTTATTTTTTATTTTTTAGGTGCTAAAACAACATAAAATACATTTTGTATACAAATATTCAAGTTTTTTTTGTACAAGTTAAAATCATCAATAAAAGAAATGTTATACATGTACGTGGCAGTTAATCCAGTTTACTCAACATGTTTCGCTATATTTAGCTTCTTCAGGAGTAACTTTTGGATGCTACGCATGTAAAACACAAAATATATCAAAAATTAATAAAAGATGAACAAATAACATTTTTTAATATCAATAAATCAGTAAAAGAGCGGTAAAAGAGCAGAAGATAGCGGAGGAGCCCCGGCGAGAAGACCCCCGAAGTCGGAAGAAGACCCCCGGAGCTGTCTAATAAACGACTTTAAAAACCTGTGCTGTGTGTTTTTTTTTTTATTGCCACTTTTTCCCTCAGGTGAATGGGTAGGGGTACGATGTACCCGATACTCATTCACATAGGGTGGGGGGCCGGGATCTGGGGCCCCCTTATTTAAGGGGAGCTCCTGGATTCCGATAAGCCCCCCCGCCCGCAGACCTCGACAACCAACGGGCAGGGTTGTCGGGAAGAGGCCCTTGTCCTCATCAACATGTGGACAAGGTACTTTGGGGGCCCAAAGCACCCCCCTATGTTGAGGGCACATGGCCTGGTATAGCTTGCTCGTCCCCACCCACTTTCCTGACTGGCCGGGGCTGCGTGCTCGCATAAGGGTCTGGTATGGACTTTGGGGGCAACCCCACACCGTTTTTTCGGCGTAGGGGTTACCCTTAAAACCCATACCAGCCAACGGGGCTCGCGAGGTGTCAATCTCGCCCATGGAGGCGGCGACATAGACTTCCTTCGCTAGTCCCGCCTACCTGGAGTCACGTTCAAAATGAACGGACTTTACTCCGTGTGTGGGCAAGTCCGTTCATTTGGAAAGTCCGGCGGTCTAGCACACAGACGGGCGGATTGTCCGCCGGAAAGCCGAGTCCGGCGGACAATTCTGAGTCAAGACTTCTTTCAAAGTCCGCCGGGCTTTTGGGAAGAAAAAGTCCGCCGGAACCCACACACGGTCGAGTTGTCCGGCGCACTAAGTCCGCTGGATAGTCCGATCGTGTGTACGCGGCAATAGCGTTTTACATGTGCGGCATCCAAAAGTTTTCTCCTGAAGAAGCTAAATATAGCGAAACATGTTGAGTAAACTGGATTAATTGCCAAGTACATGTATAACATTTCTTTTATTTTGACTTGTACAAATGAACTTGAATATTTTTATACAAAATGTATTTTTTGTTGTTTGGCACCTAAAAAAAAACAATTTCCTCAATACTTGTCTTTACTATGATTCAGTATGTAAACCCCTTGCAAATATGCAGCCTCTCGATGTCTAAAGAACCAAACAGTTCAACTTTTGGACGCCTTTGGTTACCCTGCACCCAGAACGATCACGTCTTATTCTCGTTTTAGGTCACCCTGTTGGAACGGATAACAATGGAGAAGAACTGAGCAGTGACCCGGTAATTATTACTATATTTGGTACAGATCACCTCTTTATGTATGTTATCGATCAAACCCGTGTACATTGTCCGATCATATGCCTGAGCGCACGTGATCCGCCACAGGAAAGGCCGCTCTGCCGCCGTGTATGTAAATTGTACAGTCGGCAAGAGATTAATAATGAGAAGAAAAAAATCTTTTGGAAAGTTGGGGGTTCACAGACAGTTTCTGTTTCAGGTATCCCCAAAACGAGTGTGACGAGGGTGATAAACGGCGTTTACATTTTCTTACAGGGACTGAACAAAACAAAACACGTCTCATCATTTTACCATAGTATTTGTTGAGCTATAATAATGTTTTTTTATTTTTGTTATTGCATGCATTGTCTTTATTTTTATAAAAAAACAAAAAAAAAACAATGAACTGCATATGTGCGAGCGGCTCAGCACTGGTAATGCGATTTGTCGGCAGCCTGTGTATCTTGGGGCACCAATTGGAAACTCCCCACCTACACAGTGCCATCTTAATAGAATCATGGGCCCCCGGGGGGGGCAAAGTAATGCACTGGGGCCCCTACCAGGAAGATGGTGACCTATGGCGCACGTAGCAAACAGTGGTCGTGCCTAGGGATGAGCCGAAACACCCCCCGGTTCGGTTCGCACAAGAAGTTTCGGACGGACCGAAAATTCGTGCGAACTTTAGAACCCCATTGAAGTCTATGGGACGCAAACGTTTCGAAATAAAAAGTGCTAATTTTAACGGCTAATATGCAAGATGCTGTCCTAAAAAGGGTTTGGGTACCTGGCTCCTGCCTCAGGGGACTTGAGTCAATGCCAAATTTTTTTTTTAAAACTGCAGTTTTTTCGGGAGCACTGATTTTAATGACGATTACAGTGAAAAAAAAAAAGTGAAATATTCCTTTAAATATCGTGCCTGAGGGGTGTCTGTAGTATGCCTGTGAAGTGCCACGTGTTTCCCGTGTTTAGAACAGTCCCTGCACAAAATGTCATTTAACTGAAAAAAAAGTCATTTAAAACTGCTTTCGGTTTTAATGTAATGTCTGGTCCCAGCAATATGGATGAAAATAATTGAGAAAAATGGCATGGGTAGCCCCCCTACCCATTACCAGCCCCTTTGGGTCTTGTACGGATATTAAGGGGAACCCCGTACCCATATAAAAAAAGGAAAGGCCCCCCAGGCCCTATATACCCCGAACAGGAGACAAGACAGGGACTGTGTAGGTTTGTTGTGTTAAGTAGAATCTGTTTGAAATTTTGAACTGGTACATTTTTAAAGTGTAGCTCCAGTCAAAAAAAATATTTTTTTCAGCTTTTTGGAAAACATAGGGAAGGGTTATCACCCCTGTATAATTTGTTTTGTCGTCCATCTTTTTTCATCTCACTTGCTGTTGTCTCCTTCCGTTTGCAAGTAGGAGATATTTGTAAGTTGGATGTTTGAAAGTAGGGGCCTGCCCTATATGCTCTGCAGAAATGGCGGAACAAGGTGTTGGTTTTGCCACAACATTGTAAGCCCTCAAAGTGACTCTTGGTGGGCGCTGGAGCGCCCTGCTGTGAACGATTATATCAAGAATTGTAATTACATGACATTGTTGAACAGTGGTAGAAAAATTGGGCCTTTGGTGGTTGTGGTGCTGGTGCCACAACACTATAAGTCCTCACAGTTACTCTGGGTGGGCACAGGAAGGGGCCCTCCTGTGAAATATTATATCAAGAATTGTAATTACATGCCCCTGTTAAACAGGGGCAGAAAAATTGGGCCTTAGGCACTGCTTGCTGGTGCCACGACACTGCAACCACTCCCATATACTCTAGTTGGAGTGCAGGAATGAGCCCTGCTGCAAAGCATTGCATCAAAAATTGTAATTACGCGCCCCTTAAACAGGGGCAGAAAAATTGGGCTGGTGGCGTCACCCAGAACCAAAAATGTTCTTCCAAGCTATCAGCAGGATCATTGAGGAGGAAGAGGGTAGTCAGTCAGCATAACATGACAGTCACTCAGCATCAGCATAGGCAGTCTTGAAGGGATGTGACATTTAAAAAAAAAATTATTCGGTTACATCAGCTTTAGGTGCTTGGTAGCTGGTGGTGATCCAAGACTGATTCATCTTTATGAAGGTCAGTCAATCAACCAAGTCGGTGGACAGGCGCACCCTGTGATCGGTTACAAAGCCACCAGCAGCACTGAAGGTGCGTTCCGAAAGAACGCTGGATGCAGGACAGGCCAGTAGCTCAATTGCATACTGTGCAAGCTCTGGCCAGTGATCCATCCTCAAGACCCAGTAAGCCAGAGGATTTTCGGTGGGAAAGGTGTCCAAGTCTGACCTTGCCCCTAGGTATTCCTGCACCATGTAAATTAGACGCTGGCGATGGGTGCTGGAACCGATCATACCTTGGGGCTGCGGACTAAAAAATTGTCTGAACGCATCGGTCAGACAGCCACCTTCTCCACCGCTCCTTCTGACTGACCGAAGCCTCAGTTTGTAACCTCCCAGTCTCTGGGAACGCGTTGCACAGACCTTTCTGCAAGGCCTCCCGGAGATGTCTCATCCTCTGCTCCCTCTGCGATGGCAAGATAAGGTCGGCAACCTTACCCTTGTACCGTGGATCAAGGAGAGTGGCCAGCCAGTAATGGTCCCTCTCCTTGATCCGAAGAATACGAGGATCCTTCCGCAGGCTTTGCCGGATCAGGGAGGCCATGCAGCGTAGGTTAGCTGAGGCATTCGGTCCGGGGGCCTCTGGGTCACTAAGGACAACATGATCCGCAGCTACCTCCTCCCAGCCACGTACAAGTCCACGTGTTTCTTGGGACTGTAAATCATCCCTAAAAGACTGCTGCTTCTGATGCTGAGTGCCAGCCTCCACCTCCATGCTGACACAATCATCCTCCTCCTCCTCTTCCTCTTCCTCCTCCTCATCCTCTTCCTGTGTGATGGGTGGCACAGCAGGAACACTGTCTGGATAAAGGGGGCCTTGAGAGGCAAGGAAGTCCTCCTCTTCCTGCCTCTGTTCTGTCTCAAGTGCCCTGTCCATTATTCCACGCAGCGTATGCTCCAAGAGGTGGACAAGAGGTACAGTGTCACTGATGCATGCACTGTCACTGCTCACCATCCTTGTGGCCTCCTCAAACGGTGACAGGACAGTGCATGCATCCCTGATCATGCCCCACTGGCGTGGTGAAAAAAACCGAGCTCCCCTGACCCTGTCCTGGTGCCGTAGTCGCACAGGTACTCATTGATGGCCCTCTGCTGCGTGTGCAGCCGCTGCAGCATGGCCAACGTTGAGTTCCACCTGGTGGGCATGTCACATATAAGGCGGTTCTTGGGCAGGTTCAACTCCTTTTGGAGCTCAGCCAGCCGAGCACAGGCATTAAAGCGGTAGTAAACCCGCAAATTTTTTTTTTTTTTTTTTTTTAAACCTGCAAAGCAAAAGGCATAATGAGCTAGTATGCACCGCATACTAGCTCTTTATGAAATACTTACCTTAGAACGAGGCCCCGACATCTGGCCCGATCCACGCCGAGGGAGCTGACATGCTCCCTCGGCGTCTCTTCCGGGTATCGCGGCTCCGGCGCTGTGAGTGGCCGGAGCAGCGATATCGTCACTCCCGCGCATGCGCATGCGCCGCTGCAGTCAGCGGCGCATACCGAGGGGAATATCTCCTAAACCGTACAGGTTTAGGAGATATTTTTTTTACCTACAGGTAAGCCTTATTATAGGCTTTCCTGTAGGTAAAAGTTAAAAAATTGACCATACAACCACTTTAAATGATCGGCGGAAATGCACACAGACTTTCCTGGCCTGCCTCAGGACATCCTGTAAGCCGGGGTACCTGCTGAAGAACCACTGCACCACCAGGTTAAGGACGTGAGCCACACAGGGCACATGGGTCAGTTGTCCCTGTTGGAGGGCGGAGAGGAGGTTGGTGCCATTGTCGCAAACCACCATTTCTGGCTTAAGCTGGCGTGGCGTCAACCACCTCTCGGCCTGCCCCTGCAAAGCTGACAAAACATCCGCCCCAGTGTGGCTCCTGTCCCCCAAACAAACCAGCGCAAGCAAGGCATGGCATCGTTTTGCCTGCGTACTTGCGTAGCCCCTGGAACACCTACGAAGCACCGCTGGTTCTGAGGACAGAGCACTGGAAGAGGCCATGGAGGAAGAAGAAGAGGAGGGGGTGGAGGAGAGAGGTGTGTCACAACCAATAGTAGCATTTTGGAGGCGTGGTGGCGGAACAACCTCCAACACTACTGCACCTTGTCCTGCATCCTTCCCAGCTGCCAGAAGAGTGACCCAATGGGCCATGAAGGATAGGTAACGTCCCTGTCCATGCCTGCTGGACCATGAGTCAGCGGTAATATGCACCTTACCACTGACCGCCCTGTCCAGCGAGGCAAGGACATTGCCTTCCACATGCCGGTAGAGAGCTGGAATGGCGTTTGTGGACCTGCCACTGAGGAACCGCACATTGCACAAGCTCACGGAAGGGGGCCGAGTCTACCAACTGAAAAGGCAGCAGTTGAAGTGCTAGCAATTTAGCCAAGCTAGCATTCAACCTCTGGGCATGTGGATGGCTGGGAGTGAACTTCTTTCGCCGGTCCAGCAGCTGGGGCAGGGACAATTGCCTGCTATAATCGGACGTGGGTGTACCGCTAGCAGAGTGCCCGGAAGCACTTGGCTGTGACACACCTAATTCTACACCTTCATTCCTCTCAGAGCAGGTTTCAGAGAGGACTGAAGGTCTAGTGGGGTTGGAGATCCCAGCTGATGAGGAGCAAGGAGAGGTCCACTTTGTTCTTTGATGTGGGTCTTTGAGGTAAGCTTGCCAACGAGCTGCATGGCAGGTCAACATATGTCTGGTCAAGCATGTGGTGCCCAAACGGCTGATGTTTTGGCCACGCGAGATACGCTTGAGACATATGTTGCAAATAGCAGCGGTGCGATCTGATGCACTCATCTCAAAAAAGGCCCACACCAAAGAACTCTTGGAATAACGTGCAGAGGCAGCGCCCTGCACAGGCGGAGCTCTGCGGTGTGATTCAGTCGGTGTGCTGCCCCCAAGCTGGCCCCCGGAGGGCATCCTGCCTCGTTGGAGATGGGCCTCCTCCTCCTTCTCCTCCTCCTCCTCCTCTCTCCTATCAGGCACCCACGTGGAGTCAGTGCCCTCATCATCCCCTCCCTCGTCATCACTGGAGAAAACCTGGCAGTATGCTGCAGCTGGTGGAACATGACTGCCAGATTCCTGTCCTTCTTGAGCATCCCCTCTCTCTGCACTCACACTACTGCCTTCCTCTAGCTGAGTGTCATCATCAGAGCCTACAAAACACTGGGCATCCTCCTGGAGCATGTACCCAACACTGTGCTCAAAGAGTTCAGGGGACTCCTCAGGAGGACATGGTGGATCTAGGAAAGGAGTCACTGATGATGACATTGAGACGAGGACATGTTGGCAGCTGCTTTGCTAGTACCCTGAGCCTGGGTGAGAGAGGATGAGAGAGGATGAGGAGGGCTTGGTCATCCACTCTACCAAGTCTTTGGTATGATGCGGCTCAACACGTCCAGCTGCCGAAAATAAGGACCATAAGGATAGGAGAGCTGGAGCATTGTGTGTATAAGGCAGCAGTGTGATCCAGGGGGAGGGGGTCAGAGAGCCGGAGCATTGTGTGTATGAGGCAGCAGTGTGATCGGGGGGGGCAGAGAGCCGGAGCAATGTGTGTATAAGGCAGCAGTGTGATCGGGGGGCAGAGAGCTGGAGCATTGTGTGTATAAGGCAGCAGTGTGGTGGGGGGGGGGGGGGGGGGGCAGAGACCTGGAGCATTGTGTGTATAAGGCAGCAGTGTGATCCAGGGGGAGGGGGGCAGAGAGCCGGAGCATTGTGTGTATGAGGCAGCAGTGTGATCGGGGGGGGGGGCAGAGAGCTGGAGCATTGTGTTTATAAGGCAGCAGTATGATCCAGGTGTAGGGGGGCAGAGAGGCGGAGCAATGTGTGTATAAGGCAGCAGTGTGATCGGGGGGGGCAGAGAGCCGGAGCAATGTGTGTATAAGGCAGCAGTGTGATCGGGGGGGGCAGAGAGCCGGAGCAATGTGTGTATAAGGCAGCAGTGTGATCGGGGGGCAGAGAGCTGGAGCATTGTGTGTATAAGGCAGCAGTGTGGTGGGGGGGGGGGGGGGCAGAGACCTGGAGCATTGTGTGTATAAGGCAGCAGTGTGATCCAGGGGGAGGGGGGCAGAGAGCCGGAGCATTGTGTGTATGAGGCAGCAGTGTGATCGGGGGGGGGGGGGCAGAGAGCTGGAGCATTGTGTTTATAAGGCAGCAGTATGATCCAGGTGTAGGGGGGCAGAGAGGCGGAGCAATGTGTGTATAAGGCAGCAGTGTGATCGGGGGGGCAGAGAGCTGGAGCATTGTGTGTATAAGGCAGCAGTGTGATCGGGGGGGGAGCAGAGAGCTGGAGCATTGTGTATATAAGGCAGCAGTGTGATCGGTGGGGGGCAAAGAGCCACAGCATTGTGTGTATAAGGCAGCAATGTGATGGGAGGGGGCAGAGAGCTGGAGCATTGTGTGTATAAGTCAGCAGTGTAATCGGGGGGAGGGGCAAAGAGCCGCAGCAATGTATGTATAAGGCAGCAATGGGATCTAGGGGGCAGAGAGCTGGAGCATTGTGTGTATAAGGCAGCAGTGTGATCGGGGGGCAGAGAGCCAAATTATTGTGTGTGTATAAGGCAGCAGTGTGATCGGGGGGCAGAGAGCTGGAGCATTGTGTGTATAAGGCAGCAGTGTGATCCAGGGGTAGGGGGGCAGAGAGCCGGAGCAATGTGTGTATAAGGCAGCAGTGTGATCCAGGGGGCAGAGAGTTGGAGCATTGTGTGTATACGGCAGCAGCGTGATTGGGCGGAGGGGGGCAGAGAGTTGGAGCATTGTGTGTATACGGCAGCAGTGTGATTGGGGGGAGGGGGACAGAGAGCCGGAGTATTGTGTGTATAAGGCAGCAGTGTGATCCGGGGGGCAGAGAGCTGGAGCATTGTGTGTATAAGGCAGCAGTGTGATCCGGGGGGCAGAGAGTTGGAGCATTGTGTGTATACGGCAGCAGTGTGATTGGGCGGAGGGGGGCAGAGAGTTGGAGCATTGTGTGTATACGGCAGCAGTGTGATTGGGCGGAGGGGGGCAGAGAGTTGGAGCATTGTGTGTATACGGCAGCAGTGTGATTGGGCGGAGGGGGGCAGAGAGTTGGAGCATTGTGTGTATACGGCAGCAGTGTGATTGGGGGGAGGGGGACAGAGAGCCGGAGTATTGTGTGTATAAGGCAGCAGTGTGATCCGGGGGGCAGAGAGCTGGAGCATTGTGTATATAAGGCAGCAGTGTGATTGGAGGGAGGGTGGCAGAGCCGGAGTATTGTGTGTGTATAAGGCAGCAGTGTGATTGGGGTTAGTGGGGCAGAGAGCCGGAGCATTGTGTGTATAAGGCAGCAGTGTGATTGGGGTTAGTGGGGCAGAGAGCCGGAGCATTGTGTGTATAAGGAATGTAAAATTCATGTTAGTGGTCCGCGGGATTCAAAATTGTGAGTTTAGGAAGGTTGGTGACCCCCCATCTAGAACATACTGTATCTCAGGACATGGATATGGATTCCTTAGATAACATTCAGATGGCACTTTTCGAAGTAAAAAATATTGATCGGAGGAGTAAATGAGTGGGGGGAGGGTACAAAGGCTAACGCGTTCCTTTGTAGTTCATTAAACTCTTATTATCTTCCGCAGAGATATCTGTTCCCGTGTAATCGTAATACAAACATTCGATCTGGAGTGGAGCCAACGTCAGGTGAGTGACTCTCCTCTCCACAAGGACTCCTCTCTCCCTCCTCCATTCATTGTATGCAGACACTGAGAACTTTTTCAAAGGGTTTTTTTTTTTTTTTTTTTTCCTGGTGTGAAACTTTTATATGTTTAAAGTCTGAATGTCCCGAGGAGTGGAAATCATCTGTATAGTGACCCGAGACGGATAGAAATAGAAAGTCCAAAACACTTTTATCAATTCAAATACTGACAGCCGAATAAAACCCGAAACCCCAGCGAGGTGGCTGACCGTTTTGTCTTATAGAAGGAAAAATCTTTCTTCATGGCCTCTGTCAGTGTCGGGGGGTGTCGGGACCGACTGAACAAGTGAACCTAGATCAGAGGGGTGCACAGAACAGGCTTCTGGCTAATGAATGGAGGAAAAGCTTTACTGTTAGAAGTTCAGCTTCACTTCAAATCTACAAGAATTTGCGGAAAGTATGAAAGCTGAAATAGTCAGAGCTACTGCGAGTGCACAAGGTAGGTAGTTGTGGAAGGGCTAATTAAAGAGCACCTGTCACAAGTCCATTCATTCAACAAAAATATTCTCATTCGATTATATGAGCATTTACTATAATTCATTTACTTGTAATCTCCTCCCCTGTGTAGTCATCCAAAAGCCCTGAGACCGCTTCTGAGTGCCGCCATCTTGGATGCAATATCAGCAGCCCCAGCTGCCACTCAAATGATACTCTATAGTGGGGGTATTGAATTGAAGGAGGTCCATTCACTAAAATTTTCTTCCAGGGGGGGGGGGGGGGGGGTTTGAATCTCAAGACTGTATGATGACTCAGATTGTAGACATTGTACTGTACGTCTATCAAAAAATGAGAAATTCCATAGAAATTCCACAGTATTTATTCCCATCAGAGTGCCCCTTTATGTCAGGTTCCCTCATTTGAGTGCCCCTTTATATCAGGTGTCCCCATCAGAGTGCCCCCATAGATGAGGTTTTCCCATCAGAGTGCCCCTTTACGTCAGGTTCCCCCATCGGAGTGCCCTCCTACATCATGTGTTCCCATCAGAGTGCCCCCATACACAAGGTTCCCTCATTGGAGTGCCCCTTTATATCAGGTGTCCCCATCAGAGTGCCTCCATAGATGAGGTTTTCCCATTAGTGTGCCCCCATAGATCAGGTGCCCCATCAGTGTGCCCCCATAGATCGGGTGCCCCATCAGTGTGCCCCCATAGATCAGTTGCCCAAATCAGTGTGCCCCCATAGACATAGATCAGGTGTCCCCATTAGATGGACCTCATAGGAGAGCAGGTGTCCCCATCAATGAACAGGTGTTCCTCACAGTCCCCCTATTAATCAGGTGTCACCCTACAGAGTGCCCCCATACAGCAGGTCTCCCCATCATAGTGTCCCCATACAGCAGGTCTCCCCATCATAGTGCCCCCATACAGCAGGTCTCCCCATCATAGTGCCCCCATACAGCAGGTCTCCCCTTCATAGTGCCCCCATGCAGAAGGTCTCCCCATCACAGTGTTCCCATCAATGACCAGTTGTTTCCATCATAGTGTCCCCATACAGCAGGTCTCCCCATCATAGTGCCCCCATACAGCAGGTCTCCCCCTCATAATGCCCCCATACAGAAGGTCTCCCCATCATAGTGCCCCCATACAGTAGGTCTCCCCATCGTAGTGCCCCCATACAGCAGGTCTGCCCATCATAGTGCCCCCATACAGAAGGTCTCCCCATCATAGTGCCCCCATACAGAAGGTCTCCCCATCATAGTGACCCCATACAGTAGGTCTCCCCATCATAGTGCCCCCATACAGTAGGTCTCCCCATCATAGTGCCCCCATACAGTAGGTCTCCCCATCGTAGTGCCCCCATACAGCAGGTCTCCCCTTCATAGTGCCCCCATACAGAAGGTCTCCCCATCACAGTGTTCCCATCAATGACCAGTTGTTTCCATCATAGTGCCCCCATACAGTAGGTCTCCCCATCATAGTGCCCCCACACAGTAGGTCTCCCCATCATAGTGACCCCATACAGTAGGTCTCCGCATCATAGTGCCCCCATACAGCAGGTCTCCCCTTCATAGTGCCCCCATGCAGAAGGTCTCCCCATCACAGTGTTCCCATCAATGACCAGTTGGTTCCATCATAGTGCCCCCATACAGAAGGTCTCCTCATCATAGTGCCCCCATACAGAAGGTCTCCTCATCATAGTGCCCCCATACAGCAGGTCTCCCCATCATAGTGCCCCCATACAGCAGGTCTCCCCATCAGTGTGTTTCCATCAATGACCAGGCGTCCCCATCAGAGTGCCCATCCTTAAATTTCAGTTGTGAACCATCACAGGGCACCTGTAGATTGGTAGAATCCATCTAAGTCATGGATAGGTCCCTGTAGACAAGCAGACAGGGGGTGGGGGCTTGAAGAAGAAGCTTGCTGCAGGAGGTGGAAAGTGGGCGGAGAAACTTGCTGAAGATGGCGCCCAAGTGACATAATTGGTTTCTATGACCCCGGTGATCCTAGCAACCTATGATGTTAGTGCAACAGAGATCTAGTGCTGCAGACTCTCAGGCTTACAGTCTGGGTGGGAGTGTCACTTGGTCCGGGTCCGGACCGTGGTCCCCATTTTTAATGAAGGCTGCTCTATAGTATTCCCCTTCATTCTTCTCCTGGTTGCTTGATATATTATGTAGGGAGGTGCAGGGTGGAGGAGCTGGGCCAGCACAGAGAGTATTTAGACATTCTAAGAAAGAGGCGGGGAATATGATATGCAAGGAGGGAGATGTACCGGAGGTTTGGCTTCCTGCTTTACCTGACATGAGAAATCAGCAGATTGTTCACTCATTGCTACTGTGGGCATTTCCACTGGAGGGCATTTGGAAGATGGCAGAACACTGCCTGGGATAGTGCAGGCTCTAGAAGTCCCTCCTCAATAGGAGTGTCACCTAGAGCAACGATAACCTGTATTTATTTATTTTTTATCTCTTCCAGTCCATTCTCTGAGTCCTTCCGACATTAAAGTCATCTCTACTCTCCGAAGCTTGAATATTGTAAGTATCTCATTCTGAAAGGTCAATGGCTTCTTTATTATTCCATGCACTGGGTTCTCTATCTGTGGGGGGTCCTTCCTCAGGGGACCAACAAGGGGACACCAGAGGGAGATATTTTCCATAATGTTTATCAAAAATACTAGTCCCGCCGAACTAAGTGATTTCGGCCAGTTTTCGGCCCGTGTGTACCCAGCATTGGTACAGCAATCTGTACGTTTATTTCCGTTCAGCCCACAGGGTGTGTGCCCAGCTTTAGGCTCATGGCAAACGGGACCAAATGCTGACTTCCTTCGTGGCGTTACTCTTCGCACAATAGCTTGTCCCCAGCTCCCAGAGGTCTCCTGGAACGCGCAATCATCACTTGGTCATCAAACTCATGTGTCCAAATCCCAAAAATAGGGACAGAGGCGGCAACAAAAGCACATTTTTTAGCACAGCGGGGAAAGGTTGGAGCCATGGCCAGGTTTCCATTAGTGCGCCGTCCTGTCCCGGTTACCTCTGTAGCCTTCATTTCCTGTCCCGGTGACCTCTGTAGCCTTCATTTCCTGTCCCGGTGACCTCTGTAGCCTTCATTTCCTGTCCCGGTGACCCCTGTAGCCTTCATTTCCTGTCCCGGGTTACCTCTGTAGCCTTCATTTCCTGTCCCGGTGACCCCTGTAGCCTTCATTTCCTGTCCCGGTTACCTCTGTAGCCTTCATTTCCTGTCCCGGTTACCTCTGTAGCCTTCATTTCCTGTCCCGGGTTACCTCTGTAGCCTTCATTTCCTGTCCCGGGTTACCTCTGTAGCCTTCAATTCCTGTCCCGGTTACCTCTGTAGCCTTCATTTCCTGTCCCGGTTACCTCTGTAGCCTTCATTTCCTGTCCCGGTGACCCCTGTAGCCTTCATTTCCTGTCCCGGTGTCACAGGGGCGTCACTAAGTGTCATCTCTCACTGACAGCAACAAAAACCTAATAGAGGACCAGCTAGTAGTTACTCGCCGTCAACTGGACTTCTTCTGTAATTGTAAAGATGTTTCATTTCTTCTCCAAGTTCGGATCTAATGAGTGTCCAGGAAGAGACCCCAACATCTATAACCACACAGGGAGCACCGACACCTTCAACCAACCATCATGGAATATGTGGATGTTGATTGAACAAGTACAGGATGTCCTCCAAAGAACGTCCCTTTTACTTATGATGTAGGAAAACTGAGTCTAGACCTGTAGAGTTCTTGTCCTACGTTGGGCCATTTGTATGCTGAGATGTTGCTTTATCACCCCAATCTATAGACTTTTGCATTCCACTGCATATGCCCATATAACAGATGGGTTCCACAAATTTCATCCCTCCCATCCTGTTCTTGGACAACCAATAGGGCCCCTACCAGCTCGCATTAGGTGTCCCCATCACAGTGCCCCTTTACATCAGGATCCCCCCATCACAGTGCACCTTTACATCAGGATCCCCCCATCACAGTGCACCTTTACATCAGGATCCCTCCATCACAGTGCACCTTTACATCAGGATCCCCCCATCACAGTGCACCTTTACATCAGGATCCCCCCATCACAGTGCACCTTTACATCAGGATCCCCCCATCACAGTGCCCCTTTACATCAGGATCCCCCCATCACAGTGTCCCCGTACATCAGGTTCCCCCATACATCAGGTGTCTCTTTCACAGTGTCCCCATACATCACAGTTGTGTCCCCCTTCCTCTTTTCCTCCTTTCCTCTTTGTACTCACAGATCACAAATGCTGTTTCCACCTGCAATGAAAGCAGCTCCCACTTCCTCTCCTGCGCTGAGTCTCAGCCTCAGTCTCAGTGCCAGCTCTCTTCTGCCCCCTGCAGGAGGGAGGAGAAAGCTGAATCCTCTCTCCAGCAGAAGCCATCCAATGCTGCTCCTTCTGACAGGGGTGACATTGCAGTTACTCCTGTCAAAGAAGAGCGGCACAAGCAGCCAAAACACCAGTGCACCTCTCAACACAGCACCTGCTCCCCCCCCCCCCATTGTCCTGGCCCTGATCACAGGCCCCCTATGTGCCTAGAGCCCCTGGGAGGTGCCCAGGTGTGCCCATTCAAGCCCTGCCATGAGGACTGGAGGAAGGTGTCTGTGCTACCTGTGTGGATATCAAGGTTGGGGTAAACGCTCATTATTACTGAAGAAGTGCATGGAGAAGATACAACCCATCTTCAACATTACAGAACAAGTCCAGCTGAATGTGACCAACTACTACCAGATCTACCATGACCTGGATACATAGGACCACCCCCTACCAGATCTACCATGACTTGCATACATGGGACCACCTAATACCAGATCTACCATGACTGGGATACTTGAGACCACCTAATACCAGATCTACCATGACCGGGATACATGAGACCACCTACTATCAGATCTACCATGACCAGAATGTATAGGACAACCTACTACCAGATCTATCATGATCAGAATGCATAGGACCACCTACTACCAGATCTACTATGATTGGGATACATGGGACCACCTACTACCAAATCTACTATGAGAGCGGGATACATGAGACCACCTTGTATCAGATCTACCATGACTGGGATACATGGGACCACTGACAACCAGATATGCCATTACCGAGATACGTGGGGTAACCTACTACTAGATCTATCATGACGGGATACATGGGACCGCCTACTACTAGATCTACCGAGACCTGGATACATGAGACCACCTACTATCAGATCTACCATGACCAGAATGTATAGGACAACCTACTACCAGATCTATCATGATCAGAATGCATAGGACCACCTACTACCAGATCTACTATGATTGGGATACATGGGACCACCTACTAACAAATCTACTATGAGAGCGGGATACATGAGACCACCTTGTATCAGATCTACCATGACTGGGATACATGGGACCACTGACAACCAGATATGCCATTACCGAGATACGCGGGGTAACCTACCACTAGATCTATCATGACAGGATACATGGGACCACCTACTACCAGATCTACCATGACCGGGATATATGGGGCCACCTACTACTAGATCTATTGTGACCGGGATACATAGGACAACCTACTACTAGATCTACCATGGCCTGGATACATGGGACAACCTACTACTAGATCTACCATGGCCTGGATACATGGGACCACCTACTATTAGATCTACCATGACTGGGATACATGGGACCACCTACTACTAGATCTACCATGACCGGGATACATGGGACCACCTACTATTAGATCTACCATGACTGGGATACGTGGGACAACCTACTACTAGATCTACCATGGCCTGGATACATGGGACCACCTACTATTAGATCTACCATGACTGGGATACGTGGGACCACCTACTACTAGATCTGCCATGGCCTGGATACATGGGACAACCTACTACTAGATCTACCATGGCCTGGATACATGGGACCACCTACTATTAGATCTACCATGACTGGGATACGTGGGACCACCTACTACTAGATCTACCATGGCCTGGATACATGGGACAACCTACTACTAGATCTACCATGGCCTGGATACATGGGACCACCTACTATTAGATCTACCATGACCGGGATACATGGGACCACCTACTACTAGATCTACCATGACCGGGATACATGGGACCACCTACTATTAGATCTACCATGACCGGGATACGTGGGACAACCTACTACTAGATCTACCATGGCCTGGATACATGACCTAATAGAGGGTCTAGCCCCCCCCCCCAAGATAAAAGTAGACAGTATGGCTCCCTCCATTGAGTATGACATCTTGTGTGTGACATATTGCTCTTTTATTTACAATCTTGTATCCTTGTGTTCCACAGAAGTCAGATGACAGCCCCAACAAGAGCAAGTTTGCAAGGTAAGCTGGGAATTCTTTCTTGGGGAGCGGAGATCTATGGGGCGGGAGATTGACACGTGATCATATCATATGATTGGTGTCAGATTTGGAGAAATTATGAGGAGTGATAGGAATGAATCGGTTCTTTATCGGTGCTTTCTCTGTTATTATCACCAGGCTGGAACAGACCCTCCTACGAGCCAGCCAGCTCACCGAGTCATGTGAGTAGATTTCCGCTGTGTTACATTGTATCTTATGCACAGGCCGGTAGAGGAAAGTAGTCCGACCCCGGGTCACACTGATGTGACAATCGCTCTGACTTTAGAGCACTTTTCGCATCAGAAGTCGGACCCCATTCGGTGCAATGGAACCCTTCTAATCGGTGCTCCAACTTAGAAAAAGGTTCCTGCACTACTTTTGGTCTGACTTTGGTAGGACTTGCATTGACTTCTGTTAAGTCAGTAGCATGCAAGATGTGTCAAAGTTGCGCCGGGATCCAACTTCGAAGTCGTGGGCAGTGTGAACCCCGAGCTTAACTAGAAAATATGTTAGTAAGGAGAATTCATTGAGGCGTAACTAGAATCTTCAGGGTCCCTGGTGCAAAAAAACATGACAGGCCCCCCTGATCCCCTGGCCCGGGGCCCTTCCCTCCGAGCCTGGTGGAAGAATGCCAGGGCCCATCGCAAGTGCCACCTTTGCGATCCTGATATTTCCGCCACTGGTGTCAGAAGTTTATTATTTTTGTTATTTTAGTTTATTATCTTTTTTTACCATTCTATGTTATCTTTATTTTATTTTTTTTCCAATATTGTCTATTACTATTTTTTTACAATTTTTCAGGAGCCCCATTGGGGGGGCTTTGGTGAGATATCAGGGGTCCAAACAGACCTCCGATGTTTCACCTTTGAGACAGAGAAAGGAGATTGAGCACACAGCCCTCTATCTCTGCAGCCTCAACTGCATAGAATGAATGGAACAGGAAGAGCTCTGTACAGAGGCTTCCTGTTCATTCACAAACTGGAGCATAGGAAACACAGTTTTCAGTTATGAAGGGACAGACTCAGTAATCGGTACGGATCACTGACTCTATTCATTCAGGTAAGGAAGAGACAGGTAAATTACACATTTACCAGCCCCTTTCCTCTCTCCATCCTGACAAAACCTCCCCCGCAGTGCCGGCAGGAGAGGGGAAGGAAGAACCCAGCAGAGCTGTTGGGGAGAAAGGGGGGGGGGGGAGTGGAAGAGAGCACAGGGGAGCCAGGAAAAATGATAGGGGCCTGGGGGAGCGCTAATAAGCTGGATAGAAAGAACCGATCCCCTCCCTCCTACAGCTGTTGAATGTCTGCCGGAGGGAGAGGAGGAGAAGCGGGCATTTAGCAGCTGTAGGAGGGAGGGGATTGGTTCCTCTATATGCTGCCGCCCCTCCTATCCAGGTGTACAGGGGGCCACACAGGCCCCCTTGGAGCGTTTGGCCTGGTTGCAATTGCGACCCCTGCAACCCCTGCAGGTACTCCCCTGTGAGATCTGCTAAGACGTGTTGATCTTGGTGAAATCTCATTTGCCAGGATCGGCTTCTTCCCTTTTTATCAACTACAAAATGACTCAATGCAGAAGAGAATACACCCGGCCCCTTAACAATGTGAAAGCATTTGGTCAGTGGTTGCATTTATTGTATAAAAATGTTTATTGTGTTCCTCTTTGGCAGACGTTGGACAAAAATTGTATTACTCCGTCTCCAACGTATCGCCGGTGTCACAGAAGTGAGTATTTAGACAGGAACGTATGTTCAGGACATTGCTCTGCCAGATCTTGTAAAACCTTCTAAAAACTGCTTTGTATTTGCATTTCAGTAACCTGGTGGATGAGGCCAAGAACTTGGTGCAAACTCTCAAGCAAGATTTGGTAAGTGCGATGGATGGTGCAATCTTGTATTAAAAATGTGCCATGAAAAAGTTTAAAATTGTTGTATGTTTCGATACTGTATGGCTAAGGCAGGCCATAAGATGAAGTCATTTTCTTTCCTGCAACCATAGGTTTCCCTATCAATGCAGTCAGTTTTGATGGGGGAATCCCTCGCGCAGAGCTACTGTGTTCTCCCGACAGGGTGGGCATGGGGAACCGACCCTGCTGGGAGAACACAGTGATTATTGCTAGCGGCTAGCCAGAAAAAAAGAACCTAGTGCTCACGGCACGGTGTAACCCCTCAGGATCTTAATAGGCAGACCAGGCGAGTAGATAAAAATAGTATTAAAGTTTATTACATGTGAACATTCAATAAATAGAAAAAGATAACATTATAAAACACAGCAATATACCCCAATACACGCATTGGTATGGAGACAAGCCGCCCTTAGGAAGGTTGGTAGGCTAGCATATGTACATACTGGTGGTGACCCCTGACATGTTTCGGACCTATGTAGTCCTTCTTCAGAGGTTTATGTCATTTGGGTCATGAAAGTTCTATAATGTAGATATATATAGTATATTAGTAACACAATAATCAGTATCTAAATGTATCAAAAAAGTGCACGTATCTTATCACATCTAACATCTATCACATTTCATGTTGGAAGTCTTATGGCGTGTTTATGTGGTTTCCATCCATCCCGGTTGAAGGGCTTCAACCATAAATAGTATATTAGTAACACAATAATCAGTATATAAATGTATCAAAAAAAGTGCACATATCTTATCACATCTACCATGGGAAACCCCTAGACACACATGAGGTCAAGAAGGTAAAGGTAAGCCCAATAAAACCAGCAGCTCCTTCGGGGGTCAGTGCTACATTAGTAACACAATAATCAGTATATAAAAGTAGCAAAAAAGTGCACATACCTTATCACATCTAAGTTGGCAGCAGTAGAAACTGTACTTACAAAATACACAAATAATTGATACAACCAACCGGAAATCTGAGGGTGAATGGTCTCACAGATCGAACCTCCTACCCTTCTTGGTTCCATCTTTGGGCTCATCATGGCGGCACAATTCGATCCGTGAGACCATTCACCATCAGATCTCCGGTTGGTTGTATCAATTATTTGTAGATTTTGTTAGTACGGTTTCTACTGCTGCCAACTTAGATGTGATAAGATATGTGCACTCTTTTGATACTTTTATATACTGATTATTGTGTTACTAATGTAGCACTGACCCCCCCGAAGGAGCTGCTGGTTTTATTGGGCTTACCTTTACCTTCTTGACCTCGTGTGCATCTGGGGGTTTCCCGAGGTAGATGGCCCAAAGAATTGCAGAAACTGACACTGGATCCTCTTTTTGGGATATTTATTTAAAAGATAACACAGTCTCTTAACGAAGGGTGGAGGGTTAGGAAGGAAATTCAGGTACCTTTTTGGAATTGCAATAGATAGGAAGTCTCTCACAATAGAAGTCCAGAGAGTTACAGTTTCACAGCTGGATTCTCACAGCTACCGGATAGACCTCCTCTCACCAGGCCTAGAGTGTTTAAGTAAAGCAAAGTCTCTGCCACAGACTTGGATGTAACTGAAGGACGTAGGTAAAGTTAGAGAGCCATCATACGGTACCAGTATTTCGCAGCCGGTCCGGCGATACCGTATGAGTGTAGATCCATTTAGTGTCCTTCAACTGAGCCTCCAGGCTCCTTCAGAGGAGCCAGCCTTGTGCCTGGCCTCCTCCAGAACAGTCCTCCCCTGGTTGCTTCTCCAGTTGCCGGGCCTCTCCACAGATGAGACGGCACCGGACCACCTTTGAATCCTCCTTTCAGTTACTTTGCCTCGGGCTATCCAGCCCCGAGACTCGGAATTGGATGGATCCGCACCCCAGGCCATGAGGGCCATGGGAGCTGCTCAGGAGGACCAGGACCAATCAGACAGAAAGATCTTCTGGACCGGAGCCCAAAAGCACATGATGGCAGTACCTTAAGTACCCTCTCCCAGAATGCACAGCAGGATGACACTCCCACTGGGCTGGTTCTGAGAAAAGTGGCACTCGATACGCCTATCTCAACTGCGTTCTCACACTTGCCAGCGGTGGCAGTGACACCTGTGGTCGAGGAGAACCCAGTGCAATCCAGCTAGACTGGTACTGAAACCATAATTTGGCATAATTAACCCTAAAACCCAACTGTGGTTTTAGGAATATTAAATAGAAAAAAAAAACATATAGCGCTTGCTCGTCAGGAGCCGGCGCTACACTAATATACTATTTATGGTCGAAGCCCTTCACCCGGGATGGATGGGAACCACATAAACACGCCATAAGACTTCTTATATATCTGCATTATAGAACTTTCATGACCCAAGTGACTTAAACCTCTGAAGAAGGACTACATAGGTCCGAAACATGTCAGGTGTCACCGCCAGTATGTACTAGCCCACCAACCTTCCTAAGGGCGGCTTGTCTCCATACTGATGCGTGTATTGGGGTATATTGCTGTGTTTTATAATGTTATCTTTTTTCTATTTATTGAATGTTCACATGCAATAAAGTTTACTACTATTTTTATCTACTCACCTGGTCTGCCGATTAAGATCCACAGGGGTTACACCGTGCCGTGAGCACTAGGTTCTTTTTTCTGCCGTTGCATTGTGGATTAGACAGACCTGGTTTTTGAACATACACCTACCATTTCCTCCTGATTTCATTGGTAGCATGCCAAAATCTGACATTCTGGTTGTACCCAAGAAGATCGATGGAACAATCAGCCTGCCCATACATGGTTCAAATCTTGGCCGGTGTCTGCTGAACCAGCCAATATTCGAACCATCTATGGCCGGCTTTAAAGTGGGTGTAAACTTTAGCCTTAATGGCATTTAGTTTGTAAGATCCCTGTGTATCCTAAAGCATCACCACCTATTTGTAATAGAATAACCCGTCTCTCTATTTTTTGGAGTTCAGGACTGCTGAACTTTTGCAGCTTCTGTGCAGCTACTTCCTGTCTACACTCCAGGGGTGGCTGCATGGTACTGCCTTGCATCGGCATAGCTACCAGCTGTCCCTCATTTGGTGCAATGTCCCTCTGTCCCTCTTTCCTCCTCATTTGTCCCTCATGTTGGTCTAATCTGTATAGTTGTATATAAAATGCATTTTTTGTCTTTCAAAAAATGTTTCCCAGCACTAAACCTTTCATCTAATTACTAAATTGCTGCATTTGTAAATTTCAAAAGGCAATATAAAGTTATAGTAGTGGTAAAAGCACTAGTGGGTTTAACTAATAATTTTTTTTGTATCATTCTCCTTTAAGGGGGCGTGGCTAGGGGTGTGTCCTATGTCCACATACTTTTGCTAATAGGTGTCCCTCGTTCCCATCTCAAAATGTTGGGGAGGTATATATGGGGTTTGCTGATAGTGATAACTAGGGATGCACCAATACCGATACCGGTATCGGTATTGGCGCAGATTCTAGCCATTTTCACGAGTATCGGAAACCGATACCGGAAGTGACGTAGCTTGGGAGCGGACCGCCGCCTCCGCCCCTCCGGACAGTGCCCTCCCCGCCGCCTCCTCCCCTCCGGACAGTGCCCTCCCCTCCGCCTCCTCCTTCCCTCCGGACAGTGCCCTCCCGGCCTCCTCCTCCCCTCCGGACAGTGCCCTCCCCGCCTCCTCCTCCCCTCCGGACAGTGCCCTCCCCGCCGCCTCCTCCCCTCCGGACAGTGCCCTCCCCGCCTCCTCCTCTCCTCCGGACAGTGCCCTCCCGCCTCCTCCTCCCCTCCGGACAGTGCCCTCCCCGCCGCCTCCTCCCCTCCGGACAGTGCCCTCCCCGCCTCCTCCTCCCCTCCGGACAGTGCCTTCCCCGCCTCCTCCTCCCCTCCGGACAGTGCCCTCCCCGCCGCCTCCTCCCCTCCGGACAGTGCCCTCCCCGCCTCCTCCTCTCCTCCGGACAGTGCCCTCCCGCCTCCTCCTCCCCTCCGGACAGTGCCCTCCCCGCCGCCTCCTCCCCTCCGGACAGTGCCCTCCCCGCCTCCTCCTCCCCTCCGGACAGTGCCTTCCCCGCCTCCTCCTCCCCTCCGGACAGTGCCTTCCCCGCCTCCTCCTCCCCTCCGGACAGTGCCCTCCCCGCCGCCTCCTCCCCTCCGGACAGTGCCCTCCCCGCCTCCTCCTCTCCTCCGGACAGTGCCCTCCCGCCTCCTCCTCCCCTCCGGACAGTGCCCTCCCCGCCGCCTCCTCCCCTCCGGACAGTGCCCTCCCCGCCGCCTCCTCCCCTCCGGACAGTGCCCTCCCCGCCTCCTCCTCCCCTCCGGACAGTGCCCTCCCCGCCTCCTCCTCCCCTCCGGACAGTGCCCTCCCCGCCTCCTCCTCCCCTCCGGACAGTGCCCTCCCCACCGCCTCCTCCCTTCCGGACAGTGCCCTCCCTGCCTTCTCCTCTCCTCCGGACAGTGCCCTCCCCGCCTCCTCCTCCCCTCCGGACAGTGCCCTCCCCGCCGCCTCCTCCCCTCCGGACAGTGCCCTCCCCGCCGCCTCCTCCCCTCCGGACGGTGCCCTCCCCACCTCCTCCTCCCCTCCGGACAGTGCCCTCCCGCCTCCTCCTCCCCTCCGAACAGTGCCCTCCCTGCCGCCTCCTCCCCTCCGGACAGTGCCTTCCCCGCCTCCTCCTCCCCTCCGGACAATGCCTTCCCCGCCTCCTCCTCCCCTCCGCACAGTGCCCTCCCCGCCTCCTCCTCCCCTCCGCACAGTGCCCTCCCCGCCTCCTCCTCCCATTGGCATCACTAGGTGCAGGCCCACCCATCCTAACAGCCCACAAGCGTTGTTTTCTTGCTGCACAATGCCTTTAGTCCCTGACTGTCTCCTGTACCATGCCTTTAGTCTCTGACTGTCTCCTGTACCATGCCTTTAGTCTCTGACTGTCTCCTGTACCATGCCTTTAGTCTCTGACTGTCTCCTGTACCATGCCTTCAGTCCCTGACTGTCTCCTGTACCATGTCTGCAGTCCCTGACTGTCTCCTGTACCATGTCTGCAGTCACTGACTGTCTCCTGTACCATGTCTGCAGTCTCTGACTGTCTCCTGTACCATGCCTGCAGTCTCTGACTGTCTTCTGTACTATGTCTGCAGTCTCTGGCTGTCTCCTATACCATGCCTGCAGTCTCTGACTGTCTCCTGTACCATGCCTGGAGTCTCTGACTGTCTCCTGTACCATGCCTTCAGCCCCTGACTGTCTCCTGTACCATGCCTTCAGCCCCTGACTGTCTCCTGTACCATGCCTGCAGTCTCTGACTGTCTCCTGTACTATGTCTGCAGTCTCTGACTGTCTCCTGTACCATGCCTGGAGTCTCTGACTGTCTCCTGTACTATGCCTGCAGTCTCTGACTGTCTCCTGTACTATGCCTGCAGTCTCTGACTGTCTCCTGTACCATGCCTGGAGTCTCTGACTGTCTCCTGTACTATGCCTGCAGTCACTTCTGCCTATTGTCTCCTCCTTCCCTCTACCAGCTGTCACCTCTGCCCCCATGTCTCCCAATAACCCTCCTATCCCCATCCCCCCCCCCCCCCCTAGCGATCACAGCCTTTTCCATCTAAACTCTCCCACCCCACAATCCCTACTTCACCCCACCCTCAACTACCTTGCCCTCACTTACCCCTCCCACCCTGCCATCATCACCCGGCATCCCAAACAACAACCCCCCCCCCCCCACCTCCCAAACCACCCCTCTTCGTATATGATAGGTATCGGTAATTGGTATCGGCGAGTACATGTCAAGGATCGGTACTCGTACTCAGTGTCAAAAAAGTGGCATCGGTGCATCCCTAGTGATAACAGACCATGCATAATGTATGTCGAGTCCGTGTCTTGTAACCTCCATCGGACGGATTTGTGAGCGCGACAACGCAGGAGCACAACTGGGAGACGGGGGACAGAGCGTTGTCACCTTATAACAGGAAGTGCCGGAAAGAAACATTATCATTGAAGGAGTACCAGGGAGTATTTTCATGAAAGCTGTAGATTTAAAAATAATAAAAAAAACTCTCTTGAAATGACATTAACATGTTAAAGCGTATAAGAGAATTCAGTAATTGAGTTTACATCTAATTTAAACGTTCTAAAAGCCCCCTTTCACACTGGGGTGCTTTACAGGCGCTACAGCGCTAAAAATAGCGCCTGCATATCGCCTGTAAAGTGCCTCTCCTGTGTGAAAGTCCCCGAGGAGCGGTGCGCTGGCAGGACGCTAAAAAAAAAAGTCCTGCAAGCAGCATCTTTGGAGCGGTGAAGGAGCGCTGTATACACCGCTCCATCACCGCTCCTGCCCATTGAAATCAATGGGCACTGCTGCAGAAACGCTGCCAAAGCACCATTGCAGCGGAGCTTTTTGGGTTGTTTTAACCCTTTTTCAGCCACTAGTGGGGGGGGGGTTAAAGCCGCCCCGCTAGTGGCTGAATACCCCCCCGCAAAAACGACGGTAAAGGCGCTGCTAAAGATAGCAGCGCTTTACCGCAGAGAGCCCCGACGCCCCATTGTGAAAGGGGTCAAAGGAAAAAAAAAAAGTGATGTGCACGGCTCGATCTTCTGTAAAGCTCTGTGGAGAAAGAACTAGAAGTATAAGTAAAAAAAATACAGAAAGTAACGGTCTCTCCTGCTCCCAGGTCGTGTCTTTCGCGGACGATTGGAAGATGATCCTGATCTTTGTAACAGCAGAAGATCCGTGTAACTTCTGTGTTCAGGTAAAGATTTACCACAAGAGTCTTATAATGTTTTATAATCTCTTATAATGTCTTATAATCTCTTATAATCTCTTATAATCTCTTATAATGTTTTATAATCTCTTATAATCTCTTATAATGTTTTATAATCTCTTATAATCTCTTATAATGTTTTATAATCTCTTATAATGTCTTATAATGTTTTATAATCTCTTATAATGTCTTATAATGTCTGCTACCCTGAGAGATACAGTATTAAGTCGGTGGACCACAAGTGAGATGTAAAGCCTCGTTACATACAATCAGATTTTCAGACGGGAAATATGTGATGATGGGGCTGTTGGCGGTAAATCCGACCGTGTGTGCGCGCTCCATCGGACAATTGCTGACGGATTTTCCGCGGACAAATGTTGGATGGCAGGCTTTAAAATTTTCTTTTTCCGCTGAGACAAATGTGTGTTGTCGGATTTTCCGAGCGCGTGTACACAAGTCCGTTGGACAAACGTCCAAAGTACAAACACGCATTGCTCGGAACCGAGGACGAGCCGGAAGCGGTCAGTCTTGTAAACTCGCGTGCGTAATGGAGAATTAACATTTGCGACGCGGCAAATGATAAAATGTGAAAATGCGGCGCAACAATTCTCTTCTTCTATAATGAGATAATAATGGAGCTGCTTTGCTGGTGACACTGATGGAGATATTGCAAACGAATTTTCAAAGGCTTTTATCTTCTAGTGATATCAAGAATAAGATTATTATATTTTTTGTTTTTTTGTTTATTTGGTGCAAGTTACCACAACACCATTATCCCGGAGTTTTTAAGATCAAAGATACAACTATGTCGGTGTCCCTTGTTATTGTTACATTGTATTTTTTTAAATGTAACTGCCGATTCCCAAACTGTCAGTTGAAGTAAAACACACAGCCAAGTATTATTCTACACAATTTTTTTATCGTGCAATAAAAAAAGAAAACAAATAAAATTAAATACGATATCTGCCAATAGAACTTAACCAAAAAGTGCATTCTGTGCATCCAAAAATATAGAAAATATACCAAATCCAATCATTATTATTCAACCAAAAAATAAAATAAAAGCCTCATGCATGTGTCCTGCTTCTTAATATAGGGGGTCACCAACGCCAAGAGTTGGTGAAAGCAGGGGTCCGTCATCCGGAGATAATTCCAAAAATCATCCGGATTATTCTCCTGGAGCTCCCGCAGCAAAGGCATATGACAGAATTGGCCCCCATTAATAAAGAAACCAATTTTTGGTCCAAGAAATCCCCCTCCTCCTGTTCCTGGACTGGACTTGGATCAAAGCAATAACTCCAAGGCCAATAATAAATAACACGTTCTCTCCTCCGATTCCGCAACATGGCTGGTTGATGAAAACCAGAAACGAACTGAAAAGCGTGAATCAACACTCACCAAACTTCTACACACATGAAATTAGCAGAAGGAGCCCAAAGGGTGGCGCTAAAGAGCTGAAAAACCACGTAGTACATCAGTACATTCATGTTTGTTGGCTGACAATTCCTTGCCGTTTGTATGCAAAACAAAATCCAGGCACACGCCCTTCGGACAAAACTCAGAGGTTTTGTCTGCGGAAAATCTGATCGTGTGTACAGGGCTTAAGTCTACAGTACTTTTCATGACCACTAGGAAGCATCTTGTTCCCAACAACCATGAAGAACAGGGCTTGCTGTAGGTCACGATCATAAAAGAGTCAAGGCACTCAGGACTTGTTGTAGGATAAGTACTGTATATATATATATATTTGATATATTTGATATATTTGATATATTTGTGGATTTGCTCATACCAGAAAAACATCTGTCACTTAAAGCACAGCTTCAGGCTATATATGGGTTCTTTAATCTAGTGGGCAGCCTTGGCTGCATTACTCGCCTTCAATCCAAAGTTGACCCCATAGTTCCTCTTCTTCACCACATGATGTCCTCGAGCTTCCCAGGAAGGCTCAGGAATTACTATGAGTGCAGGGTGTCATATCCTCACCCCTTGAGCATGGCACCCAGGGCAGGACGTACCATTGAGCTTGACTGGGCTCAAGCCCATGGGCCCCGCCCAATAGGGGGCCCCGCCGAGATACATAGCCGAGTGTACTTCGCTCAGCTCCGTTCACAGTCACACCCAGTCCCGACCTATGATGGACATAACACAGGGACTGGATATGACTGTGAGCCATGCTGAGTACACTACTCTCGGCTCCGCTCGGGACTGCGAGAGGACCCGAGAGCCGCTGGGAGGACCCGAGAGCCGCTGGGAGGACCCGAGAGCCGACGAGAGGACCCGAGAGCCGACGAGAGGACCCGAGAGCCGATGAGAGGACCCGAGAACTGCCGAGAGCTGCCGAGAGGACCCGAGAGCCACCGAGAGTATCCGAAAGCCGCCGAGAGGACCTGAGAGCCACCGAGAGTATCCGAAAGCCGCCGAGAGCCACCGAGAGGATCCAAGAGCTGCCGAGATACACAGGACTCTGTATCTCGGTAGCGCCATTTTTAAACTTCAAGACTGCAATGACAAGGCAGCAAATGACACTGCCAGACTGCATTGATGGGCATTTAAATGTAAGGTTTTTTTCCTTAAAATTCCCTCCAAAACTTGGGGTGCGTGTTATACGCCGGCGCGAGTTGTACGCCGATAAATACGATAATGTATAGAAGGTAGGGCCCGAAAGTGACTCAAGCCCAGGGGCCCCCACCACCCTAAGTCCTGCCCTGATGGCACCCTGCAGGTTTTGGATAGAGTAAGGGAGGGTTATAGCCCCTGTCAGTTTTTTTTTTTTTTTTTTTTACTATCCTTGTCCCATTGCAGAGATAGCCCATAACTTCCTGCCCCATAGCCAAACAGGAAGTGACAGGAAATCTATGCAAATTAAGGGAATCCATTCCCCCCCAGGCCCTCAGAACTAGTGTCCTCGCTCGAAAAATTTCAGGGCAGGTCTTAAACAGCAAGGGGTGTGGCCTTGACAGGAAGGGGTGGACCATATTTAAATTAAAGGGGGAAATGAGTCTAGTCAGGCCTAGGGCAGCACAAAACCTAAATACACTACTGTCCCGGACTATCCACCATTGGGAGAGGACCAAGGAGCAGGAAGAGGACTCGATGGGGTTGATTTACCAAAACTGGAGAGTGAAAAATGGTGCAGAGCTCTGCATGGCAGCCAATCAGCATCTAAATTCAGCTTGTTCAATTAAGTTTTTCCAAAAAAACAAAACAAAAAACTGGAGTCTGATTGGTTACTATGCAGAGCGGCATCTGATTTTGCACTCTTCAGTTTTTGGAAACCAACCCCATTGAGTCATGTGACCAACCAGAAAAAACGGAATAGAAAGGCAAAGCATAGTGCTGGTGGGGCTCTTGGGAAGGGAGGGTGGGCACTATGGCCCAGAGTTGGGTTTTCTAAAGTTTTATGTCCTTTCATGTCAGAAATTCAATATGAAGAAGAAATAAAGAAATAAACGATTACCTGTGATTTCCATACTAAAGCAGAAGAACAGATGGGAAGTTCACGTGATTGTCTCCCCTCCCGGCACTAACCTACATTGTGCTAATGAGCCAAAAAACATCGACCATCATGTTAGAAACAAAATGTGTTACACATGTATGTAACTACAGCATGCAGAATACCAGGTGATCGTTCCTAGAAGTAGGGCAGACGGTGGACATATGGAAATCCTTTCTTTACAGTGCCTTGAAAAAGTATTCATACCCCTTGAAATTTCCCACATTTTCTCATGTTACAACCAAAAACATATTTTATTGGGATTTTATGTGATGGACCAACACAAAGTGTCACATAATTGTGAAGTGGAAGGAAAATGATACAAATAAATATTTGAAAAGTGTGGGGGAGGGGCATTTGTATGGCGCCCCCCGGAGTCAATACTTTGTAGAACCCCCTTTCTCTACAAGTCTTTTTGGAGCAATAGTGCTCCATCATTGGTATCAGTGGGAGGAATATTGCCCCATCATTGGTATCAGTGGGAGGAATATTGCCCCATCATTGGTATCAGTGGGAGGAATAGTGTCTCATCATTGGTGTCAGTGGGAGGAATAGTGCTCCATCATTGGTGTCAGTGGGAGGAATAGTGCTCCATCATTGGTGTCAGTGGGGGGGAATAGTGCTCCATCATTGGTGTCGGTGGGAGGAATAGTGCCCCATCATTGGTGTCAGTGGAGGGAACAGTGCCCCATCATTGGTATCAGTGGGAGGAATAGTGCCCCATCATTGGTATCAGTGGGAGGAATAGTGCCCCATCATTGGTGTCAGTGGGAGGAATAGTGCCCCATCATTGGTATCAGTGGGAGGAATAGTGCCCCATCATTGGTGTCAGTGGGAGGAATAGTGCCCCATCATTGGTGTCAGTGGCAGGAATAGTGCTCCATCATTGGTATCAGTGGGAGGAATATTGCCCCATCATTGGTATCAGTGGGAGGAATAGTGCCTCATCATTGGTATCAGTGGGAGGAATAGTGCCCCGTCATTGGTGTCAGTGGTGGGAATAGTGCCCCATCATTGGTGTCAGTGGGAGGAATAGTGCCCCATCATTGGTATCAGTGAGAGGAATATTGCCCCATCATTGGTGTCAGTGGGAGGAATAGTGCCCCATCATTGGTATCAGTGAGAGGAATAGTGCCCCATCATTGGTGTCAGTGGGAGGAATAGTGCCCCATCATTGGTATCTTTGGTTGGAATAGTGTCTCATCATTGGTGTCAGTGGGAGGAATAGTGCCCCATCATTGGTGTCAGTGGGAGGAATAGTGCCCCATCATTGGTGTCAGTGGGAGGAATAGTGCCCCATCATTGGTGTCAGTGGGAGGAATAGTGCCCCATCATTGGTATCATTGGTTGGAATAGTGTCTCATCATTGGTGTCAGTGGGAGGAATAGTGCCCCATCATTGGTGTCAGTGGGAGGAATAGTGCCCCATCATTGGTGTCAGTGGGAGGAATAGTGCCCCATCATTGGTGTCAGTGGGAGGAATAGTGCCCCATCATTGGTATCATTGGTTGGAATAGTGTCTCATCATTGGTGTCAGTGGGAGGAATAGTGCCCCATCATTGGTGTCAGTGGGAGGAATAGTGTCCCATCATTGGTGTCAGTGGGAGGAATAGTGCCCCATCATTGGTGTCAGTGGGAGGAATAGTGTCCCATCATTGGTGTCAGTGGGAGGAATAGTGCCCCATCATTGGTATCATTGGTTGGAATAGTGTCTCATCATTGGTGTCAGTGGGAGGAATAGTGCCCCATCATTGGTGTCAGTGGGAGGAATAGTGCCCCATCATTGGTGTCAGTGGGAGGAATAGTGCCCCATCATTGGTGTCAGTGGGAGGAATAGTGTCTCATCATTGGTGTCAGTGGGAGGAATAGTGCCCCATCATTGGTATCAGTGGGGGGAATAGTGCCCCATCATTGGTATCAGTGGGAGGAATAGTGTCTCATCATTGGTGTCAGTGGGAGGAATAGTGCCCCATCATTGGTGTCAGTGGGAGGAATAGTGCCCCATCATTGGTGTCAGTGGGAGGAATAGTGCCCCATCATTGGTGTCAGTGGGAGGAATAGTGTCCCATCATTGGTATTAAATCCACGTAAAGATTTTTTCAGGCCGGTTATATTCAATGTGTTTTTATTACATTCGTTATCATAAAGAAATAAATGGAAAATGAAAATACTTTGAGTTGGCGGGATTCATGGTTGGGTGATTCAGCGCGGAGCGTCCTGCCAGCAGATCGGGTTTTGTTCCCATTAAAGCGCCAATTGTCCGGAGATAAGATAACGCGGCCCGGTGACAGAGATCAGCAGATAGCGATCGATCTATTGAGGACAGGCAGATACCATCTCTGTGTAATCACCGGCCGGCATCGATTATCTCAGGCGGCGGTGATAAAGGATGTGGAAATAATGAGAATGGAATAAAAGATTCCCAGTGAAGGATTGTCGCTCGTTTCCTTGTTTACTGGAGCTGGAAAGTCATTACTCCTCATCCCATCCGACCCAGAGACTCAGAAATGTTATAACACACCCAACATCAGATCTCCTTCCTATAAGAAGTGCTATCATTGTGTCATTGTAATATTTCCAGGTATTTATCCCCCCCCCTCCCCCCCCTGACAATGCCTTCATCTGATCTTCTCTCCATAATGGTGACACCATCTTTGTCCAGGCATCATCCAGGGTCACCTTCCACTTCCTGGACTGAGATCCTGTCTCAGGGATGATCAAACCATGTAAATCCTGGTGTCTGCACAGGCTCCTGACACAGATCAGCCCCTTCTGCTGTTACCTTGTAGCATATCCAAAGCAAAGCTGTGTTCTAAATTGCCAGCAAACGACATTTTCCTGCTGGCTTAAATAAATAAATGGCACATGGATCCCCCCAAATGTCCCCCCCCGAAATACCCGCTGGTGATGTCGGCGACGGCTTCCTTAGCAACCATTGGCAAGCTGTCATATATATAGTAGTGGCAGAACTAATGCTTTAATATATGATGTTTGGCTCCCGCTGAGCAGTAAAGCCTCATACACACGATCAGATTGTTGGCCAACTAAACCGTGGACTTTTCTCCGAAGGGCATTCTCCCAAACTTGTCTTGCTTACATACAGCCACACAATTCTTGGCCAACAATCACGAATGTAGTGACGTACTACGTGGATTTTCAGCTCCTTAGTGCCACCCTTTGGGCTCCTTCTGCTAATTTCGTGTTAGTAGAAGTCTGGTGAGTGTTGATTTGCGCTTTTCATTTCGCGCTTTCCCGTTAGTTTCTGAACAGGCCGTTCGTCAACCAGCCATGTTGCGGAATCGGAGGAGATAACGTGCTATTTATTATTGGCCTTGGAGTTATTGCTTTGACCCAAGTCCAGTCCAGGAACAGGAGGAGGAGGAGTCCTTGGACCAAAAATTGATTGCTTTATTAATGGTGACCAATTATGTCATATGCCTTTGCTGCGGGAGCTCCAGGAGAATAATCATTATTTGCTGAATTATCTCCGGGTGGCGGACCCCTGCTTTCACCAACTCTTGGCGTTGCTGACCCCCCTATATTAAGAAGCAGGACACATGCATGAGGCTTTTATTTTATTTTATTTATTGGTTGAATAATAATGATTTGATTTGGTATATTTTCTATATTTTTGGATGCATAGAATGCACTTTTTGGTTAAGTTCTATTGGCAGATATCGTGTTTAATTTTATTTGTTTTCTTTTTTTTTTATTGCACAATAAAAATATTGTGTAGAATAATACTTGGCGATGTGTTTTACTTCAAATGACAGTTTGGAAGTAGGAAGTTACATTTTATAAAAATACAATGTAATAAATACAATGTAATAAATACAATGTAACATTCACAAAGGACACCAACATAGTTGTATCTTTGGTCTTAAAAACGCCAGGATAAAGGTGTTGTGGTAACTTGCCCAAAAAACAAAAAAAGACATAATAATATTATTCTTGATATCACTAGAAGATAAAAGCCTTTGAAAATTAATTTGCAATAACTCCATCAGTATCACCAGCAAAGCAGCTTCATTATTATCCCATTATAGAAGAAGAGAATTGTGCGCTGCATTTCCACATTTCATCATTTGCCGCGTCACGAATGTTAATTCTCCGTTACGACCGCGAGTTTACAAGACCGACTGCTTCCGGCTCGTCCTCGCTTCCGAGCAATGTGCGTTTGTACTTTGGACGTTTGTCCGATGGACTTGTGTACACGCGTTTGGAAAATCCGACAACAGACATTTGTCCGCGGAAAATTTATAAACCTGCCATCCAACATTTGTCCGTGGGAAATCCGACAACAATCGTCCGATGGAGCGTACAAAAGGGTCGGATTTTCCGCCAACAGCCCCGTCATCACACAATTCCCTTCGGAAAGTCCGATCGTGTGTAACGAGGCTTAAAGTGGGGTGCCCCCTAAAAAATTAAGTCAGCAGCTACAAATACTGCAGCTGCTGACTTTTAATAATCGGACACTTACCTGTCCCAGGGTCCAGCGATGCGGGGGTACAAAGCCCCCCCCCCCTCGTTCCCCGCTCCGCTCGCGGCGCCGGCATTCTTACTGTGGGCACCTGGCTGTGGCTTCACAGCTGGGCACCCACTGCGCATGCGTGAGCGGCACAGGGCGCCGTGATAGGCGGCACAGTCATCTGGGACACGTGACAGGTCCCAGATGACTGTGCGGCGCCGAGGGGAAGTGATGTCACCAACCCGGGCAATGAAGATGGCAGACTACGAGGGACCCCCCCTAGCAACAGGCATTTAGAGGTGAGTAAAAAATTATTATTTTTTTCCAATTATTTTTAATTTTATTTTTTTTAAGAATTTTAAACAACTTTTCATTTTTTTTGGTGGCAACACCACTTTAAGGCAAAGACCACAGTAAGTAAGCCAGAACAGCCAATCAGAATCTCTCTTTCCTTACTCTAACACGAATAAAATAAAATGATTTTGGTTGCGGAGTGTTGAGGCTCCTCCTTGAGTTCTTTGATCTCCGGCACTGAAAAAAAGGCAAGATGGAGAATTTGCATTAAGCGGCGTTAGAAGAAATCCGTTGGGTGTGGCGCTTATCAATCCTGGCACACATTCTGATTTTCCAAGTTCAAGATTTAATCAAAGAAAGTTCCTGTTGGCAGTTCTCCCTGCGTTTTTGCTCGGATAATATTCCATAATCATTGCGATTATTGTTACTCAACATGACTTCTGCCTCTCCCGAACCTGAATTAAATGCTTTTCTTATGTCTCTAATGTATTCTAATGCAACGTAACATATGATTAGTGTATTAGCAAAATAGAGCCCCCTGGTGGTGGACTTTTACTTCATCCACAGCACTTGCTTGCGGGACGGTCAGACTGTCTATGAAGCTCTCTATTTTTAAGCCACTACTAGACGCCACTTTTTTAAAGCCTATACCAAGCCGTATATTTCACTTCGACTACTGCTCCGGGGGCCGATTGCTACCCTGCCCCCAGTGTTTCCTCTAGTCCCTTTCTCTGCCCACTCGACGGGTCTGGGGATACTGTGGGCCTTTGTTGTCCACCTGCAGTAGAGCATTTATAGGTGTCTTGGCCTTGATTTTTTTTTACCGTCTACCTCTGGGGGGCCTTGGAGATTAAGAAATCACTCGAAGTGCCCGATTTTGTCTTGTTGCCTTTAATTACAAACATCCTGGAATATCTATTTAATGCTTCATTTTGATTTAAATGTGCTTTTGCTACCTACTCACCCCTGTGGAAGGAGACGTGAGCGCTCTGAAACGCGTAGGGTGACAAGATTTATAGTCTACTGTACTATATATTATTGATAACCATGTTGTTTTAAGCTGTTTTTCTATGATATGTTTTTATGATAGTTCAATTAATACATTTTGTTTCTGATTTACGTTTTTGATCTTTTGTACGTGCCTTCTAAAGTCCACCACTAGGGGTTCTCTTTTTTACTAGTTCCCAATTATTGGATGTGGCACAACAAGACTGCCGTTCTATACAATTTTCTTATGTTCAGTGTATTATTATTATTATTATTATTGTTATTATTTAATCGCCTATGGAATTAATTAAGCGTTTACGAATCTGAATAATAATAATTATTATTATCATTATTATGTACTAATACTGCAGCCCTATATCAAGCTGCCTTCAGCACACTGTAGATCCGGACCTCATCTCCCACAGTCCTCATCTCCAGCAGTCCAACATGTCCCCTGTACTGCTCTCCAATGAAATGTGCTGCTAAGACAGTGCAAGTGTTGTTGATTGGTCAGCTTGATTATTATTATTATTATTATTATTATTAATAATAATAATAATAATAATAATTAATAATTATAATAATAATATATTAATAATAATATAATAATAATAATAATAATAATAATAATAAAGAGATAAAATGAGGTGCCACTCAGGTAGAGAGGTAAAATCCAACTAGACTGCTGTGAGCGCAGACAGGGACAGGGGAGCTCATCTCAGCTCCAAGCTCAAGTGTCAAAGGAAATGAAAAGAAATTTAAGGGTGAAATAAGGACGGCTAAGATAGAACACGAAAGACACATAGCGGAGGAGAGCAAAAAAATCCCAAGAAATTCTTAAAAAAAAAAGTTTAAAAAAAGTAAAAAAGGGAGGACAGACCATATTGGCCCCATAAAGATTGAGGAAGGACATCTGGTTACAATGGATGGGGAGATGGTGAAGGTATTGAATTTATTCTTCTCCTCAGTCTTCACAAGGGAATCGGAGGGCTTCAGTAACCAAAACTGCAGTGTTTATCCTCATGACACATCACAGGAAGCCCCTCCATGGTTATCAGAGGACAGAATTAAAATTAGACTTGGGAAACTTAACATTAATAAATCACCGGGACCAGATGGCTTGCACCCGAGGGTACTTAGGGAACTCAGTCAAGTAATCGCCAGACTGCTGTTCCTAATTTTTACTGACAGTCTACTGACGGGAATGGTACCAGCTGATTGGAGAAAAGCCAATGTAGCACCAATATTTAAAAAGGGCCCCAAATACATCCCTGGGAATTACAGACCAGTCAGACTAACATCAATAGTATGTAAACTCTTGGAGGGGATGATAAGGGACTATATACAAGATTTTAGTAATGAGAACGGTATCATTAGCAGTAATCAGCATGGATTCATGAAGGATCATTCTTGCCAAACCAATCTACTAACCTTCTATGAGGAGGTGAGTTGCCAGCTAGATAAAGGAAGGCCCGTAGACGTGGTGTATCTGGATAAAGGAAGGCCCGTAGACATGGTGTATCTAGATAAAGGAAGGCCCGTAGACGTGGTGTATCTAGATAAAGGAAGGCCCTTAGACGTGGTGTAGCTAGATAAAGGAAGGCCCGTAGACGTGGTGTATCTAGATAAAGGAAGGCCCGTAGACGTGGTGTATCTAGATAAAGGAAGGCCCGTAGACGTGGTGTATCTAGATAAAGGAAGGCCTGTAGATGTGGAGTATCTAGATAAAGGAAGGCCCGTAGACGTGGTGTATCTGGATAAAGTAAGGCCCGTAGACGTGGTGTATCTGGATAAAGGAAGGCTTGTAGACGTGGTGTATCTAGATAAAGGAAGGCCCGTAGACGTGGTGTATGTAGATAAAGGAAAGCCCGTAGACGTGGTGTATCTGGATAAAGGAAGGCCCGTAGACGTGGTGTATCTAGATAAAGGAAGGCCCGTAGACGTGGTGTATCTAGATAAAGGAAGGCCCGTAGACGTGGTGTATCTAGATAAAGGAAGGCCCGTAGACGTGGTGCATCCAGATAAAGGAAGGCCCGTAGACGTGGTGTATCTGGATAAAGGAAGGCCCTTAGACGCGGTGTATCTAGATAAAGGAAGGCCCATAGACGTGGTGTATCTAGATAAAGGAAGGCCCGTAGACGTGGTGCATCTAGATAAAGGAAGGCTCGTAGACGTGGTGTATCTGGATAAAGGAAGGCCCGTAGACGTGGTGTATCTAGATAAAGGAAGGCCCGTAGATGTGGTGTATCTAGATAAAGGAAGGCCCGTAGACGTGGTGTATCTAGATAAAGGAAGGCCCGTAGACGTGGTGTATCTAGATAAAGGAAGGCCCGTAGACGTGGTGTATCTGGATAAAGGAAGGCCCGTAGATGTGGTGTATCTGGATAAAGGAAGGCCCGTAGACGGGGTGTATCTAGATAAAGGAAGGCCCGTAGACGTGGTGTATCTAGATAAAGGAAGGCCCGTAGACGTGGTGTATCTAGATAAAGGGAGGCCCGTAGACGTGGTGTATCTAGATAAAGGAAGGCCCATAGATGTGGTGTATCTGGATAAAGGAAGGTCCGTAGACGTGGTGTATCTAGATAAAGGAAGGCCCGTAGACGTGGTGTATCTAGATAAAGGAAGGCCTGTAGATGTGGAGTATCTAGATAAAGGAAGGCCCGTAGACGTGGTGTATCTGGATAAAGTAAGGCCCGTAGACGTGGTGTATCTGGATAAAGGAAGGCTTGTAGACGTGGTGTATCTAGATAAAGGAAGGCCCGTAGACGTGGTGTATGTAGATAAAGGAAGGCCCGTAGACGTGGTGCATCTAGATAAAGGAAGGCCCGTAGACGTGGTGTATCTGGATAAAGGAAGGCCCTTAGACGCGGTGTATCTAGATAAAGGAAGGCCCGTAGACGTGGTGTATCTAGATAAAGGAAGGCCCGTAGACGTGGTGCATCTAGATAAAGGAAGGCCCGTAGACGTGGTGTATCTGGATAAAGGAAGGCCCGTAGACGTGGTGTATCTAGATAAAGGAAGGCCCGTAGATGTGGTGTATCTAGATAAAGGAAGGCCCGTAGACGTGGTGTATCTAGATAAAGGAAGGCCCGTAGACGTGGTGTATCTAGATAAAGGAAGGCCCGTAGACGTGGTGTATCTGGATAAAGGAAGGCCCGTAGATGTGGTGTATCTGGATAAAGGAAGGCCCGTAGACGGGGTGTATCTAGATAAAGGAAGGCCCGTAGACGTGGTGTATCTAGATAAAGGAAGGCCCGTAGACGTGGTGTATCTAGATAAAGGGAGGCCCGTAGATGTGGTGTATCTAGATAAAGGAAGGCCCATAGATGTGGTGTATCTAGATAAAGGAAGGCCCGTAGACATGGTGTATCTAGATAAAGGAAGGCCCGTAGACGTGGTGTATCTAGATAAAGGAAGGCCCATAGATGTGGTGTATCTGGATAAAGGAAGGTCCGTAGACGTGGTGTATCTAGATAAAGGAAGGCCTGTAGATGTGGTGTATATAGATAAAGGAAGGCCCGTAGACGTGGTGTATCTAGATAAAGGAAGGCCCGTAGACGTGGTGTATCTAGATAAAGGAAGGCCCGTAGATGTGGTGTATCTGGATAAAGGAAGGTCTGTAGACGTGGGGTATCTAGATAAAGGAAGACCCGTAGACGAGGTGTATCTAGATAAAGGAAGGCCCGTAGTTGTGGTGTATCTAGATAAAGGAAGGCCTTTAGATGTGGTGTATCTGGATTTTTCAAAAGTATTCTACACAGTTCCCCCATAAACGTTTACTGTACAAAATAAGGTCCGCTGGCATGGACCATAGGGTGAGTACATGAATTGAAAACTGGATGGAAAAGGACCTGGGGGTCCTAGTAGATGATGGGCTCAGCAATGCCAAGCTGCTGCTAACAAAGCAAACAGAATATTGGCATTAAAAAGGGATCAACTCCAGAGATAAAACGATAATTCTCCCGCTCTACAAGACTCTGGTCCGGCCGCACCTGGAGTATACTGTCCAGTTCTGGGCACCAGTCCTCAGGAAGGATATACTGGAAATGAAGCGACTACAAAGAAGGGCAACAAAGCTAATAAAGGGTCTGGAGGATATTAGTTATGAGGATAGGTTGTGAGCTCTGAACTTATTCTCTCTGGAGAAGAGACGCCTGAGAGGGGATATGATTTCATTATATAAATACCGGACTGGTGACCCCACAATATATAAATACCGGACTGGTGACCCCACAATATATAAATACCGGACCAGTGACCCCACAATATATAAATACCGGACTGGTGACCCCACAATATATAAATACCGGACCGGTGACCCCACAATATATAAATACCGGACCGGTGACCCCACAATATATAAATACTGGACTGGTGACCCCACAATATATAAATACCGGACTGGTGACCCCACAATATATAAATACCGGACCGGTGACCCCACAATATATAAATACCGGACCGGTGACCCCACAATATATAAATACCAGACTGGTGACCCCACAATATATAAATACCGGACTGGTGACCCCACAATATATAAATACCGGACTGGTGACCCCACAATATATAAATACCGGACTGGAGACCCCACAATATATAAATACCGGACTGGTGACCCCACAATATATAAATACCGGACTGGAGACCCCACAATATATAAATACCGGACTGGTGACCCCACAATAGGGAGAAAACTTTTTCGCAGAAGGCAGTATAACAAGACTCGTGGCCACTCATTAAAATTAGAAGAAAAGAGGTTTAACCTTAAACTATGTAGAGGGTTCTTTACTGTAAGAGAGGCAAGGATGTGGAATTCCCTTCCACAGGCGGTGGTCTCAGCAGGGGGCATTGATAGTTTCAAGAAACTATTAGATAATCACCTGAATGACTGTAACACAGAGATATACAATGTTATACTGACATATAATCACACACGTAGGTTGGATTTGATGGACTTGTGTCTTTTTTCAACCTCACCTACTATGTAACTGTGATCCATAAGCTGCACATCATGAAGTAGACCCATGTCCATGGAGTGAGAGGAATGGCAGCCTCAGCCCGGACTGAGAGTGTGGCCGGACTGGAGGCCGGGCTGAGGCTGCCATTCCTCTCACTCCATGCACATGGGTCTACTTCATGATGTGCAGCTTATGGATCATTTCCTTTGAAATAATAATAAAGAACAACACATGCTATTTACTTTACTGCTTCTTGAATATTTTTTGTATTTTGTATCATTTTTTTTTCATTTACTTTAATCAATTGTTTTTTGTTTTTTTTTACTTCTTACTTTTTCTCTGGGTGTGTTTGGCAGTCCAGATCTTCAGCCAGGATAGACCAGCTTGGTTATTAATATATAATAATAATAATAATAAAGAGGCGCACATACAGTATGTTACTTTTAGCAGCTTGAATGTATTTGAGTAATAAAAAAAAGAGGGTTCAGTTGGCCTTTAATTAGCAGGGATATTGTTTTATAATAAGCACATGTATTATGTGTCTACAGTCATTTTTGAATTTTCTGATTTTGAACAGGAAGACCACACAGAACACAAAATCAGGGAACTGAGCCTGGCCCTGGACTACCTGCAGCAAGAGGTAAGTGAGAGTCACACATTAACCTCTTTGCGCCCGCGCTGCAGCCTATCAGTGCACATCAGTGCCGCCTCATCAGCGCACATCAGTGAAGGAGACAAAATACCCGTTTGCCAAATATTATAGCAAACTATGAAAACTTTTTTTTTTTTTTTTGGTCTTTTTTTGTTTGTTTAGCAAAAATAAAAGCCCCAGTAGTGATTAAATACACCAAAAAAAGCTCTATTTGTGTTTAAAAAAAAAAGTGATAAAAATCTCATATGAGTACATTGTTACATGACCGCAATTGTCATTGAAAGTGTGACAGCGCTGAAAGCTGAGAATTGGCCTGGGCAGGAAAGGGGGTAAAAGTGCCCGGTACTGAAGGGGTTAAGATTCCAGGTGCATATGAGGGGCACATACCCGAAAATTATCCAGCCAAGCAACATTTCCAGCTGTGCGTTCAATGAAAATAATTCAATGCGTTTTACATACAACGATCGTAAATCTCGGAATCTGACATGAGCTGCCTGTAATCTACTGCACCGCACCACCGGTAGAGGGAGGGGCAACAATCTCAACCAATCAGAGCGGCACCGATAGAGGGAGGGGCAACAATCTCAACCAATCAGAGCAGCACCGATAGAGGGAGGGGCAACAATCTCAACCATGCTAATCAGAGAATGTATCTCACATAGAGTGGTGCTGTGGATACATAGGGGTATAATACCTGCCACGTCCCAATTAATATTATAAAATAATAATCATGAAATAAGGATAAAAATCAACAATAAAACTAATAAAATTAATTAATAAAATGTTGATTTTTATCCTTATTTCATGATTATTATTTTGCATATGGTGCCTAAAAAGTCCAGAAGCCCCACCTTTTGTCTTTCTTGTAACCAATCAGAGCAGCACCGATAGAGGGAGGGGCAACAATCTGAACCAATCAGAGCGGCACCGATAGAGGGAGGGGCAACAATCTCAACCAAACAGAGCGGCACCGATAGAGGGAGGGGCAACAATCTCAACCAATCAGAGCAGCACCAATAGAGGGAGGGGCAACAATCTCAACCAGAGCGGCACCGATAGAGGGAGGGGCAACAATCTCAACCAGAGCGGCACTGATAGAGGGAGGGGCAACAATCTCAACCAATCAGAGCAGCACCAATAGAGGGAGGGGCAACAATCTCAACCAGAGCGGCACTGATAGAGGGAGGGGCAACAATCTCAACCAATCAGAGCAGCACCAATAGAGGGAGGGGCAACAATCTCAACCAGAGCGGCATTGATAGAGGGAGGGGCAACAATCTCAACCAATCAGAGCGGCACCGATAGAGGGAGGGGCAACAATCTCAACCAATCAGAGCAGCACCGATAGAGGGAGGGGCAACAATCTCAACCAATCAGAGCAGCACCAATAGAGTGAGGGGCAGCAACTCAAAACCAAATCAGAGCTTTACTGCCTTGTACAGTACTGTCACTGAAGTGCGTGACTATGATCATAGAAGGCCGGCCTGATTGGCTGCAGGTTTAGGGTCTGTTCTTCTTATGGACCGAGTTGGCTGGGGGGGGGGGGGGGGGGGGTACAAGGTTGAACTTGACGGACTTCTATGTTTTTTTCAGCCTAGCCCACTACGTTATTATTGGTTCTTACAATTCTTTCCAGAAATAAAAATCATTAAAAAATGATGGGCTTTTTTTTTTTTTTTTTTTTACAGATGCCAAAGACTTTGGTGAGTTTGGTGGACCTAACCTTGCTCAGCGGGCTCTTCCTGTCCAACCCCGAGAACTCTGATATCAGGTGAGTGGGTCTTTAGTAATATGCCCGAACCATTGTGACCGATGTGCTTTGATGTGCCATTTCAGTATACAAGATGGCTTAAATCTCCAACTATAAAAGAATGCGTAGAGAGACGCCTGCACAAGCACTGCACTCTGTATATATCATTGTGAGTTGGTTTGTCCTTCTCTGTTCTGTAGGCCATGGGACGGGATGCATGACTTATGACTCATAACCAGGTGGCCTGCTGACTCGTGTTATCTCATGATAATCTTAAAGGGTCATTGACTTGTATAACTATATATTTTATACCAATACATCATTTACTAACCACTTCCCTCTCCCCTCTTTCTATTGGTATGTTGAACCATATATAAGCTGTAACGCACCTAATAGAATGCACAACCTGCTTCTTGTCTCATGGTGACTCCGGATATCTGAGGGCCCTGTTGGCATGGCAGGACTTAGGGTGCTGAGGGCCCTGTTGGCAGGGCAGGACTTAGGGTGCTGAGGGCCCTTGGGCTTGAGTTACTTTCGGGCCCTACCTTCTATACATTACCGTATTTATCGGCGTATAACACACACCCCAAGTTTAGGAGGGAATTTTAAGGAAAAAAACTTACATGTAAATGCCCATCAATGCAGCCTTATCAGTGTCCATCTGCAGCCTTGCCCATCCATCTGCAGTGTCATTTGCAGCCTTGTCATTGCAGTCTTGAAGTTTAAAAATGGTACCGACGAGATACGGAGTCCTGTGTATCTCGGCGGCGCTCTGGCCCTCTCGGAGGCTCTTGGCGGCTCTCGGGTCCTCTCTGCGGCTCTCGGGTCCTCTTGCAGTCCCGTGCGGAGCTGAGTGTAGCCGAGTGTACTCGGTTACGCCCAGTCCTCGTGTTATGTCCATCATAGGGCAGGACTGGGCGTGAATGAGTGGAGCGGAGCCGAGTACACTCAGCTATGTATCTCGGCGGGGCCCACGGGGCCCCCTATTGGGTGGGGCCCATGGGCTTGAGCCCAGTCAAGCCCAATGGTAAGTCCTGCCATGCCTGTTGGTGTACCTAAATGGACGGGGGGGTCGTCCAGAATACCTACTATTTCCTTTCAGGGTCCTCATTACAGGAAAAGAATGTATTGTAGCGATATGTTATCCTTATAAAGACTTAGTAATGCAAATGTTACTGCACAATTGTATCTATTGGAAATTGAATGGCAACCAATACCGTCCACTCAATACCGAGTCTACTGCTGTGTGGAATGCCTTACCAGTAATATTAGATAGAGGAACCATGATGGAAAGGCTTCACAATGTAAAAAAAACAGTATTTAATAATAATAAAAAAAAAGATAAAAAAATCAAAGTTACAAATAATAGCTTTCCGACCGTGTGTACGCTCCAACGGACTTTTGCTGGCCGAATTGCAGCCAGCAAAAGATTGAGAGCAGGTTCTCAATTTTTCGGTCGGAGAAATTTCCGATCGGAAAATTCCGATCATCTATAGAAATTTCCGACGCACACAAAATTCCAATGCGTGCTCGGAAACAATTTGACGCATGCTCGGAAACAATTCGACGCATGCTCGGAAACAATTCGACGCATGCTCGGAAGCATTGAACTTCATTTTCTCGGCTCGTCGTAGTGTTGTACCTCACGGCGTTCTTGACGGTCAAAAGTTCAGCGAACCGCGTGTAGGCAAGCCAAGCTTGAGCGGAATTCCGTCGGAGAAACCACACAAGATCTTTCTGACGGAAAATCCGCTCGTGTGTGTGTGTGTGTACACGGCATAACATTCTTACACAGGATTGGTAACACAACATTACTGCACAATTGTATCAGTTGGAAATTGGGAGGTTATACATTCTGTCCGCCCAATAGAGTCTACCGCTGCGAATGCCTTACAAGTAATATTATATAGAGGAGGAGCCATGAATAGTCTGAACCTGTCCTTTCAGACTATTTTGACATCTTAAGTGCAAGATTTTTTTTTTTTTTTAAATGGTGTGGGGGTCCCCCAGGCACTATATACTCTGAATGGAAGTATATATACTATACAACCTTCCTTCTATACTCTGCAGAAAATTGGGCATTAGTTGTTGGTGGTGCCAGAACACTGTAAGTCCTCACAGTCCCTCTCGGAGGGCGCTGGAACGCCCTGCTGTGAAATATTACATCAAGAATTGTAATTATATGCCCCTGTTAAACAGAAAAAATGGGCCTTGGGTGGTGGTGGTGCCACAACACTGTACGCCCTCACAGATACTGTTGGTGGGCACAGGAACGCGCTCTGCCAGTTTCTTGTCCTTCTGTGGCACCCCCTCTCTCTGGGCTCACGTTACTCTCTTCCTCAACCTGGGAACCAACATAGAAGCCTTCAAATCACTGCGCATCCTCCTGCAGCATGTACCCGACACTGTGGTGGAGTAGTTCGGGGGACTCCTCCATGCATGATGGTGGGGCTACGGAAGGAGTGACTGTGGACAAGGAGCCGGTGAAATAGGCCGGTTTGGCAGCTCCATGGGAACGAAAACGACTCTGAGTCTGGGTGACAGAGGATGAGGAGGATGGGGAGGATGGGGAGGATGGGGAGGATGGGGAGGATGACGAGGATGGGGAGGATGGGGAGGATGAGGAGGATGGGGAGGATGGGGAGGATGAGGAGGATTGGGAGGATGGGGAGGATGGGGAGGATGGGGAGGATGGGGAGGATGGGGAGGATGGGGAGGATGCGGAGGATGGGGAGGATGGGGAGGATGAGGAGGATGGGGAGGATTGGGAGGATGGGGAGGATGGGGAAGATGGGGAGGATGGGGAGGATGGGGAGGATGTGGAGGATGAGGAAGATGAGGAGGATGAGGAGGATGGGGAGGATGAGGAGGATGGGGAGGATGAGGAGGATTGGGAGGATGGGGAGGATGGGGAGGATGCGGAGGATGGGGAGGATGGGGAGGATGGGGAGGATGGGGAGGATGGGGAGGATGGGGAGGATGAGGAGGATGGGGAGGATGAGGAGGATGGGGAGGATGGGGAGGATGGGGAGGATGGGGAGGATGGGGAGGATGGGGAGGATGAGGAGGATGAGGAGGATGGGGAGGATGGGGAGGATGAGGAAGATGAGGAGGATGAGGAGGATGGGGAGGATGGGGAGGATGGGGAGGATGGGGAGGATGTGGAGGATGAGGAAGATGAGGAGGATGAGGAGGATGGGGAGGATGTGGAGGATGGGGAGGCTGGGGAGGATGGGGAGGATGTGGAGGATGGGGAGGATGGGGAGGATGGGGAGGATGAGGAAGATGGGGGAGGATGGGGATGGAGGATGGGGCTTTGTTATCCACTCCACCAACTCTTCTGCATGTTGTGGCTCAATAACAAGCGTGCCCCACGGCCACCGGCTGAGGATGCATCACGTCCACCACCAGCACTGTTGGCTGTAGACACAGAGGCTGCTTGTCCTCTTTTAGTGGACTGTGAGCGTCTGCCTCTCCTTGGTGGCCTTCCGGACATGATGGGGATTTTGTTTTACAGCACCACACTACATTGTATTATATTCTGTGTACACCACACTACATTGTATTATATACTGTGTACACCACACTACATTGTATTATATACTGTGTACACCACACTGCACTGTATTATATACTGTGTACACCACACTACATTGTATTATATACTGTGTACACCACACTACATTGTATGATATACTGTGTACACCACACTGCACTGTATTATATACTGTGTACACCACACTACATTGTATTATATACTGTGTACACCACACTACATTGTATTATATACTGTGTACACCGCACTACATTGTATTATATACTGTGTACACCACACTACATTGTATGATATACTGTGTACACCACACTGCACTGTATTATATACTGTGTACACCACACTACATTGTATTATATACTGTGTACACCACACTACATTGTATTATATACTGTGTACACCACACTGCACTGTATTATATACTGTGTACACCACACTACATTGTATTATATACTGTGTACACCACACTACATTGTATGATATACTGTGTACACCACACTGCACTGTATTATATACTGTGTACACCACACTACATTGTATTATATACTGTGTACACCACACTGCACTGTATTATATTCTGTGTACACCACACTACACTGTATTATATACTGTGTACACCACGCTACATTGTATTATATACTGTGTACACCACACTGCACTGTATTATATTCTGTGTACACCACACTACATTGTATTATATACTGTGTACACCACACTACATTGTATTATATACTGTGTACACCGCACTACATTGTATTATATACTGTGTACACCACACTGCACTGTATTATATACTGTGTACACCACACTACATTGTATTATATACTGTGTACACCACACTACATTGTATGATATACTGTGTACACCACACTACATTGTATTATATACTGTGTACACCACACTGCACTGTATTATATACTGTGTACACCACACTACATTGTATTATATACTGTGTACACCACACTGCACTGTATTATATTCTGTGTACACCACACTACACTGTATTATATACTGTGTACACCACGCTACATTGTATTATATACTGTGTACACCACACTGCACTGTATTATATTCTGTGTACACCACACTACATTGTATTATATACTGTGTACACCACACTATATTGTATTATATACTGTGTACACCACACTACATTGTATTATATACTGTGTACACCACACTACATTGTATTATATACTGTGTACACCACACTGCACTGTATTATATTCTGTGTACACCACACTACACTGTATTATATTCTGTGTACACCACACTACATTGTATTATATACTGTGTACACCGCACTACATTGTATTATATTCTGTGTACACCACACTACATTGTATTATATTCTGTGTACACCACACTACATTGTATGATATACTGTGTACACCACACTGCACTGTATTATATACTGTGTACACCACACTACATTGTATTATATACTGTGTACACCACACTGCACTGTATTATATTCTGTGTACACCACACTGCACTGTATTATATACTGTGTACACCGCACTACATTGTATTATATACTGTGTACACCACACTGCACTGTATTATATACTGTGTACACCACACTACATTGTATTATATACTGTGTACACCACACTACATTGTATTATATACTGTGTACACCACACTACATTGTATTATATACTGTGTACACCACACTACATTGTATTATATACTGTGTACACCACACTACATTGTATTATATTCTGTGTACACCACACTACACTGTATTATATTCTGTGTACACCACACTGCACTAGTTGAGTGGAGTCTGACCGCTCGGTTGGTTGCTGTGCATTATGTGGGCTGATAATGGAGGTTCCGATAATCTAGATGTGTATGTTGTGCAGTGATGAATTGCTTTATGGTCCTCTGTTGCTATTGATTAATCTGGGTGAAGATTATTGAGCCTCTCCATATTTCTAAGCACCAATAAATGATTACGTATAATCGATGAGGGTGAAGTGACGGGGCGGCACTCTGCCATTTCATTGGTTGGTTTATTGTGTAATCTGTGGAGTGGAGCTATTAGTGTTTTCAGACGTGATCAGATCAGGAGCAAAGTTACAGAATAGCAAATATTCATTTGTTGTTGTTATTTTTAGATATATATGTAATAGAGGTCAGCCTGATATAAAGGATGTTATCCGTGTATGTTAGAAACCGTGTTCTATGTATAGTACATAATATATATATATATATACACATTACATAACCAACGTCTGCTTCCAGGTTTGTAGCCCCGCATAGTGTTTGGGGCACTATTCCTCCCACTGACACCAATGATGGGGCACTATTCCTCCCGCTGACACCAATGATGGGGCACTATTCCTCCCACTGACACCAATGATGGGGCACTATTCCTCCCGCTGACACCAATGATGGGGCACTATTCCTCCCACTGACACCAATGATGGGGCACTATTCCTCCCGCTGACACCAATGATGGGGCACTATTCCTCCCACTGACACCAATGATGGGGCACTATTCCTCTCACTGACACCAATGATGGGGCACTATTCCTCCCACTGACACCAATGATGGGACACTATTCCTCCCACTGATACCAATGATGGAACACTATTCCTCCCACTGATACCAATGATGGGGCACTATTCCTCCCACTGATACCAATGATGGGGCACTATTCCTCCCACTGACACCAATGATGGGGCACTATTCCTCCCACTGATACCAATGATAGGGCATTATTCCTCCCACTGATACCAATGATGGGGCACTATTCCTCCCACTGACACCAATGATGGGGCACTATTCCTCCCACTGATACCAATGATAGGGCATTATTCCTCCCACTGATACCAATGATGGGGCACTATTCCTCTCACTGACACCAATGATGGGGCACTATTCCTCCCACTGACACCAATGATGGGGCACTATTCCTCTCACTGACACCAATGATGGGGCACTATTCCTCCCACTGACACCAATGATGGGGCACTATTCCTCCCACTGATACCAATGATGGGGCACTATTCCTCCCACTGACACCAATGATGGGGCACTATTCCTCCCACTGACACCAATGATGGGGCACTATTCCTCCCACTGACACCAATGATGGGGTACTATTCCTCCCACTGACACCAATGATGGGGCACTATTCCTCCCACTGACACCAATGATGGGACACTATTCCTCCCGCTGACACCAATGATGGGGCACTATTCCTCCCGCTGACACCAATGATGGGGCACTATTCCTCCCACTGACACCAATGATGGGGCACTATTCCTCCCGCTGACACCAATGATGGGGCACTATTCCTCCCACTGACACCAATGATGGGGCACTATTCCTCCCGCTGACACCAATGATGGGGCACTATTCCTCCCACTGACACCAATGATGGGGCACTATTCCTCCCGCTGACACCAATGATGGGGCACTATTCCTCCCACTGACACCAATGATGGGGCACTATTCCTCTCACTGACACCAATGATGGGGCACTATTCCTCCCACTGACACCAATGATGGGACACTATTCCTCCCACTGACACCAATGATGGGGCACTATTCCTCCCACTGACACCAATGATGGGGCACTATTCCTCCCACTGACACCAATGATGGGGCACTATTCCTCCCACTGATACCAATGATGGGACACTATTCCTCCCACTGATACCAATGATGGAACACTATTCCTCCCACTGATACCAATGATGGGGCACTATTCCTCCCACTGATACCAATGATGGGGCACTATTCCTCCCACTGACACCAATGATGGGGCACTATTCCTCCCACTGATACCAATGATAGGGCATTATTCCTCCCACTGATACCAATGATGGGGCACTATTCCTCCCACTGACACCAATGATGGGGCACTATTCCTCCCACTGACACCAATGATGGGGCACTATTCCTCCCACTGATACCAATGATAGGGCATTATTCCTCCCACTGATACCAATGATGGGGCACTATTCCTCTCACTGACACCAATGATGGGGCACTATTCCTCCCACTGACACCAATGATGGGGCACTATTCCTCTCACTGACACCAATGATGGGGCACTATTCCTCCCACTGACACCAATGATGGGGCACTATTCCTCCCACTGATACCAATGATGGGGCACTATTCCTCCCACTGACACCAATGATGGGGCACTATTCCTCCCACTGACACCAATGATGGGGCACTATTCCTCCCACTGACACCAATGATGGGGTACTATTCCTCCCACTGACACCAATGATGGGGCACTATTCCTCCCACTGACACCAATGATGGGACACTATTCCTCCCGCTGACACCAATGATGGGGCACTATTCCTCCCGCTGACACCAATGATGGGGCACTATTCCTCCCACTGACACCAATGATGGGGCACTATTCCTCCCACTGATACCAATGATAGGGCACTATTCTTCCCACTGACACCAATGATGGGGCACTATTCCTCCCACTGATACCAATGATAGGGCACTATTCTTCCCACTGACACCAATGATGGGGCACTATTCCTCCCACTGATACCAATGATGGGGCACTATTCCTCTCACTGACACCAATGATGGGGCACTATTCCTCCCACTGACACCAATGATGGGGCACTATTCCTCTCACTGACACCAATGATGGGGCACTATTCCTCCCACTGACACCAATGATGGGGCACTATTCCTCCCACTGATACCAATGATGGGGCACTATTCCTCCCACTGACACCAATGATGGGGCACTATTCCTCCCACTGACACCAATGATGGGGCACTATTCCGCCCACTGACACCAATGATGGGCACTATTCCTCCCACTGACACCAATGATGGGGCACTATTCCTCCCACTGACACCAATGATGGGACACTATTCCTCCCGCTGACACCAATGATGGGACACTATTCCTCCCGCTGACACCAATGATGGGGCACTATTCCTCCCACTGACACCAATGATGGGGCACTATTCCTCCCACTGACACCAATGATGGGGCACTATTCCTCCCACTGACACCAATGATGGGACACTATTCCTCCCGCTGACACCAATGATGGGGCACTATTCCTCCCGCTGACACCAATGATGGGGCACTATTCCTCCCACTGACACCAATGATGGGACACTATTCCTCCCACTGACACCAATGATGGGGCACTATTCCTCCCACTGACACCAATGATGGGGCACTATTCCTCCCACTGATACCAATGATAGGGCACTATTCTTCCCACTGACACCAATGATGGGGCACTATTCCTCCCACTGATACCAATGATAGGGCACTATTCTTCCCACTGACACCAATGATGGGGCACTATTCCTCCCACTGATACCAATGATGGGGCACTATTCCTTCCACTGACACCAATGATGGGGCACTATTCCTCCCACTGACACCAATGATGGGGCACTATTCCTCCCACTGATACCAATGATAGGGCATTATTCCTCCCACTGATACCAATGATGGGGCACTATTCCTCTCACTGACACCAATGATGGGGCACTATTCCTCCCACTGACACCAATGATGGGGCACTATTCCTCTCACTGACACCAATGATGGGGCACTATTCCTCCCACTGACACCAATGATGGGGCACTATTCCTCCCACTGATACCAATGATGGGGCACTATTCCTCCCACTGACACCAATGATGGGGCACTATTCCTCCCACTGACACCAATGATGGGGCACTATTCCTCCCACTGACACCAATGATGGGGCACTATTCCTCCCACTGACACCAGTGATGGGACACTATTCCTCCCACTGACACCAATGATGGGACACTATTCCTCCCACTGACACCAATGATGGGGCACTATTCCTCCCACTGACACCAATGATGGGACACTATTCCTCCCACTGACACCAATGATGGGACACTATTCCTCCCACTGACACCAATGATGGGGCACTATTCCTCCCACTGACACCAATGATGGGGCACTATTCCTCCCACTGACACCAATGATGGGGCACTATTCCTCCCACTGACATCAATGATGGGGCACTATTCCTCCCACTGACATCAATGATGGGGCACTATTCCTCCCACTGATACCAATGATGGGACACTATTCTATTCCTCCCACTGACACCAATGATGGGACACTATTTCTCCCACTGACACCAATGATGGGGCACTATTCCTCCCACTGACACCAATGATGTACCACTATTACCCTACTGATATTGATGGGATGCTGTTCCTCCCAATGACACCAATGATGGGTCACCATTCCTTTTATTGACATTAAAGAAGGGGTATAATTCCTTTTACTAACACCCACGATAAGACACTAGGACACCAATGACACCAACAATGGGGCACAATTTCTTCCATTGACTACAACAATGGGACACTATTCCTCTCAATGACACCAATGATGGGGCACTATTCCTCCTACAAACACCACATATCAGGACATTTAATAAATCCCACTGGCCACAGTCTGACCCCCTTAAAGTCTAAAGGACAGAAATCTGGCCTTTCATTTAGAAGGTTTGGAGACCCCTGATCTAGCTCAAGAGCTAACAAGAAGCACATTGATAGAAAGGGAAAGCAGAGTGCTGGAGAGATGAGCTCATCCCTGCGCTGCTTCTCCTTTCACTGTCCTGTCACAGACTGGAGGCAGTTCCAGGATGACCTGGAAAATATGCAAATCGACAAACAATAAATCAGATCTTCACCCCCCAGATCACCTGAAGCTCTGCACACGGCCTCCCCCCTTTTTTATTGACTCATTTTTATTTTTTTGCATTCTAGTCCTGACCCCACCCATTCTCACCTAGGCAACAATGGCATTTCCCTGCTGCCTCAGCCTCCTGGGATTCCAGGTCACATATCCCAGGAGTCTGCGGGAGTACCAGCTAACCAGTGGGTGGGGGCAGCTGTAGTCCTCATCGGAGGTAAGGGATTCCAGGTCACATATCCCAGGAGTCTGCGGGAGTAACAGCTGACCAGTGGGTGGGCAGAGCTTTGGTTGTCATTGGAGGTCAGGGATTCCAGGTCAAATATCCCAGGAGTCTGCGGGAGTAACAGCTAACCAGTGGGTGGGCAGAGCGCTGGTTGTCATTGGAGGTCAGGGATTCCTGGTCACATATCCCAGGAGTCTGCGGGGGTAACAGCTAACCAGTGGGTGGGGGGAGCTGTGGTTGTCATCGGAGGTCAGGGATTCAAGGTCACATATCCCATGAGTCTGCGGGAGTAACAGCTAACCAGTGGGTGGGCGGAGCGCTGGTTGACATCAGAGGTCAGGGATTCAAGCTCACGTATCCCATGAGTCTGCGGGAGTAACAGCTAACCAGTGGGTGGGCGGAGCGCTGGTTGACATCAGAGGTCAGGGATTCAAGGTCACATATCCCATGAGTCTGCGGGAGTAACAGCTAACCAGTGGGTGGGCGGAGCGCTGGTTGACATCGGAGGTCAGGGATTCCAGGTCACATATCCCATGAGTCTGCGGGAGTAACAGCTAACCAGTGGGTGGGGGGAGCGCTGGTTGACATCGGAGGTCAGGGATTCAAGGTCACATATCCCATGAGTCTGCAGGAATAACAGCTAACCAGCGGGTGGGGGGAGCTGTGGTCCTCATCGGAGGTCACCTGGCTGAACCTGGAAGAGGTAGCCAGCTTTCGATGATTGGGGAGGACCAACATTCGCGGCACAGGACCACAGGACCCAAACTGCTGCGCCTGATTGGATCGAAGCAGGACAACTCTGGATCCACTGGACAGGTGAGTATCTGAGTCCAGGACAACACTGCATGACAAGTGTGTGGGGCTAAAAAAGAAAGTCAGAGGAGCGACTGAAGTTCCTCTTTAAATGAGATGAATGGGTTGTATTGTAGGGTCGGATCTGATAGGTGGCGCTAACCTTGTGTGTTTATTTCCCACCAGGGAAACCTGTGAGTGTTTCAGGAAGCCGTCCGTCTATTATAAAGCCATGCTCCGCTTCTCCTTCCAGGTGAGCCAATCACATGACCACATGCAATCACTATATTAATGGGTATATTACACAGGAACCAGACCGCTAGTGTCAGCACTGTGCGGTATTTGCTTTTCTTGTGGTTGAAAATGAGGTTTTCATATCTGCCCGGCCCCGATACCTGTAACCAAGGTGTCGCCGGCGGCTCGGGGTCAAGTACAGAGTATCAAGACGCAGCAAGACAGGCGCGGTAGGATGTTATTAAACCAGAGGCCCTATAATATAAAAATAAAGCCCCCCACGGTGGTGGAATGCCAGGACTGGGTCGCAAGTGAGACCTTTGTGACCCTGGTAGTTCCGCCACTGGTGTCAGTAGTCTTTTTATTTTTATTTATTTATTTTTTAACATTTTATTTTATTTATTTTTAATTATTTAAAAAAAAAAAAAAAATTCAGGAGCTCAATTGGGGTCTAAATAGACCTCCGATGTTTCACCTTTGAGACAGAGAAAGGGGATTGAGAACACAGCCCCCCCATATCTGCAGCTTCAGCTGCACACAATGAATGGGCAGGACGAGCTCTGTACAGAGGCTTCCTGTTCATTCACAAACTGAAGCATAGGAAACACAGTTATGAATAAACACAAAGGAGAAATATAATTATAGAGCTAGTCTGGCGGAAAGACTCATTAGAGGCGCCACATCCCTTTTTGTAAATAAGACATAGGAAAGGAAAATTGGGACTTTTCAAGCGCATACAAAGACAATCATTTAGAAAAATAGAAAATGTATTTTGATAAAAAAAATTCATAGGTGAAAATATAAGAATTCCACAATAAATCAGTAACAATTACCAACAAAAGTGTAATTGTATCTCTACATGTTTCGCCTTTTACGGCTTCTTGTGGAGATTCTGTTACACTAGACACTGTGTATGTAGAATGATCACTAAAATAGAAAAATATATATCAGAGAAAACAATTTAGAAAAAAACATTGTTTGTTTCTTCTAAATAGTTTTCTCTGATATATATTTTTCTATTTTAGTGATCATTCTACATACACAGTGTCTATTGTAACAGAATCTCCTGAAGAAGCCGTAAAAGGCGAAACATGTAGAGATACAATTACACTCTTGTTGGTATTTGTTACTGATCTATTGTGGAATTCTTATATTTTCCCCTATGAATTTATTACTGTCTTTGTATGCACTTGAAAAATCCCAATTCTCATTTCCTATGTCTTATTTATGAATGAACACAGTTTACTATGCTTCAGTTATGAATGGACCGAGTCAGGGATTGGTAGGCATCACTGACTCTATTCATTAAGACAAGGAAGGGGCCACTGAATGACACATTTACCGGCCTCTTCCCCACTCTCCATCCTAAAAAGCATCTCCTGCCGCAAGAGAGGGGAGGGGGGGGGGGGGAACCCAGCAACACTGTGGGCGGATGGGGAGGGCAGGAGAGGGCACAGGAGCAGGAGGTGGATAGGAGGGGCAGTTGGGTGGCATGTAGAGCAATAGATTCCCTCTGTTTTCACCTGGTGATCTGGCCAGTAATGTGCCTCCTGTATTAGAGTGCCCCCGCCCACTCTGGATGAAGGAACACAGGAGGTACCTTTGGACAGCAACATTGTCAGTCTGGGGGGGAGGGGACTGTTAGATGGACTAGCAGATTTAGATACACTAGCAAATCAAATCCAAACTCCAGCTCACACGTTATAATCAGTGGCAGCAAACAGTTTTGTTCCTTGTAGGATGAAAGTTTTACATAAAAAAAAAAAGAAAATCATTGTGCACCCCTGTCAGTGGCAAATGGTTTATCTCATCCCTGTAACTGCAAGAAAATGTGTTCTTTTGAAAAACAACAGACTTGCTGGCAGGATCACCAGATAAAAATTAAGGGGAAATAAAAGCCTAAAAAAGGAAACTAATGCAGCCATCGCATTTAAGAATTGGTAAGCTGCAATGTAATACATTTGTGATTTTGAGTGTAATATCGCTTTAAATAAAAGATTCTGAAAGCTCCACGACATTGAGATTGTATTGTGTGTGGAACGTTGAACATTGTAGCAGTCACGCTCCGTCAGACGCGTTCCGTCAGTCTCTGTGCGTCACCCTATAACCGATGCCAAGGTCTTCACACTCTGACCTGACGTGATAATCCGCCAACGTTGTATCTGAGCTCCATCGGCAGATAAGGACTATCAGGGGATCGGTCCGAGGCGGGTCCAGGGAACGCCGCAGATAATTATTATTGGATTTATCTGGAAATCTCAAATCAAAGTTCAGTGTCATCTTCTGATGGACCTTGTGGGGTCACTAAGTAACTAGAAGATACAAAGAAAGATTTATTTCCAGTTGTCACGTTGGGTTCAAGTTTGTTGATTGTGAAGGAGGTTTTCATAAACTCACCTCAACCTTCTCTGCTTTATAATATAAATCCGAGGTTCTCATGAGGAACATTTCCATAAGAACCAATTCCCATCATATCCCCGACACCGGAACATCGGGATCCAAAACAATCAAGTCCCGGCATTCTGGACTCATGAAGGTTTCAGAACAATGACACGCCGACACTTGGGGGTCCAGAACAATGACACGCCGACACTTGGGGGTCCAGAACAATGACACGCCGACACTTGGGGGTCCAGAACAATGACACACTGACACTTGGGGGTCCAGAACAATGACACGCCGACACTTGGGGGTCCAGAACAATGACACACTGACACTTGGGGGTCCAGAACAATGACACGCCGACACTTGGGGGTCCAGAACAATGACACACTGACACTTGGGGGTCCAGAACAATGACACACTGACACTTGGGGGTCCAGAACAATGACACACCGACACTTGGGGGTCCAGAACAATGACACGCCGACACTTGGGGGTCCAGAACAATGACACACTGATACTTGGGGGTCCAGAACAATGACACACTGACACTTGGGGGTCCAGAACAATGGCACACCGACACTTGGGGGTCCAGAACAATGGCACACCGACACTTGGGGGTCCAGAACAATGACACACCGACACTTGGGGGTCCAGAACAATGACACACCGACACTTGGGGGTCCAGAACAATGACACACCGACACTTGGGGGTCCAGAACAATGACACACTGACACTTGGGGGTCCAGAACAATGACACTCTGACACTTGGGGGCCCCAGAACAATGACACACTGACACTTGGGAGTCCAGAACAATGACACACTGACACTTGGGGGTCCAGAACAATGACACACTGACACTTGGGGGTCCAGAACAATGACACACTGACACTTGGGGGTCCAGAACAATGACACACCGACACTTGGGGGTCCAGAACAATGACACACCGACACTTGGGGATCCAGAACAATGACACACTGACACTTGGGGGTCCAGAACAATGACACACCGACACTTGGGGGTCCAGAACAATGACACACTGACACTTGGGGGTCCAGAACAATGACACCCTGACACTTGGGGGTCCAGAACAATGACACACCGACACTTGGGGGTCCAGAACAATGACACACCGACACTTGGGGGTCCAGAACAATGACACCCTGACACTTGGGGGTCCAGAACAATGACACACTGACACTTGGGGGTCCAGAACAATGACACACCGACACTTGGGGGTCCAGAACAATGACACACTGATACTTGGGGGTCCAGAACAATGACACACTGACACTTGGGGGTCCAGAACAATGACACACTGACACTTGGGGGTCCAGAACAATGACACACTGACACTTGGGGTCCCAGAACAATGACACTTCCACATTTTGGGGTCCCAGAACAATGACACACTGACACTTGGGGGTCCCAGGACAATGACACACTGACACTTGGGGGTCCCAGAACAATGACACACTGACACTTGGGGGTCCCAGAACAATGACACTCCGACACTTGGTGGTCCCAGAACAATGACACACTGACACTTGGGGGTCCCAGAACAATGACACACTGACACTTGGGGGTCCCAGGACAATGACACACTGACACTTGGGGGTCCCAGGACAATGACACACTGACACATAGGGGCTCCAAATGTTAGAGCGTTATTGTTATGGGACCCCCAAGTATCAGTGTGTCATTGTTCTGGACCCCCAAGTGTCAGTGTGCCATTGTTCTGGACCCCCAAGTGTCAGTGTGTCATTGTTCTGGACCCCCAAGTGTCAGGGTGTCATTGTTCTGGACCCCCAAGTGTCAGGGTGTCATTGTTCTGGACCCCCAAGTGTCAGTGTGTCATTGTTCTGGGACCACCAAGAGTCGGAGTGTCATTGTTCTGGGACCCCCAAGTGTCAGTGTGTCATTGTTCTGGACCCCCAAGTGTCAGGGTGTCATTGTTCTGGACCCCCAAGTGTCAGTGTGTCATTGTTCTGGACTCCCAAGTGTCAGTGTGTCATTGTTCTGGACCCCCAAGTGTCAGTGTGTCATTGTTCTGGACCCCCAAGTGTCAGTGTGTCATTGTTCTGGACCCCAAGTGTCAGTGTGTCATTGTTCTGGACCCCCAAGTGTCAGTGTGTCATTGTTCTGGACCCCCAAGTGTCAGGGTGTCATTGTTCTGGACCCCCAAGTGTCAGTGTGTCATTGTTCTGGACTCCCAAGTGTCAGTGTGTCATTGTTCTGGACCCCCAAGTGTCAGTGTGTCATTGTTCTGGACCCCCAAGTGTCAGTGTGTCATTGTTCTGGACCCCCAAGTGTCAGGGTGTCATTGTTCTGGACCCCCAAGTGTCAGTGTGTCATTGTTCTGGACCCCCAAGTATCAGTGTATCATTGTTCTGGGCCCCCAAGTGTCAGTGTGTCAATGTGCTGGACCCCAAGTGTCAGTGTGTCATTGCTGTAGGACCCTCAAGTGTCAGCGTGTCATTGTTCTGGAGCCCCAAGTGTCAGCGTGTCATTGTTCTGGAGCCCCAAGTGTCAGTGTGGGGTCCCAGAACAATGACACTTCCACATTTTGGGGTCCCAGAACAATGACACACTGACACTTGGGGGTCCCAGGACAATGACACACTGACACTTGGGGGTCCCAGAACAATGACACACTGACACTTGGGGGTCCCAGGACAATGACACACTGACACTTGGGGGTCCCAGGACAATGACACACTGACACATAGGGGCTCCAAATGTTAGAGCGTTATTGTTATGGGACCCCCAAGTATCAGTGTGTCATTGTTCTAGAGCCCTCAAGTGTCAGTGTGTCATTGTTCTGGACCCCCAAGTGTCAGTGTGCCATGGTTCTGGACCCCCAAGTGTCAGTGTGTCATTGTTCTGGACTCCCAAGTGTCAGTGTGTCATTGTGCTGGACCCCCAAGTGTCAGTGTGTCATTGTTCTGGACCCCCAAGTGTCAGTGTGTCATTGTTCTGGACCCCAAGTGTCAGTGTGTCATTGTTCTGGACCCCCAAGTGTCAGGGTGTCATTGTTCTGGACCCCCAAGTGTCAGTGTGTCATTGTTCTGGGACCCCCAAGTGTCAGGGTGTCATTGTTCTGGACCCCCAAGTGTCAGTGTGTCATTGTTCTGGACCCCCAAGTGTCAGTGTGTCATTGTTCTGGGACCCCCAAGTGTGAGGGTGTCATTGTTCTGGACCCCCAAGTATCAGTGTATCATTGTTCTGGGCCCCCAAGTGTCAGTGTGCCAATGTGCTGGACCCCAAGTGTCAGTGTGTCATTGTCCTGGGACCCCCAAGTGTCAGTGTGTCATTGTTCTGGGACCCCCAAGTGTCAGTGTGTCATTGCTGTAGGACCCTCAAGTGTCAGCGTGTCATTGTTCTGGAGCCCCAAGTGTCACGTGTCATTGTTCTGGAGCCCCAAGTGTCAGTGTGGGGTCCCAGAACAATGACACTTCCACATTTTGGGGTCCCAGAACAATGACACACTGACACTTGGGGGTCCCAGGACAATGACACACTGACACTTGGGGGTCCCAGAACAATGACACTCCGACTCTTGGTGGTCCCAGAACAATGACACACTGACACTTGGGGGTCCCAGAACAATGACACACTGACACTTGGGGGTCCCAGGACAATGACACACTGACACTTGGGGGTCCCAGAACAATGACATACTGACACTTGGGGGTCCAGAACAATGACATACTGACACTTGGGGTCCCAGAACAATGACACATTGACACTTGGGGGTCCCAGGACAATGACACACTGACACATAGGGGCTCCAAATGTTAGAGCGTTATTGTTATGGGACCCCCAAGTATCAGTGTGTCATTGTTCTAGAGCCCTTAAGTGTCAGGGTGTCATTGTTCTGGACCCCCAAGTGTCAGTGTGCCATTGTTCTGGACCCCCAAGTGTCAGTGTGCCATTGTTCTGGACCCCCAAGTGTCAGTGTGTCATTGTTCTGGGACCTGCAAGTGTCAGTGTGTCATTGTTCTGGACCCCCAAGTGTCAGTGTGTCATTGTTCTAGACCCCCAAGTGTCAGTGTGTCATTGTTCTAGACCCCAAGTGTCAGTGTGTCATTGTTCTAGACCCCAAGTGTCAGTGTGTCATTGTTCTAGACCCCCAAGTGTCAGTGTGTCATTGTTCTAGACCCCCAAGTGTCAGTATGTCATTGTTCTAGACCCCCAAGTGTCAGGGTGTCATTGTTCTGGGACCTGCAAGTGTCCAGAATGCTGGGACTTTTCCTCCATTGTTCTGGATCCCATAGAGCAGTGATAGTGAACCTTGGCACCCCAGATGTTTTGGAACTACATTTCCCATGATGCTCCACTACACTACAGAGTACATGAGCATCATGGGAAATGTAGTTTCAAAACATCTGGGGTGCCGAGGTTCTCCATCACTGCCCTAGTGCCAGGATCAGGGATATGAAGGGAATTGGTTCTTATGGAAATGTAATATTCCACTCGCTTTTAGAAATAAAGCTCCACTTCTGGAGTCTATAGACACACAACCTTCGGCGCCCTCCGATATGATCGACTCTTTTCCTGAGAACATTCCCTTTCCTACCTCTGGTCCTCGTCTATAATATGGTGATAATGAATGAACTGAATGAATAAACTTCTTTGGGATTATGTCTTCTCCCGATGGGCGCCCAGCTCTGGGTAGAAAAGCCGGGTATTGTCCTGTAGGCTCGGGCTGTGCCAATGGAAGAGCCAAGCCTTCTTTGGGTGAAGAATATATGGACAATGCCCATCTCCTGACCTAAACCCGTCTGTTTTCTCTCTTGTCTTCTTAGTCTGCACTGGAGAGGATAATAAGCTCCAAAAGGTACGACACCAGAGAAGACTTCACGGTGGTCCTTCACCCCGTCCTACACATGGTGAGTATCATGCAGACCTACATTTGGTTCTGCCGGGGGGCTTCACCTACTCATTATCTGCTCCAGCGCGGCACCTCGCACCTTCCAATTTGGAAGCCAAGTCAACACCATAAACTGTTTTTTTGCGTTCCTCAAACCATTCTTGAACCATTTTTGCAGTGGGGCAGGTAGGTGCCCCCCCCCCACCCCCACCACCGCCTCCTACTGGAAGTCTAACATGGCAGCCGGAGGAGATCATACAAATGCTGCTACTCAACGGTCAATTGTTAGATCATTTTTCAGAGGGGGACCTAAGTGCAGATAAAAAAAAAGTGGGGATCATGTGACCAGACCCTAGAGAGGAGGGAACGCTGACCATAGCTGGGACATGGGAGCCTATAGGTGACATCACCGCCCCAGGCATTACCAGCCATTGATGAGCACTCCCCTGTGTCAGTCAGTGGTGGCTGCATGGGAGAGGAGGGAGCACTGGTAAAAGCTGGGACATGGGAGCCTATGGGTGAAGTCACAGTGCCAGACATTTCCAGCTATTGCTGAGAACTTTCTCTTCTCCCCTGCAGCCATCGCTGGCTGACACAAGGGATCACATGACCAGGCAGGAGAGAGGAGTGAGCACTGATAATGGCTGCTGGGACATGGGAGCCTATGGGTGACATTACCAATCCAGTGTTACAGCCATTGTTCAGTGCTCCCTTGTGTCAGTCAGTGGCAGCTGCAGGGAGTGCCTACAATAGCTGGGACATGGGAGCCTATGGGTGACATCACAGATCCAGTGTTACCAGCCATTGTTCAGTGCTCCCTTGTGTCAGTCAGTGGCAGCTGCAGGGAGTGCCTACAATAGCTGGGACATGGAAGCCTATGGGTGACATCACCATTCCAGACATTACCAGCTATTGTTGAGCATTCTCTCGTCTCCCCTGCAGCCATTGCTGGCTGTCACAGTGGATCACATGACCGGGGCGAGAGCGAGGAGGGAGTGCTGACAATGGCTGGGACATGGGAGCCTATGGGTGAAGTCACAGTGCCAGACATTTCCAGCTATTGCTGAGCACTTTCTCTTCTCCCCTGCAGTCATCACTGGCTGACACAAGGGATCACATGACCAGGCAGGAGAGAGAAGTGAGCACCGATAATGGCTGCTGGGACCTGGGAGCCTATGGGTGACATCACAGATCCAGTGTTACCAGCCATTGTCCAGTGCTCCCCTGTGTCAGTCAGTGGCAGCTGCAGGGAGTGCCTACAATAGCTGGGACCTGGGAGCCTATGGGTGACATCACAGATCCAGTGTTACCAGCCATTGTCCAGTGCTCCCCTGTGTCAGTCAGTGGCAGCTGCAGGGAGTGCCTACAATAGCTGGGACATGGAAGCCTATGGGTGACATCACCATTCCAGACATTACCAGCTATGTTTGAGGTTTCTCTCATCTCCCCTGCAGCCATTGCTGGCTGTCACAGTGGATCACATGACCGGGCGAGAGCGAGGAGGGAGTGCTGACAATGGCTGAGACATGGAAGCCTGTGGATGAGGTCATTGATCCAGGCTTTACCAACCATTGCTGAGCACTTCCTCTTCTCCCCTGCAGCCATTGCTGGCTAACACAGGGGATCATGTGACCAGACAGGGGAGAGGAGTGAGTGCCGACAATAGCTTCTGGGATATGGGAGCATATGGGTGACATTACCGATCCAGGCATTACCAGCAATTGTTGAGTGCTCCCTTGTGTCAATCAGTGGCAGCTGCAGGGGAGATGAGGGAACGCCGACAATAGCTGGGACATGGAAGCATGTGGGTGATGTCATCGCTCCAGGCTTTACCAGCCATTACTGAGTGCTTCCTCTTCTCCCCTGCAGCCATTGCTGGCTGACACAGGGGATCACATGACTGGACCAGAAAGAAAAGCAAGCACAATGGCTGGGACACGGGAGCCTATGGGTGACTACATCGTTCCAGTCATCACCAGCCATTGTTGAGCGCTCTCTCTTCTCCCCTGCAGCAGTCGCTGACTGTCAAAGGGGATCACATGACCAGACCAGAGAGAGGAGGGAGTGCTGACAATGGCTGGGAGATGAAAGCCTATGGGTGATGTCATTACTCCATGCTTTACCAGCCATGTCTAAGCTCGTCCTCTTCTCCCCTGCAGCCATTGCTGGCTGACACAGGGGATCACGTGACTGGACCAGAGAGAAAAAAAGCAAGCACAATGGCTGGGACGCGGGAGCCTATGGGTGACTTCACCGTTCCAGCCATTACCAGCCATTGTCAAGTGCTTCTCTGTGTCAGTTAGTGGCAGCTGCAGGGAAGAAGGGGGAGTGCTGACAATAGCTGGGATACGGTAGCCTATGAGTGACGTCATCACTTCAGGCATTACCAGCCATTGTGGAGCGCTCTCCCTTCTCCCCTGCAGCTGCCGCTGGCTGACACAGCGGATGACATTGCTGGAATTAGGTAAGTGTATAGATTTTTCTTACACAGGTTAGTCAGCATAGATGATAGGAGGGGGGAGGGGACATTTTAAGACTAGTTAGGTTTAGACTGGAATTCTACTTTAAGACTAATAAATTGATCATTTATCATTGAAATGAAAATGTTGTCAGTATTTTCTGTATATCATAAAAGACGTCTCTTCATTTGTAAGGTGGATTCTGAGAAAAAAAACATTAACAACTATGGAGAGGTGTATGAAGTGCAGTGCTCTGAACAGGTAGGTTCCAGGAAATCATTTCATTTTACATGTAAATAACTTACAAAAATCATTGTGCACAGTAATAATCCCAATAATGTGTCCAATGGGTGCATTTCCTATGATTATCATCAGCACCATCTAGTGGCCATATTGTAGTAATTCCCTAATTGTGATATTTGAGGAAAATACCAAATCCTGGCCACTAGATGGAGCTGACATGATATAAAATCATCTTTGTCAGCGTAGTATAAAGTACTGATGAAGTTTGATGACTATGGAGGGGGGTAATGATGTCATGTTTGGCTCCACCTACAGGCAACGCCCTTCCTGAACACGCACAAGAACAGTCCCTACGTGTTGCTTAACGACATGATGGGAGTGGAGAAGAGCGGACCGCAGGTAAGATGGAAGAGACCTTGTCACCATGTCACCATGTCACCGGTCCATTCATTCCAGCAAAGATCTAAAAAGATTCTATGTGCCCCAGACTGGTTCTGGGTGGCGCCATCTTGGATGTGATGTCAGCAGCCCCGCACAGATCTGTTCCTTATGTGACCCGTTACAGTATTCCTCTTCACTCCTCTCCCAGCAGCTGCATTAAAAGTTATTTAGGGAGGGGAGGGGCAGAGGAGCTGGGCCAGCACAGACAATAATTTGTACTGAGATGAGAGGTTTGTGCAGGAGGGGGGGTTGGGGCTCTTTGTGCTATGAAGGGTAATAGGAATGATGGGGGGAGAATTGTGCTAGGGGGGAGGTTGGGGGGGGTGTTGGGGTATTGTGCTAAAAGGGGGGATTGGGGGGTTGTGCTAGGAAAAGGGATTGGGGGGATTTGTACGAGGAGGGGGGATTTGTGCTAGGAGAGGGAATTGGGGGGATTTGTGTGAGGAGGGGGGATTTGTGCTAGGAGAGGAGATTGGGGGGATTTGTGCTACGAGAGAAGATTGGGGGGATTTGTGCGAGGAGGGGGATTTGTGCTAGGAGAGGAGATTGGGGGGATTTGTGCTAGGAGAGAAGATTGGGGGGATTTGTGCGAGGAGGGGGATTTTGCGAGGAGAGAGGATTGGGGGATTTGTGTAAGGAGAAGAGATTCGGGGGATTTGTATGAGGGGGGATTTGCGTTAGAAGAGGGGATTGGGGGGATTTGTACAAGGAGGGGGATTTTTGCTAGGAGAGGAGATTGGGGGGATTTGTACAAGGAGGGGGGTTTTGCTAGGAGAAGGGATTGGGGGGATTTGTACGAGGAGGGGGGATTTGTGTTAGAAGAGGGGATTTGTACGAGGAGGGGGGTTAATGCAAGGAGAGGGGATTGGGGGGATTTGTACGTGGAGGGGGGATTTGTGTTAGGAGAGGGGATTGGGGGGGATTGTGCTAGGAGAGGGGATTGGGGGGATTTGTTGTGCGAGGAGGGGGGTTTGCTAGGAGAGGAGATTGGGGGGATTTGTACGAGGAGGGGGAATTTATGCTAGGAGACGGGATTGGGAGGATTTGTACAAGGAGGGGGGATTTGTGTTAGAAAAGAGGATTTGTACGAGGAAAGGGGTTTTTGCAAGGAGAGGAGATTGGGGGGATTTGTACGAGGAGGGGGGTTTTACTAGGAGAGGGGATTGGGGGGATTTGTGCGAGGAGGGGGGGTTTGCTAGGAGAGGAGATTGGGGGGATTTGTATGAGGAGGGGGAATTTGTGCTAGGAGAGGGGATTGGGAGGATTTGTACGAGGAGGGGGGATTTGTGTTAGAAAAGAGGATTTGTACGAGGAAAGGGGTTTTTGCAAGGAGAGGAGATTGGGGGGATTTGTACGAGGAGGGGGGTTTTACTAGGAGAGGGGATTGGGGGGATTTGTGCGAGGAGGGGGGGTTTGCTAGGAGAGGAGATTGGGGGGATTTGTATGAGGAGGGGGAATTTGTGCTAGGAGAGGGGATTGGGAGGATTTGTACAAGGAGGGGGGATTTGTGTTAGAAAAGAGGATTTGTACGAGGAAAGGGGTTTTTGCAAGGAGAGGAGATTGGGGGGATTTGTACGAGGAGGGGGGTTTTACTAGGAGAGGGGATTGGGGGGATTTGTGCGAGGAGGGGGGGTTTGCTAGGAGAGGAGATTGGGGGGATTTGTATGAGGAGGGGGAATTTGTGCTAGGAGAGGAGATTGGGGGGATTTGTACGAGGAGTTTTTTTTTTTTTTGCTAGGACTAGGAGAGGAGTTTGGGGGGATTTGTATGAGATGGGGAGATTTGTTTTAGGAGAGGGGATTTGTGCGAGGAGAGGGGTTTGGGGGATTGGTACGAGGAGGGAGGATTTGTGTTAGGAGAGGGGATTTGTACGAGGAGGGGGTTTTTTGCTGGAAGAGGAGATTGGGGGGATAGGTACGAGGAGGGGGGATTTTGCTGGGAGAGGAGATTGGGGGGATAGGTACGAGGAGGGGGGATTTTGCTGGGAGAGGAGATTGGGGGGATAGGTACGAGGAGGGGGTTTTTTGCTGGAAGAGGAGATTGGGGGGATAGGTACGAGGAGGGGGGATTTTGCTGGGAGAGGAGTTTGGGGGGATTGGTACGAGGAGGGGAGATTGGGGGGTGACGGTCCTCTTGTGACTGATCTCCGTGATAAAAAGCAGCTTGTTGGTAAAGATCTCACCGGGCAAGTTGTCTCTAGAAACTGCTGCATCCTGCTTCTTATTGTGCATTTTGGGGTGAACTTATCTAAAGTAACTTCTTCTGCTTTCAGGAGAGGAAAGTCGGTTCCAACTTCACCTGCGCGGACCTGAGCCCATCAGACGCGGTGCCGACGTCCGGTACGTAGATCTCACCAGCGGTGGATTTGGCTTTGTTGGTCACAGAGATGAATCAACTTTTATTTCTATTTAGTTCACAATCTGAAGGCGGCCGACTTCAAGGTCATCGGCGCCCTGGGAGATTCGCTCACTGTAAGTACCGCCCACTGCGAATAGTTAACTTCATATACATTGTAGCAAGATTCAGAATTAATGTATAATTTAATTATTAAAGGTTTACGGGGAGGGTTAGTGTTGGGATTACGGGGAGGGTTAGTGTTGGGATTACGGGGAGGGTTAGTGTTGGGATTACGGGGAGGATTAGTGTTGGGGTTACGGGGAGGGTTAGTGTTGGGATTACGGGGAGGGTTAGTGTTGGGATTACGGGGAGGATTAGTGTTGGGGTTACGGGGAGGGTTAGTTTTGGGATTACGGGGAGGGTTAGTGTTGGGATTATAGGGAGGGTTAGTGTTGGGGTTACAGGGAGGATTAGTGTTGGGATTACAGGGAGGGTTAGTGTTGGGATTACAGAGAGGGTTAGTGTTGGGATTACAGGGAGGGTTAGTGTTGGGATTACAGGGGGGTTAGTGTTGGGATTACAGGGAGGGTTGGTGTTGGGATTACAGGGAGGGTTAGTGTTGGGATTACAGGGAGGGTTAGTGTTGGGATTACAGGGGGGTTAGTGTTGGGATTACAGGGAGGGTTAGTGTTGGGATTACAGGGAGGGTTAGTGTTGGGATTATAGGGAGGGTTAGTGTTGGGATTACAGGGGGGTTAGTGTTGGGATTACAGGGAGGATTAGTGTTGGGATTACAGGGAGGGTTAGTGTTGGGATTACAGGGGAGGTTAGTGTTGGGATTACAGGGGGGTTAGTGTTGGGATTACAGGGAGGATTAGTGTTGGGATTACAGGGAGGGTTAGTGTTGGGATTACAGGGGAGGTTAGTGTTGGGATTACAGGGGGGTTAGTGTTGGGATTACAGGGAGGGTTAGTGTTGGGATTACAGGGGAGGTTAGTGTTGGGATTACAGGGGGGTTAGTGTTGGGATTACAGGGAGGGTTAGTGTTGGGATTACAGGGAGGGTTAGTGTTGGGATTACATAGAGGGTTAGTGTTGGGATTACAGGGGGGTTAGTGTTGGGATTACAGGGGGGTTAGTGTTGGGATTACAGGGAGGGTTGGTGTTGGGATTACAGGGAGGGTTAGTGTTGGGATTGACTGAATTTTGCCCCGTCAGTCATTATACTGCAATTAACTAAAATAGGGAAAAGGGAGATATTATACTTCCTTAACCACTTCCCGACCAGCGCACGCCGATGTACGTCGGCAGAATGGCACGGGCAGGCATATTGGCGTACAGGTATGCCCAGTTTTAAATGCCGCCCTGCCATCGCGTGTGCGCCGCCGGCGGCGTGCCGGTCGGGAAATAAAAAAGATACAACCTGCTGGGAAACGTACTCCACTCCTTTATCCCATCGATCAGCTCATTCTTGGCAGGATTCGGGGCTTTATAGAGCAGGAATTCACTATGATGTCATCAACCTAAGGAAAAAAACGTTCTTCCAAATGAGATCAAAGGCATTACATCTGTGCGCTTCCTCTTGGCGATCGTCTTTAAAGCTGGCCACACACACACACCAGGAGAAATTCGATTTTTAAATTTTTTCTTGTTAAGAACTTTCATTCGATTTTTTTTAAAACAAACAAATTTCTAGCAATTTGTGTCGTTTTTATTTAGGAAACTCCATTTTTTCCACAATCAAATGTTAAAAGTAAAGGAAATTTTGAAGCACTTTCAAATGCCATTCATAAGTCATCGAATGTACTGAGAATTTTCCTATGAACAGTCAATTGTAGACATGTGCGCTGTCCGAAAATTGTTTCTTTTCATTTCATTCGTTTTTTGTTTGTTTTTTTGTTTTTCAGGTCATTTTTTATGATCGCAATTTGTGAATTTAAAAAAAAAAAATCGTAAATTTGAAAAAAATTGTTTGTTTTCATTTCATTCGTTTTTTTTTTTTTGTTTGTTTTTCAGGTCATTTGTAATGATCGCAATTTGTGAATTAAAAAAAAAAACGTAAATTTGAAAAAAATTTGTTAATTTGAAAAATTAAAAAACCTGAAAATTCTAAAACCTGAAAAAATATCTAGTTTTTTAACGAATTTCGACAAACTCATTAAACCGGAAATATCCAAATGAATGAAAACCTGTTTAACAAATTTATATGAATATTGGAAAATTCGCAAATTTGAATATCCGAAAAATTCGTAAATTAAAAAAATTCGTAAATTCAGAATTCGAAAATCTGTAAGTTCTGAAAAACGAAAAATTCGAAATCCGAAAATCCGGAAATTTTAAAATACGAAATTCAAAAGTTCGAAAATCCAAAAAAATGTTTAAATCTGAAAGTCAGAACAAAAATTCAAAAAGAACGAAAATCCAAAAATAAGAATGAAACTTCGAAGATTCGAAAGCCCGAAAATTCAAAAAATCTGAAATAACTAACTAATAATAACTTAACTACTACTAACTATTAAATTAGAGGTATTGGAATTTTCCTTTCAAATTTTACTGTTAGTGAACGCAACAAATACACATAAAACAAAAAAAGTTGCGCAAATATAAAACCAAGTAAGTGATCGATGACCAACAGATCAATGTAGATAATCACATATACAAGACCAACGATTAACACCATGAACTCCGACTCATGATTAAAGAGTGAAAAAACCCGTGTCACTAAAGAAGTGATAAATAATGGATGGATGTGATAAAAAGTGAATACAAAAAAGGAAATATAATGTAAAATGAGATACCTATAATGTGAAAATAGATACGTCAAAAACACAATTCAATTGATAACAAGTGCAAAAAAGTAAAAAAAAAGTAAAAGTTCATAGGATGACGCTGAAACATAAAAAAAAGGAAACGCGTTTCAAGATCATCCTATCAACTTTTTTCACTTTTTGCACTTTTTTTTTCACTTTTTGCACTTGTTATCAATTGTGTTTTTGACGTATCTATTTTCACATTATATGTATCTCATTTTACATTATATTTCGTTTTTTTGTATTGTATAACTTAATAATTAGTAATAGTTACATTATTATTCAGAAAAGTTTGTTAAATGGTTTCTCGTTAATTTGGCTATTTCCGAATTGACTAATTTGTCTAAATTCGTTAAAAAACTAATTCGGAACGAAACGGGTTGCGCATGTCTAGTCAGCCCAAATTGTGCCCCCCCCCTCCCCCCATGTAATCTGCATGGCTGTCCTCTAAGCATAAATTCCCCCTTTCGTACAGTACAAATCCACCCTGCTGACATCCCCCCTCCTGGTCTTTACCCCCCCCCCCCCCCAGCTCATCTTACCCTATATTCTCCAGGCACAAATTTTGGCCCCCCCCAAAAAAATTGTCCCCCTCCTTGCACAAATCCTCTAACCTTCAAATCCCCCCCCCCCTTCTAGCATAAATACCCCCCAATCAACCCTATTAGCACAAATACCCCCCTCCAGAAAAAAAAAAAGAAAAATTAGATCTTAGCACAAATCTCCTCTTCACCCATCTCCCCCCCGCAACACAAATCTCCCCCCCCCCTGCGCCCCAAATTACCACTCCTAGCACACCTACCCAGATTTCCCTAGAACAGTGATGGCAAACCTTGGCACCCCAGATGTTTTGGAACTACATTTCCCATGATTTTTATGCACTCTGCAGTGTACTGGAGCATCATGGGAAATGTAGTTCCAAAACATCTGGGGTGCCAAGGTTTGCCATCACTGCCCTAGAACTATTCTTAACCCCCTGCTACCCCTCTCAAAATCCCCCTCTGGACACAAATTGCCTCCCTCCCTGAATCTCCTTGTGGTACCCCCACCACCTCACATGGCAGCTGCCCCCTCCTGCCCACCCCTTGTCCCTGGGTTATGCCTTTCTGATTGTTTTTGGTTGTGAAACTTTTCAATAAACCTGATTTATATGATTTAAAAAGGGAAAAAAAAAAACAATGTAAAAATAACAACAAAATACACAAACAAAAATAGTAAATAAGCACAAATGCAAAGAACATACAATGCGCACAAAACGCACAATACAGGTGATCTATTTTTTTTTTTTATTTAATTTCAAGCAAATTTTGTCCCAGCAACTCTATGAGCAAAATTGGGAGATTGGACTTTAGCAAACATTTTTCTGCCACTAGATGTCCTCAGTCTGGTGTCGGGGCATCATTCCACTGACTTCCTCAGAGCCCAGGTCATCCTGGCCCCGCCCCCAGCCTGTGTCTGGACAGTGAAAGGAGAAGCTGAAAGTGGCAAATGCTTCTATCAGCACAAATCACGGAATGACAAATTACCGATAACAGAACGTCATTTTATTGTGTGTTTTATTTCTGTCTGGAGTTTCAGTCTAACGCGGATTCTCTTTGGTGTTCCAGGCAGGAAATGGCGCCGGAGCGTTTATCATGGACATTCTAGACGTGGTATCCGAATACCGGGGAATGTCCTGGAGGTCGGTGTGAATTGTGGGGCAGATTCTGTGATATTCGTTTTCTTGTAATACGAAGTTAATATTCAGGCCACGTTCACACTTTGTGTAGCGAATGTTTGTGTGGGGGGCGATTTTCACGCGAGGGCAGCCCCTCCCCCTCCAATAATGGAAGGGAGCTCCGGCTCCTTTTTTTGGCGTTTTGCTGCAGATTGATTCTGTTGTGCGACAACTGTGGCAAAATCGCACCGTGTTTGGGGTGCCATTTAAAAATGAAACACGTGTCCTGCATATTGCAGTGATTGCCACGTGATTTGAAATTGCGGGCAGAATGGCGATGATGACAAATCGCTAAGCATGAATGGGGCCTGACAACTATCGAAACGTGAAACAACATGTAAGGAACCAGAATTGTAGACTTATCTAAAGACACACTTTAATGGTTATGGTCAGATTTACTTTATTTGGTTTATAAACAAATTGTTTATATTGTTTATTTATCCCTATAAATATTATATAATACCAGTATATTTAGGAGACAAACATTGATCACAGGATGTATCAATAACACTCAAGGGTTGATTTACTAAAACTAAAGAGTACAAAATCAGGTGCAGGGTGGGTGGTGCAGGACGAATAGTACAGGGTGGGTGGTACAGGGTGGAGAGTACAGGCTGGGTGGTACACGGTGGGTGGTACACGGTGGGTGGTACACTGTAAGTGGCACAGGGTGGGTGGTACACGGTGGGTGGTACACGATAAGTGGCACAGGGTGGGTGGTACACGGTGGGTGGTACACGATAAGTGGCACAGGGTGGGTGGTACAGGATGGAGAGTACAGGCTGGGTGGTACACGGTGGGTGGTACACGGTAAGTGGTACAGGGTGGGTTGTACAGGGTGGGTGGTACAGCATAGATAGTACAGGCTGGGTGGTACAGGCTGGGTGGTACAGGGTGGAGAGTACAGGCTGGGTGGTACACGGTGGGTGGTACACGGTGGGTGGCACAGGGTGGGTGGTACACGGTGGGTGGTACACGGTAAGTGGCACAGGGTGGGTGGAATAGCATGGATAGTACAGGGTGGATGGTACAGGCTGGGTGGTACAGGTTGGGGGGTAAAGGGTGGGTAGTACACAGTGGGTGGTATAGGGTGGATAGTACAGAGTGGGTGGTACAGAGTGGGTGGTACAGGGTGGGTGGTACTAGGTGGGTAGTACAGCATGGATAGTACAGGGTGGGTGGTACACGGTGGGTGGTACAGGGTAGGTAGTACAGCATGGATAGTACAGGGTGGATGGTACAGGCTGGGTGGTACAGGTTGGGGGGTATAGGGTGGATAGTACAGGCTGGTTGATATAGGGTGGATAGTACAGGCTGGGTGGTACAGGGTGGGTGGTACTAGGTGGGTAGTACAGCATGGATAGTACAGGCTGGGTGGTACAGGTTGGGGGGTATAGGGTGGATAGTACAGGCTGGGTGGTATAGGGTGGATAGTACAGGCTGGGTGGTACAGGGTGGGTAGTACTAGGTGGGTAGTACAGCATGGATAGTACAGGGTGGGTAGTACAGCATGGATTGTACAGGGTGGATGGTACAGGCTGGGTGGTACAGGTTGGGGGGTATAGGGTGGATAGTACAGGCTGGGTGGTATAGGGTGGATAGTACAGGTTGGGTGGTACAGGGTGGGTGGTACTAGGTGGGTAGTACAGCATGGATAGTACAGGGTGGGTAGTACTGCATGGATAGTACAGGGTGGATGGTACAGGCTGGGTGGTACAGGTTGGGGGGTAAAGGGTGGGTAGTACAGGGTGGGTGGTACACGGTGGGGGGTACAGGATGGATAGGATGGATGGCAGAGCACTGCACCCTGATCCCACCCAGTTGTGTGACAATAGCAAATTCATTTTTGCTATTTTCACACTAAAGTTCCTCCCCGCCAATCAGGAGGTAGGTCGTGAGACCTGTTCCCTGATTGGCCAAATCGTGAGGCGATCCCATTGGATGCCTAGCCCTTAGGAGGAACAGAGAGGAGACACGCGGCAGAGGAAGCCCTGGAAGGAGCGGACACCAGAGCCGCAGCCCGCACCCCGGGAGAGGATAGATAGATAGATAGATAGATAGATAGATAGATAGATAGATAGATAGATAGATAGATAGAAGGATATTAATGTATCTCTTTCATTCTCGCTCCTCTTCCTCTCTGTAGTATCGGTGGAGATGAAGACCTCAGTAACGTGACCACATTGGCAAGTATGTTCCATGAGAAAGTTTTTTGCAACTTTGTTTATTGAGATAAAAAGGTTTCCAGTACAGAATGATTTGAGCTATAAACCATCTTATGGTAAAAGCATTTCCAGAAATGTGCTGTGCCAATATTAATGACAGGTCCACTTTACAGTCTGCGTCCACCCAGATATGATATTTGGGAATCAACTGGCTTCTAAAATCCTGGAGATGCCCCGTCTCCCCTCCCCCATCACAAAGTTTCCGTCCTACATCATTGTCCATAGGCGTAAAGCCAGCTGATGAAGGCGGCGAGTGACGGATCTTCCAGCCTGTGATTGGACAGTGAGAGGAGAAGCGGCAGACTGATCAGCTCATCACTTCACTCTCTCCTCCTATGAGCACGCTTCTTGCAACTGACTGGCTCAATGAGCCTCGTAACCTCTCCACAATGACGGATATGTGAGGAGAGAAATGGCGGAATCTAGTGCTCTCCGTATATAATACATTTATTTCCCATAAAACAGGGATTAAAAGTCTCACAAGTGTGGCACCCCAAGCAGTGTTAGCTGGACAGACATAAAACATCGGTTTCTCACAGATAAGATGGCCACCATGTGATGTCACCATGCAGGCTCCGCCCTCCCTAGACGCGTTACGCCAAGGCATAGACTTCTTCAGTAGGGGTGGGGCTAAGACGTCTGTACATCCCCTTCTCACACACTGGTGGCTAATCAGCCGCTCATCAACCCAGCCTGACCCCAGACGTTGCCTGATCCCGGACGTTGCCTGATCCCGGACGTTGCCTGATCCCGGACGTTGCCTGATGCCGGACGTTGCCTGATCCGGACGTTGCCTGATCCTGGACGTTGCCTGATCCAGACGTTGCCTGATCCAGACGTTGCCTGATCCCGGACATTGCCTGATCCCGGACGTTGCCTGATCCCGGACGTTGCCTGATCCCGGACGTTGCCTGACGCCGGACGTTGCCTGACGCCGGACGTGGCCGGACGTGGCCTGACGCCGGACGTGGCCTGACGCCGGACGTGGCCGGACGTGGCCTGACGCCGGACGTGGCCTGACGCCGGACGTGGCCTGACGCCGGACGTGGCCTGACGCCGGACGTTGCCTGACCCCGGACGTTGCCTGACCCCGGACGTTGCCTGACCCCGGACGTTGCCTGACCTCGGACGTTGCCTGATATGGAAGAGGGGTCATCACAGAATATAACTGGGGACACGTATCTTCAAAATAAAAAAAAGGTCCAATTATGCCACTATTATGCAATTTTAGGAGCCTAACTACTGATTTTATATATATATATATATATATATATATATATATATATATATATATATATATATATATATATATATATATATAGTGTCTCCCCCGCAGCCACCTTTACAGCAATATACCACAACACTGTCAGTATATCTACTACTGATCGTAAGGTCAACAAGTAGACATAAATACAAATCTCGGCACACATGAACATCCGCAGACACCCGCTATCGTCCGCCTCCGCTATTATCCGCTATTATCTGATTCTGCAGATGGAGGAAAATCCTATTTTTCTACCCGTCTGCAGAGCGGATCGGATGAACATGGACAGACGGTTCCCCATAGAGGAGAACGGAGAGCTGACAGGGCGGTCCCTGCACAGTGTTCGGAGACCGCCCCGTCCGCCACCGGCTCAGCTGGGACAACGGAGCGATCCCTGCTGAGTGAGCGGATCATCACAGGGCGGATCATTACTGATCCGTCCCGTGTGAAAGGAGCCTTACACTCCAATCAGCCTTAACCACTTAAGGACCGGGCCTGTTTTCCAGACTTGGTGTTTGCAAGTTAAAAACAGGGGGGGGGGGTTTGCTAGAAAATTACTTAGAACCCCTAAACATTAAACATTTTTTTTCCTAACACCCTACAGAATAAAATGGCGGTCATTGCAATACTTTTTTTTTCATACCTTATTTGCGCAGCGGTCTTACGAGCGCACTTTTTTTTTGGAAAAAATTAAATTTTTGGAATTAAAAAATAAGACATCACTAAAGTTAGCCTAATTTTCTTTTATATTGTGAAAGATAATGTTACGAGTAAATTGATACCCAACATGTCACGCTTCAAAATTGCGCCCGCTCGTGAAATGGCGTCAAACTTTTACCCTTAAAAATCTCCATAGGCGACGGTTTGAGTGATGGAAGAGGTCTAGGGCTAGAATTATTGCTCTCGCTCTAGCGATCGCGCCGATACCTCACATGTGTGGTTTGAATACCGTTTTCTTTTATGGGCGCTGCTCATATATGCGTTCGCTTCTGCGAGTGAGCTTGTCGGGACGGGGCGCTTTAAAAAAAAAAGAAGAATTTTCTTATTTATTTTACTTTATTTTATTGATTTTAAAACAGTTAAAAAAAAAAAAATGGGTCACTTATTCCTATTACAAGGAATTAAACATCCCTTGTAATAGAAAAAAAGCGTGACAGGTCCTCTTAAATATGAGATCGGGGGGGGGGGGGGGTCAAAAAGACCTCACATCTCATATGTGGACTTAAATGCAATAAAAAAATAAAAATAAAAAAATTGTCATTTGAAAAAATGACAACAAAAAAATTTCACTTTTAAGAGGTATGGGCGGAAGTGACGTTTTAATGTTGCTTCTGCCCTGCTATGGTATGGAGATGGATGGGGGGGGGTCATCTTGGCATCACTCTTATCCATACCCAGCTAGGAAGAGGACCCGATCGCCTACGCTGCTACCAACGGCTCCGGTAAGCGGTGGAGGGCGCTGGAGAGTGGCATGAGGTGGGGGGGACCCTCTCCCGCCGCTAATAACGGTGATCTTGTGGCGAATCCGCTACAGAGACCACCATTATCGTAAACCGGACCACCCACTGAAGAGATTGTTATGGCAGCAGCTGCTGCTGTTGCCGAGATATCCAACTTAAAAGTGCCGACATGTGTATATATATATATATATACAGTGGGCGGTCGTTATTAATAAACTCCTTATTCTCCTCCATTTAATTATTATTTTCCTGCTTTTTTTTATTTATTTTTTTATGTTCACGTCTATTTGTATAAACGATAAACAATGAAAACTTTTTTTTCTGTTTGCTTTGTTAGTTAACATTTTTACACATAAATATTAACATATATTTACACATTTCACATTGAAAAAGTGCAAAAAATAAATTAAGAAAAATCTATTTATTTCATTTGTAAATAACTTTTCAATGCATTGTACTATTGCTGACAGCTCAAGTGTTAAAGGAGTCCGGTAATTGGAGCTGTCAAAAAAGAAAAAAAAAAGCAGCGGGTGATGTTTATTAACAACATTGCTCAGGAGCTGAAACACTAAAAATAAAAAGAAACATTGTTTCTTTTTGTATCTTTCTGTTTCTTCATCTGCAGATCAAATGGATGAACAAATGCTCCTCTGTTTAACCCCTTGTTAACCCTTAGTTTACTCTAATCGGCTTTAATTAACTGCTTATTCTCCTCCATTTAATTATTATTTTCCTGTTTTTTTTTTGTTTTTTTTTTCATGTCTTTTTTATAGACGATAAACAATTAAACCTTTTTTTTTTTTTTTTTATTTGTTAGTTAATATTTTTACACATAAGCATTAACATATATTTACATATTTCAGATTTGAAAAAAACACAAAAAATAAATTAAGAAAAATCTATTTATCTCATTTGCAAATAACTTTTCAATGCATTGTACCATTGCTGACAACTCAAGTGTTAAAGGAGTCCAGTAATTGGAGCTGTCAAAAAAAAAAAAAAGCAGCCGGTAATGTTTATTAACAACATTGCTCAGGTGCTGAAACACTAAAAATAAAAATTATTTCTTTTTGTATCTTTCTGTTTCTTCATCTGCAGATCAAAGGGATGAACCAATGTTCCTCCATTTAACCCCTTGTTAACCCTTAATTTACACTAATCAGCATTAATTAACTCCTAATTCTCTTCCATTTAATTGTTATTTTCCTTCTTTTTTTTTTTTCTTCACATCTATTTTATAAACGATAAACAAATTAAAACTCTTTTTGTTTGCTTTCTTAGTTAATATTTTTATACATATATATTAACATATATTTACACATTTCACATTGAAAAAGCACAAAAAGAAAAAACAAATAAATAAAAAAAATCTGTTTATTTCATTTGTAAATAACTTTTCAATGCTTTGTACCATTGCTGACAGCTGTTAGTTACATATAGTTACATAGTAGATGAGGTTGAAAAAAGACATAAGTCCATTAAGTCCAACCCACGTGTGTGATTAAAGGAGTTTTAAAGGAGTCCTGTTATTGGAGCTGTCAGAAAAAAAAAAAGCAGCTGGTGTTCTGGCAGATAGTGTCCTGCCATCATATAGTGTCCGCCCCGTACTGCGCATGTGCAGTACGGGGCAGAAGAAGCTTCGGAAAATCTCCGAAGATGAACGGCGCCTGCGCCGTGAGTGGAGGTGGTAGCCCCACCATCCAAGCGGACATAGGGTTGTGAAAATTAGAGGGCCCCTCGCGGGCGAGCTTTGCTCGCCACGCTGCGCTCGGCTCTTTTTATTCTAACTCTGTGTCCACTTGGATGGTGGGGATGGAACCTGGACTCACGGCGCAGGCGCTGTTCATCCTCGGCTATTTTCGGAATCCGTGTGTGCTGTGTACTGCGCATGCGCAGTACACAGCGGACACTATCCGATGGGGGACCATATATGATAGGACACCGGCAATGTTTATTAACAACATCGCTCAGGCGCTGAAACGCTAAAATAAAAAAGAAACATTGTTTGTTTTTGTATCTTTCTTTTTCTTCATCTGCAGATCAAAGGGATGAACCAATGTTCCTCAATTTAACCCATTGTTAACCCTTAATTTACACTAATCAGCTTTAATTAACTCCTAATTCTCCTCCATTTAATTGTTATTTTCCTGCTTTTTTTTTTTTTACGTCTATTTTATAAATGATAAACAAATGAAAACTTTGTTTTTTGTTTGTTTTCTTAGTTAATATTTTTACACATATATATATTAACATATATTTACACATTTCACATTGAAAAAGCACAAAAAGAAAAAACAAATAAATAAAAAAATCTGTTTATTTCATTTGTAAATAACTTTTCAATGCATTGTACCATTGCTGACAGCTGAAGTTACATATAGTTACATAGTAGGTGAGGTTGAAGAAAGATGCAAGTCTATCAAGTCCAACCCACGTGTGTAATTAAAGGAGTGCTGTAATTGGAGCTGTCAAAAAAAAAAAAGCAGCCGGTGTCTTGTAAAATAGGGTCCTCCATCAGATGCTGTCCTCTGCGTACTGCGCATGCGCAGTACACAGGAGCACAGATTCCGAAAATTGCCGAGGACGAACGGCGCCTGCGCCGTGAGTCCAGGTTCTATCCCCACTATCCAAGTGGACATAGAGTTAGAATAAAAAAGAGCCGAGCGCAGCGAGGCCGAGCCCGAAGCGTGGCGAGCGAAGCTCGCCCGCGAGGGGCCCTCTAAAATTCTAAACCCTATGTCCGCTTGGATAGTGGGGCTACCTCCTCCACTCACGGCGCAGGCGCCGTTCAGCTTCGGAGATTTTCCGAAGCTTCGTCTGCTCCGTACTGCGCATGCGCAGTACGGAACGGACACATATCGATGGTCGGACTCAATTGGGCAGAACACCGGCAATGTTTATTAACAACATCGCTCAGGCGCTGAAACGCTAAAATAAAAAGAAACATTGTTTCTTTCTGTATCTTTCTGTTTCTTCATCTGCAGATCAAAGGGATGAATTATTTAATTTGTAAATAACCTTGGTTTTGTACCATTGCTGATAGCTGAAGTGAAAACAAAACAGTTCCGGTAGGGATCGTTAATTGGTATCGGCGAGTACTAAAAAAAAAGTAAAAAGTATCGGTACTCATACTCGTAATAAAAATGGCATTGGTGCATCCCTAGTTATAACCCTCCCCTTGATCTATCCAAAATGAAAAAAAAAAAAGTTTTGCTCATAGTTACCGCATGCAGACCAGTCGCCGCAGTTGTACTGCGACAGCATGGCTCGGCTGCGCAAATCGCCATCATATACCTAAACTCCTGAGGAAGCTCAAATGAGCGAAACATGTTGAGTGGTATTTATGGGATTGCTAGATAAGCCAGCCCATTCTGGAAATCTTCCATGTTTGATGCTTTTTAATGTCATATGAATGTATATCTGTATTTGTTTTTCTGTTGTTTCTCTAATAATAAACAAAACTTTTTTATGGATACGGTATTGTAACCCTCTACCTTTTATTTGTGGCACCACCAAAAGTCCCGGGGTTGGTTGACCCCAAAGTCCAAATTCTTGTTTTATCGGTTACAATATTGGGATGCGGTGTCGTGTTTGATTTATCTGCCCCATTTCTATCACTCGACTCTTATCTTCCAATGTGGATTCCTAATCATAATAACCTTTTTATAGAAATCTGTTTAGCAAAACCTCTGATTGTTGGAGATAATCATTAGAGCGATCCCTACGTTCCCCTAATGAGCCGTCCCGTAGGGATTACTATAAAGTGGAATCAGGCTGTAGTAGAACGATCCTCCGTCTTTGGATTATTTTTCTGGTATAATAATACTGCCGTGTACCTACCTAACCCTACCTACCGCTTTCCTCTGCAGACATTCTCCGGATGTTTAATCCCGGTATACAAGGATACTCCATAGGGAAAGGCTTTCATGTTCTGCCACGATCCGCCCTAAACCGAGCCGTTCCCGGAGCCAAAGCAGAGTAAGACCTTTTCCAAATGATAATATGCCCCACCCCCCCCCCTCTCCAGTCATTGGACGACCTCATCTCACCTCGTACCTCCTTCAAAGGGCCCATCCTGAGACAAGACGTTCTGTGATTGGATGGGGCCCATCTTATGTTACATTTCTTATACATTGATAGATCCAACCCATGTATCAACCATGGCGGGTGAACAATAATGGATGCGCGACACTCGCTGCGTTTCAAATGTGTTCTTCCATGAAATTCGACAAATTCGTTAATTTGGAAATATTCAGAATGGTGATTTGTGTTCCTCCAAAGACACGCTGGGAGGTTGATTGGCTCCCGTCTAAATTGGCCCCAGTATGTATGTATGTGAGTTGGGGACCTTAGAGTGTAAGCTCCTCGGGGGCGGGAACTGATGTGAATGTACAATATACATGTAAATTGTCAGCGATATATACAGTGCCTTGCGAAAGTATTCGGCCCCCTTGAACTTTTCAACCTTTTGCCACATTTCAGGCTTCAAACATAAAGATATAAAATGTTTATTTTTTGTGAAGAATCACCAACAAGTGGGACACAATTGTGAAGTAGAACGAAATCTATTGGATTTTTGAAACTTTTTTTAACTAATAAAAAAATGAAAAGTGGGGCGTGCAAAATGATTGGGCCCCCTTGTGTTAATACTTTGTAGAGCCACCTTTTGCTGCGATTACAGCTGCAAGTCTCTTGGGGTGTCTCTATCAGTTTTGCACATCGAGAGACTGAAATTCTTGCCCATTCTTCCTTGCAAAACAGCTGGAGCTCAGTGAGGTTGGATGGAGAGCGTTTGTGAACAGCAGTTTTCAGCTCTTTCCACAGATTCTCGATTGGATTCAGGTCTGGACTTTGACTTGGCCATTCTAACACCTGGATACGTTTATTTGTGAACCATTCCTTTGTAGATTTTGCTGTATGTTTGGGATCATTGTCTTGTTGGAAGATAAATCTCCGTCCCAGTTTCAGGTCTTTTGCAGACTCCAACAGGTTTTCATCCAGAATGGTCCTGTATTTGGCTGCATCCATCTTCTCCTCAATTTTAACCATCTTCCCTGTCCCTGCTGAAGAAAAGCCCAAACCATGATGCTGCCACCACCATGTGTGACAGTGGGGATGGTGTGTTGAGGGTGATGAGCTGTGTTGCTTTTACGCCAAACATATCGTTTTGCATTGTGGGTAAAAAGTTGGATTTTGGTTTCATGTGACCAGAGCACCTTCTTCCACATGTTTGGTGTGTCTCCCAGGTGGCTTGTGGCAAACTTTAGACAAGACTTTTTATGGATATCTTTGAGAAATGGCTTTCTTCTTGCCACTCTTCCATAAAGGGCAGATTTGTGCAGTGTACGACTGATTGTTGTCCTATGGACAGACTCTCCCACCTCAGCTGTAGTCCTCTGCAGTTCATCCAGAGTGATCATGGGCCTCTTGGCTGCATCTCTGATCAGTCTTCTCCTTGTCTGAGCTGAAAGTTTAGAGGGACGGCCAGGTCTTGGTAGATTTGCAGTGGTCTGATACTCCTTCCATTTCAAAATGATCGCTTGCACAGTGCTCCTTGGGATGTTTAAAGCTTGGGAAATCTTTTTGTATCCAAATCCAGCTTTAAACTTCTCCACAACAGTATTACGGACCTGCCTGGTGTGTTCCTTGGTCTTCATGATGCTCTCTGCGCTTTCAACAGAACCCTGAGACTATCACAGAGCAGGTGCATTTATACAGAGACTTGATTACACACAGGTGGATTCTATTTATCACCATCAGTCATTTAGGACAACATTGGATCATTCAGAGATCCTCGCTGAACTTCTGGAGTGAGTTTGCTGCACTGAAAGTAAAGGGGCCGAATAATTTTGCACGCACCACTTTTCAGTTTTTTATTTGCTAAAAAAGTTTAAATTATCCAATAGATTTCGTTCCACTTCACAATTGTGTCCCACTTGTTGGTGATTCTTCACAAAAAATTAAAATTTTATATCTTTATGTTTGAAGCCTGAAATGTGGCAAAAGGTTGAAAAGTTCAAGGGGGCCGAATACTTTCGCAAGGCACTGTAAATACCTGAAATAAGTGTTTAAAAATAAACAATGTGAAGGAAAATGATTTAGGTAGACAAGTCCTGTGGTTATTGTTGAGTTATCTGGTCCGGGCTCTCGGCCGGGCTTCAATGTCCTCTGGTCACAGAAGGGTTCATGAAAGATAATTAGGAGTCTGTATTTCCACCTGCCTTGTATATATGGGGGATCTATTGATTGGGGGGATCTATTGATTGGGGGATCTATTAATTGGGGGGACCTATTGATTGGGGGTCTATTGATTGGGCGGGTCTATTAATTGGGGGATCTATTGATTGGGTGGGTCTATTGATTGGGGGATCTAATGATTGGGGGGGTCTAATGATTGGCAGGATCTATTGATTGGGTGGATCTAATAATTGGGTGGATCTATTGATTGGGTGGATCTATTGATTGGGTGGGTCTATTTATTGGGTAGGTCTATTGATTGGGCGATCTATTAATTGGGGGGTCTATTGATTGGGGGCTCTATTAATTGGGGGATCTATTGATTGGGGATCTATTAATTGGGGGGTCTATTGATTGGGGGCTCTATTAATTGGGGGATCTATTGATTGGGGATCTGTTCATTGGGGGATCTGTTCATTGGGGGATTTATTGATTGGGGGATCTATTGATTGGGGGATCTATTGATTGAGGGGCTCTATTAATTGGGGGATCTATTGATTGGGGGATCTATTGATTGGGATGATCTATTGATTGGGGGATCTATTGATTGGGATGATCTATTGATTGGGATGATCTGTTGATTGGGATGATCTGTTGATTGGGGGATCTGTTGATTGGGGGATCTGTTGATTGGGGGGGTCTGTTGATGGTTCTGACCCGTTTGTGTTCCGGTTCCTTGCAGTGATATGCTGGAGCAGTCCCAAAACTTGGTGACGGCCATGAAGAGGATGAATTCTTCAAGGGTGAGTGAAGTTTATAAGGAAAACACAAAGGCAATTTACAGTCTATGTACAGCCAGAACTTCTTCTCAGTTGTGAATGAAGAGGGAAGGGTTAAAGCTGAAGTTAAATCTTCTTATATTTTCTCTGGTTCTCCCTCAACATGATCTGTTTTCATCACATTCCTTATTTTAGACCCACGGATGTCACCCCCGGGTCTCTGTGCTTCTCTATGTAATGCAGGCAAATCATGGCTGGTGGGAGGGGCAAGCAGGGGGCAGTACATACCTTCCTGATATCATCCCCCCCCCCGCTCCCAGTACTCGCAAGCAGTGGGGCTCATGGGATGAATTATTAAATTATCAAAATGCATTGATAGGTGAGTGTCAGGCTAAAGCAGTGGGACCTGTGACCCCGGGGGCTGGATGTGGCCCTTTGCTTAACTTTATCTGGCCTTTCAGACACTATTCCATCCACTGATACCAATGATGGGGCACTATTCCTCCCACTGACACCAATGATGGGGCACTATTCCTTCCACTGACACCAATGATGGGGCACTATTCCCCCCACTGACACCAATGATGGGGCACTATTCCTTCCACTGACACCAATGATGGGACACTATTCCTCCCACTGACACCAATGATGGGGCACTATTCTTCCCACTGACACCAATGATGGGGCACTATTCCTCCCACTGACACCAATGATGGGGCACTATTCCTCTCACTGATACCAATGATGAGGCACTTTTCCTCCCACTGACACCAATGATGGGGCACTATTCCTCCCACTGATACCAATGATGGGGCACTATTCTTCCCACTGACACCAATGATGGGGCACTATTCCTCCCACTGACACCAATGATGGGGCGCTATTCCTCCCACTGACACCAATGATGGGGCACTATTCCTCCCACTGACACCAATGATGGGGCACTATTCTTCCCACTGACACCAATGATGGGGCACTATTCCTCCCACTGACACCAATGATGGGGCACTATTCCTCCCACTGACACCAATGATGGGACAATATTCCTCCCACTGAAACAAATGATGGGGCACTATTCCTCCCACTGACACCAATGATGGGGCACTATTCCTCCCACTGACACCAATGATGGGGCACTATTCCTCCCACTGACACCAATGATGGGACAATATTCCTCTCACTGAAACCAATGATGGGGCACTATTCTTCCCACTGACACCAATGATGGGGCACTATTCCTCCCACTGACACCAATGATGGGGCACTATTCCTCCCACTGACACCAATGATGGGGCACTATTCCTCCCACTGACACCAATGATGGGGCACTATTCCTCCCACTGACACCAATGATGGGGCACTATTCCTCCCACTGACACCAATGATGGGGCACTATTCCTCCCACTGACACCAATGATGGGGCACTATTCCTCCCACTGACACCAATGATGGGGCACTATTCCTCCCACTGACACCAATGATGGGGCACTATTCCTCCCACTGACACCAATGATGGGGCACTATTCCTCCCACTGACACCAATGATGAGACACTATTCCTCCCACTGACACCAATGATGGGACACTATTCCCCCCCACTGATACCAATGATGGGGCACTATTCCTCCCACTGACACCAATGATGGGGCACTATCCCTCCCACTGACACCAATGATGGGGCACGCAAATCATTCTGACAATTTGGAATTCGTTAGAAAATTAATAAATTAATGTGAACTGATTCCAGTGCGGAAAAAAAATTGCCAGCCCCTTTTGTGCGGATGCAGTGCAATTCGAGTCATGCTAAATGAATGGGCTCAAATTGCACTGCAAAGGATCACATATGATTTGAACCGAAATGCAGTGTGATTTCTGTTCGATTCGCATGCGGTTACCCACACCGCATTTCATTGTATGCAGTCATTTTTTTTAATGTATTTATATATTTGTTTATTTATTTTGATTAGAAAATTAATTATGCTGAAGACTGGAAACTGCTTACTATCTTCATTGGAGGAAATGATCTGTGTGGAATCTGCAAGGACCCAGTAAGTGACAATGATACCTAAATGACTACATCTAAAGCCAGGGACATGGTGGCCTCATGGGCCTTCCTGCCAGGGACATGGTGACCTCATGGGGCTTCCTACCAGGAACATGGTGACTTCATGGGGCTTCCTACCAGGGACATGGTGACCTCATGGGCGTTCCTGCCAGGCACATGGTGGCCTCATGGGCCTTCCTGCCAGGGACATGGTGGCATCATGGGCCTTCCTGCCAGGGACATGGTGACCTCATGGACCTTCCTGCCAGGGACATGGTGACCTCATGGGCCTTCCTGCCAGGGACATGGTGGCCTCATGGGCCTTCCTGCCAGGGACATGGTGACCTCATGGGCCTTCCTGCCAGGGACATGGTGACCTCATGGGCCTTCCTGCCAGGGACATGGTGACCTCATGGGCCTTCCTGCCAGGGACATGGTGACCTCATGGGCCTTCCTGCCAGGGACATGGTGACCTCATGGGTCTTCCTACTTGGGACATGGTGACCTCATGGGTCTTCCTGCCAGGGACATGGTGACCTCATGGGTCTTCCTACTTGGGACATGGTGACCTCATGGGTCTTCCTGCCAGGGACATGGTGGCCTCATTGACCTTCCTGCCAGGGACATGGTGAAATCCTGGGCCTTCCTTCCAGGGACATGGTGACCTCATGGACCTTCCTGCCAGGGACATGGTGACCTCATGGGCCTTCCTGCCAGGGACATGGTGACCTCATGGGTCTTCCTACTTGGGACATGGTGACCTCATGGGCCTTCCTGCCAGGGACATGGTGACCTCATGGGTCTTCCTACTTGGGACATGGTGACCTCATGGGCCTTCTTGCCAGGGACATGGTGACCTCATGGGCCTTCCTGCCAGGGACAAGGTGACCTCATGGGCCTTCCTGCCAGGGACATGGTGGCCTCATGGGCCTTCCTGCCAGGGACATGGTGGCCTCATGGGCCTTCCTGCCAGGGACATGGTGACGTCATGGGCCTTCCTGCCAGGGACATGGTGACCAGGTGGACAATCCTGACAGGGACCTAGTAACTCTATTGGTCCCCCTGCATGGGCCATGACAACTACACTGGTCACCTTTTGCCCTGGAAAGGGTGTCTACTTTGTAGCGAACTTCTGTCAGATGAGTAAACCTGTGAGATGAGCGGGGTCGCCGCTGCTTTTAAAATTCAACATCTAACCAGTCATACGGAGTTCTAAGTCCTGTATTTCACTATAGAAACTCACTTTACTGTTAAAAAGAAGTGTAAAATGCAAAACTCCATTGGGTGTAACAAGATGTCCGCTTTCCCCCTTCTCAGTGTATCCTTATGCCTTGTACACACAGTCGGACTTTCCGACGGAAAATGAGCGATCGGATCGCGTTGTCAGAAAATCTGATCGTGTGTGTGGGCTCCACCTGACTTTTTCCGTCGGAATTGCCGACACACAAAGTTTGAGAACTGGATCTAAAATTTTCCGACAACAAAATCCCATCTTTTTAAATTCCGATTGCATGTAGACAATTCCGACGGACAAAGTGCCACGCGTGCTCAGAATAAATTACGAGACGAAAGCTATTGGCTACAGGCCCATTTGTAGTACCTACCTCACCTCGTTCTGAACGTTCGGATTTTCCGACAACTTTGTGCGACCGTGTGTATGCTAGACGAGTTTGGGCCAAAATCCATCGGAAAAAATCTGACGGATTTTGTCGTCGGAAAGTCCGACTGTGTGTATGGGGCATAACTGTGGAGGAGTGCGGGGGTTTAGCAAGATGTCGGCGGCGGAACGTCACTTCCGTTACACATTCTGAGGGGTCGCTGAACCTGGTGAAACAAGGGCAAGGAGAAAAAAGTTGTCGCCGCCTCGGTGGCAGCCATTTTGTTGGTTTGTATCGGAGCGGACTAATAATGTAGCGGAGTGTATACGGTTGCCGGTCTTGTGCCAAAACAGCAATTCATGGAAATCTCCAATTACTGAGGGTTTACAGTAAGCCCTTGTACACACGGGTCGGACATTCCGACAACAAAATCCGTTGGATTTTTTCCGACGGATTTTGTCCGAAACTGGTGTTGCATACACACGGTCGGACAAAGTTGTCGGAAAATCCGATCGTTCGGAACGTGGTGACGTTATTTCGTTACGACGGGACTACGTTCAGGCTAGTAGCCAATAGCTTTAATCTCTTAATTTGATCTGAGCATGCGTGGCACTTTTTCCGATCGGAATTCTCTACAAACAATCGGACAAAGTCCGATCGGATCATGTTGTCGGAAAATTTTACAGCCCAGCTCTAAAACTTTGTCGGTCGGACATTCCGAAGGAAACAGTCCGATGAAGCCCATACACGGTCGGATTATCCGACAACATGGCCTGATCGGACATTTTCCGTCGGAATGTCCGAGCGTGTGTACAAGGGGAAGTGATGTAATTGGAGATCTCGAGTGCCTAGATGAGAAAGCCCCTCCTTCCATGAAGACATCTGGGATGTATGACATCATTTTGGCCTAGGCCAGAAACCAGGAAGTAACTGAAGAAATGTTCTAAGCCCTTGTACACACGGTCGGAGATTCCGTTGGAATGTTTCCGATCGGAGCGTTTTGTCGGATATTGCGACTGTGTGTGGTCTGCATTGGACTGTTTCCGTCGGAATATCCGACGGACCAACTTTTCCAACTTGCCAGAAAAATTTTCCGACAAAATGCTCCGATCGGACATACTCCGATCATGTGTAGCCTACTCCGATAGGACAAAGTGCCACGCATGCTCAGATCAAATTCCTAGACCAAAGCTATTGGCTACTAGCCTGAACGTAGTCCCGTCGTAACGAAATTACCTCATCACGTTATGTACAATCGGATTTTCCGACAACTTTGTCCGACCGTGTGTATGCAACATCACTTCCGGAATTAATCCGTCGGATTAGGTAGTCGGAATCTCCGACCGTGTGTCTAAGGGCTAAGTGTTTTAAACAAGTAAATATAATCCACCTTCCTATCTATTTAATAAAGCTAGCAGCAGCATTAAAAATAAAAAAATAAAATAATAAAAAATTAAATACATTTTAATAAAATAAAAAATTAGCAGGATTAAAAATAGTTTGTTGACTGAGAGAGTTTAGTTTCTGTGGATGAATGGTAAATGTTCATCCTTCTCTTTAAAAAAAAAAAAAAAAAAAAAAAAAGTTGATACATTAACTTTGTTTTATTGGTTTCTGACAGATCTATCATTCTCCTGAACAATTTGTATACAGAATCAAACAGGCCCTGGACTACCTGCAGAAAGAGGTATTGATCACCTGTCTATATATCGTATATTTATCTTGTCCATAGAGTGATGTCAGCAATGTTTAGGAGCAATAGAAAATGTTTCCTTATTATCATTTCCTGTTTTTCTTTGTCTATCAATAACTTTTTTTTTCTATTAAAGTTTATCTTTATAAGTTTGTGAATTTGAGTCAATTCCTGACATGTCACAATATATTGCAACAATGTAATTCTTCAAGAAAGATCCACCTTTTATTATTAAACTGTCACTGAATTCCAACCAGTAAATTATCAATCTGCAACATTGTTTAAGAATAGAATTTCCCTTTTCGCTTCCTTCATCCCGCCTATAGGAAGTGTCTCGATTTTTCAGTTGGTTTCACCTCATTTTGAAGGTTGATTTCATTGTACCCAGTCAGACTTTGTAAGAAATTACTTTACTTTCAAAAGTGATTTCGTGGTCTGAGTTGTCACAGCTGCTATCTAAAGATTTCTAGATTACTGTGAGAGGAGAGAGGGAGCAGCAGCCGCTACACACGGGTATTGTTATAGGGGACACTACGTATGGCTTACCTTTAATACTGTATATTATAGGAAGACCGGATGCAGACAGTCACCAGCTGTGACGGGATTCCTGTTCTCTTAATGCATTTGTTTAATTGGCTACTTTTCTGTCTTCAGGTTCCCAGAATGTTTGTGAATTTGGTGACTATTCTGGACATTATACCATTAAAGGAAATGTTTGATGATGATAGAACTCACTGTCCACGGAGAATGATGAGGTGAGGCTACCAACATTGCTCCTCACATGCTGTATACTGTAGTCTGCACTCCCTGCGCCTGCGTGTGACGTCCACAGGAGAGTCATCTAAAGTGGAGTTCCACTCATAATTTGATCTTTAGCTCAATCTGTACATTCCCGCAACTTGAACAACATGGGGGGATCTAGGATGGAGAAGGACCTGGGTGTCCTAGTAGATGATGGGCTCAGCAATGCCAAGCTGCTGCCAACAAAGCAAACGGAATATTGGCATTAAAAAGGGGATCAACTATATATATATATATATATATATATATATATATATATATATATATATATATATATATATATATATATATATATATATATGGGCGGAACTCCACTTTAACAAATGAATATTCATCTTATTGCAAAATTGCCCCTCTGACTAGTAGGATTCCATAACAGAGAACAATGGCACCCTGACACTTGGGGATCCAGAACAATGACACCCTGACACTTGGGGATCCAGAATACTGACACCCTGACACTTGGGGATCCAGAACAATGACACCCTGACACTTGGGGTCCAGAACAATTACACCCTGACACTTGGGGGTCCCAGAACAATGACACCCTGACACTTGGGGATCCAGAACAATGACACTCTGACACTTGGGGGTCCAGAACAATGACACCCTGACACTTGGGGATCCAGAACAATGACACCCTGACACTTGGGAGTCCAGAACAATGACACCCTGACACTTGGGGATCCCAGAACAATGACACCCTGACACTTGGGGTCCAGAACAATGACACCCTGACACTTGGGGATCCAGAACAATGACACCCTGACACTTGGGGTCCAGAAAAATTACACCCTGACACTTGGGGGTCCCAGAACAATGACACCCTGACACTTGGGGATCCAGAACAATGACACCCTGACACTTGGGAGTCCAGAACAATGACACCCTGACACTTGGGGATCCCAGAACAATGACACCCTGACACTTGGGGGTCCAGAACAATGACACACTGACACTTGGGGGTCCAGAACAATGACACACTGACACTTGGGGATCCAGAACAATGACACCCTGACACTTGGGGTCCAGAACAATTACACCCTGACACTTGGGGGTCCCAGAACAATGACACCCTGACACTTGGGGATCCAGAACAATGACACTCTGACACTTGGGGGTCCAGAACAATGACACCCTGACACTTGGGGATCCAGAACAATGACACCCTGACACTTGGGAGTCCAGAACAATGACACCCTGACACTTGGGGATCCCAGAACAATGACACCCTGACACTTGGGGTCCAGAACAATGACACCCTGACACTTGGGGATCCAGAACAATGACACCCTGACACTTGGGGTCCAGAAAAATTACACCCTGACACTTGGGGGTCCCAGAACAATGACACCCTGACACTTGGGGATCCAGAACAATGACACCCTGACACTTGGGAGTCCAGAACAATGACACCCTGACACTTGGGGATCCCAGAACAATGACACCCTGACACTTGGGGGTCCAGAACAATGACACACTGACACTTGGGGGTCCAGAACAATGACACCCTGACACTTGGGGGTCCCAGAAAAATTACACATTAACACTTGGGGGTCCCAGAACAATGACACCCTGACACTTGGGGGTCCAAAACAATGACACCCTGACACTTGGGGGTCCAGAACAATGACACACTGACACTTGGGGGTCCCAGAACAATGACACGCTGATACTTGGGGATCCAGAACAATGACACCCTGACACTTGGGGGTCCAGAACAATGACACACTGACACTTGGGGGTCCAAAAGAATGACACACTGACACTTGGGGGTCCAGAACAATGACACCCTGGCACTTGGGGGTCCAGAACAATGACACACCGACACTTGGGGGTCCAGAACAATGACACCCTGACACTTGGGGGTCCAGAACAATGACACCCTGACACTTGGGGGTCCAGAACAATGACACACTGACACTTGGGGGTCCCAGAACAATGATACCCTGACACGTGGGGGTCCATAACAATGACATTCTGACACTTGGGTATCCAGAACAATGACACACCAACACTTGGGGTCCAGAACAATGACACCCTGACACTGGGGGGTTCATAACAATGACATTCTGACACTTGGGTGTCTAGATCAATGACACACTGGCACTTGGGTATCCAGAACAATGACACACCGACACTTGGGGGTCCAGAACAATGACACACTGACACTTGGGGGTCCAGAACAATGACACCCTGACACTTGGGGATCCCAGAACAATGACACCCTGACACTTGGGGGTCCAGAACAATGACACACTGACACTTGGGGGTCCAGAACAATGACACCCTGACACTTGGGGGTCCCAGAAAAATTACACATTAACACTTGGGGGTCCCAGAACAATGACACCCTGACACTTGGGGGTCCAAAACAATGACACCCTGACACTTGGGGGTCCAGAACAATGACACCCTGACACTTGGGGGTCCAGAACAATGACACACTGACACTTGGGGGTCCAAAAGAATGACACACTGACACTTGGGGGTCCAGAACAATGACACCCTGGCACTTGGGGGTCCAGAACAATGACACACCGACACTTGGGGGTCCAGAACAATGACACCCTGACACTTGGGGGTCCAGAACAATGACACCCTGACACTTGGGGGTCCAGAACAATGACACACTGACACTTGGGGGCCCCAGAACAATGATACCCTGACACGTGGGGGTCCATAACAATGACATTCTGACACTTGGGTATCCAGAACAATGACACACCAACACTTGGGGTCCAGAACAATGACACCCTGACACTGGGGGGTTCATAACAATGACATTCTGACACTTGGGTGTCTAGATCAATGACACACTGGCACTTGGGTATCCAGAACAATGACACACCGACACTTGGGGGTCCAGAACAATGACACACTGACACTTGGGGGTCCAGAACAATGACACACCGACACTTGGGGGTCCAGAACAATGACACACTGACACTTGGGGGTCCAGAACAATGACACACCGACACTTGGGGGTCCAGAACAATGACACACTGACACTTGGGGGTCCACAACAATGACACACTGACACTTGGGGGTCCAGAACAATGACACACTGACACTTGGGGGTCCACAACAATGACACACTGACACTTGGGGGTCCAGAACAATGACACACCGACACTTGGGGGTCCAGAACAATGACACACCCACCCCTCATCTCATGGGGTGATGAGCCCTTCCTCTTACCTATAACGCAGCTCACCCTTTTCTCTGCATTGTAATCTCTTTCTGTATATATCTTTCCTGTGTTATGTCACACTGACCTCGTACAGATCAATCAGTTCTATAGGATCAAAGAGTAAGACTGAAATAGAAGGAGCGTGATAGGGAGAAGTGACGAGATGACAGGGATAAAATGTCTCTGAAATCTCATGTTTATGATGTTCTATCAATATGTGAGCAGATTGCTGCCGTTATCGTCCAAGTTCAATGTCACCCTGTGACAGCCTTGACCTGATCCAGAGATACCGAGGTCTGGAGACAATTACCAACTCATTGTGATCAGTCATTGTTATGCCTCGTGCACACGATCAAACAATCCGGTGGAAAAGTCCAGCGGACTCAAGTCCGCCGGACAATCCCCCCGTGTTTAGGCTCCGGCGGACTTTTTTTACCCAAAAGTAATTCAGCGGACAATCCGGCCGTGTGTGTGCCAGTCCGTCGTACTTTTGAAATGAACAGACTTTTCCCGCTCGGAGAAAAGTCCGCTCATTTTCAGCACGTCTCCAGGTAGCCGGGGCCAACTAAGGAGGCGTCGCTGGCCCCGTCACCTGATATGGACTTAAAAGGGAATCCCTACACCGAAAAATCGGCGTGGGGGTCCCCCCCCTAGGTCCACATCAGACCCTTATCTGAGCACGCTACCCGGCCAGCCAGGAAAGGGGGTGGGGACATCATCCGGTGATGTCTCTATATAAGTCGCCGCGCGCCGAATCCCTGCCATTGTGAGCGGAGGCAGCGACGAGGCAACATCTCCTGAAGAGAAGAGAAGAACAGAAGATGGCGACAGCAGCGACAGAAGACCGGGCCACCACTTGTAAAAGAGCTAGAAGAAGGCGCGGTGGCCCGGCAAGAAGAACTAAAGAGGGGGACAAGACCCCCGAAGAGGGGGACAAGGCCCCGAAGTCGGAAGAAGAAGAAAGCCAGGCTCCTCCGCTAGCAAAAGAGCTAGCAGAAGATAGCGGAGGAGTCCGGCGAGAAGACCCCCGAAGACAGACAGAAGACCCCCGGAGCTGTGCAATAAACTATTTTAACCCTTGTGTGTTGTGTTTTTTTTAACTTTTTTTTTTTACAGGTGAATTGGTAGGGGTACATTGTACCCCATACTCATTCACATAGGGTGGGGGGCCGGTATCCGGGGGCCCCCTTATTAAAGGTATGCCCCCCGCCCGCAGACCCCGACAACCAACGGCCAGGGTTGTCGGGAAGAGGACCTTGTCCTCATCAACATGGGGACAAGGTGCTTTGGGGTGGGGGGGCGCGCGGCCCCCCCTTCCCCAAAGCACCCCCCATGTTGAGGGCACGCGGCCTGGTACGGCTCATGAGGGGGGGGCGCTCGCTCGTCCCCACCCCCTTTCCTGGCCGGCCAGGTAGCGTGCTCGGATAAGGGTCTGATATGGACCTGGGGGGGACCTCCACGCCGTTTTTTTCGGCGTAGGGGTTTCCCTTTACGTCCATACCAGGTGACGGGGCCAGCGACGCCTCCTTCGCTGCTCCCGGCTACCTGGAGACGCGCTCAAAATGAGCGGACTTTCCTCCACGTGTGTGGGCGAGTCCGTTCATTTCAAAAATACGCTGTATTAGTCCGTATTAGTCCGCTGAAAAAGTGCCGTGTGTGGGCAAGTAGCCCGTTTGGAAAGTCCGGCGGACAGTCCGGTGGAAAGTCCGCCAGATTAAGTCCGCCGGATAGTCTGCTACGTGTGTATGCGGCATTATGTATACAAACACCTCAGGCTGGCAGGTACACCAAACATCTAGAGCTGGGGTCTCCAAACTGCAGTCTGTGGGCCAAGTCTTGTCCACTGCAGCCTGCATGACCAGTAAAGCCACCACCCCCCCCCCCCCCCCATTTGGAATCGGTTGCCCAACACAATGTTCCAACAGCAGGTCTGGATTTTAAGGCCTTTCAAAGGAGGTTATTTGACTCAATGATAGAAAAATCAAATGTTATGAGGAACTATTTTTCTATGACTGTTCAAAGCAAAATCTAGTGGTGTATGGCCATCTTTAGAAAGGTATGGAGGGTGAAGTAATATTGTGTCTCTTGGCAGCGCGCTGTGCGGATGTGTGGTGGACTACCCAGAAGGCTCAACAGAAATAGAAGTTCTTCGATCTTTCAATAAGCAGTACCAGGTAAGCATGTGATATATCATAGATGCATTGTGATATTTAGGTGGGACTTTCATATTTTTGTGTGCTTGCTGGTCTGTATTCTTCTTTTTGCATTCCGTACTTATTACTTACTATTGGACCTTTCTGCTGCCTGACACATGTGACCACCCTCCTCAAAATATTCCACCCGCTTGGCCTCCAAGAATCGGCTCCTCCCTTGTTCTCTTCCTACCTACCTAATCATTCCTTCAGTGTCACCTACAACTCTATCTCTCCTCTTCCTCTTTCTGTAGGGGTCCCAAGTCTCAGACCCCTTCTATTCTCTATCTGCACTTCCTCTCTGGGCCATTTCATAACCTTACATTCTTTTCAATACCAGCTCCATGCCGACAACACCCAAATCTATCTCTAATTATCACCTCGCACCTTCTGTCTTCTCATCCATCACTAATATATTAACTGACATCTCAATAATGATGTCACATCAGTTACTCAACTTAATTTTTTTTTTTAAACTGAGCTTATAATTCCTCCCCTTCCCAGACTTCTCTATGGAGAGCAATGACAGAACTATCAGTTCATACCAGGGTGCTAGACAATCATAGACTTTGACTTCTACTTTCAGCCCCACATCAATAACTGTTGAAATCTTGGCACCTTCACCTGCATACCATTTCCAAATGATGCCCCTTCTTAACCAACGACACCACCGAGCTACCAATCCACTGCCTTCTTATCTCAATTATTGCAACTCCCTCCTTGTTGGCCAGCCTCTACATAGACTATCCTCACTTCAGTCCATCATGAATTCCATTCGGTGTCCTTCACAACCCACTCTGCCAATCCCTTCACTGACCTCCCATTCAGTGTCCTCCACCCTTCTCGGCCAATCCCTCCACTGGCTTCCATTCAGTGTCCTCCACCCCTCTCTGCCAATCCCTCCACTGGCTTCCATTCAGTGTCCTCCACCCCTCTCTGCCAATCCCTCCACTGGCTTCCATTCAGTGTGCTCTACCCCATTCTGCCAAACCCTCCATGGCTCCATTGGCTTCCATTCAGTGTCCTCCACCCCTCTCATCTGATCCCTCCACTGGCTTCCATTCATTGTCCTTCATACCGAACTCTGCCAATCCCTTCAATGGCTGAATCTCTGATCCGACCCTTCCACTGGCTTCCATTCAGTGTCCTCCACCCCTCTCATCTGATCCCTCCACTGGCTTCCATTCATTGTCCTTCATACCGAACTCTGCCAATCCCTTCAATGGCTGAATCTCTGATCCGACCCTTCCACTGGCTTCCATTCAGTGTCCTCCACCCCTCTCATCTGATCCCTCCACTGGCTTCCATTCATTGTCCTTCATACCGAACTCTGCCAATCCCTTCAATGGCTGAATCTCTGATCCGACCCTTCCACTGGCTTCCATTCAGTGTCCTCCACCACTTTCTACCAATCCCTCCACTGGCCTCCATTCGGTGTTCTCCATCCCTCCCTGCCAATCCCTCCACTGGCCTCCATTCAGTGTCCTCCACCTCTCTCATCTGATCCTTCCACTGGCTTCAATTCAGTGTCCTCTCCCCTCTCATCTGATCATTCCACTAGCCTCCATTCAGTGTCCTCCACCACTTTCTACAAATCCCTCCACTGGCCTCCATTCAGTGTCATCCACCCCTCTCATCTGATCCTTGCACTGGCTTCCATTCAGTGTCCTCCACCCCTCTCATCTGATCCTTCCACTGGCCTTCATTCAGTGTCCTCCACCCCTCTCTGCAAATCCCTCCACTGGTCTCCATTCAGTGTCCACCACCCCTCTCTGCCAATCCCTCCACTGGCTTCCATTCGGTGTGCTCTGCCCCATTCTGCCAATCCCTCCACTGGCTTCCATTCAGGGTGCTCTACCCCATTCTGCCAATCCCTCCATGGCTCCACTGGCTTTCATTCAGTGTCCTCCAACCCTCTCATCTGATCCTTCCACTGACTTCTATTCAGTGCTCTACCCCTCTCATCTGATCATTCCACTGGCCTCCATTCAGAGTCCTCCACCAACCCTTCCACTGGCTTCCATTCAGTGTCCTCCACCACTTTCTACCAATCCCTCCACTGGCCTCCATTCGGTGTCCTCCACCCCTCTCTGACAATCCCTCTAATGGCTTCCTCTCAGTGTCCACCATCCCTCCCTGCCAATCCCTCCACTGGCCTCCATTCAGTGTCCTCCACCTCTCTCATCTGATCCTTCCACTGGCTTCAGTTCAGTGTCCTCTCCCCTCTCTTCTGATCATTCCACTGGCCTCCATTCAGTGTCCTCCACCACTTTCTACAAATCCCTCCACTGGCCTCCATTCAGTGTCCTCCACCCCTCTCTGACAATCCTTTCACTAGTCTCCATTCAGTGTCCTCCACCCCTCTCTGCCAATCCCTCTAATGGCTTCCACTCAGTGTCCACCATCCCTCTCTACCAATCCCTCCACTGGCCTCCATTCAGTGTTCTCCATCCCTCTCTGCCAATCCTTCTAATGGCTTCCACTCAGTGTCCTCCACCCCTCTCTGCCAATCCCTCTAATGGCTTCCACTCAGTGTCCTCCACCCCTCTCTGCCAATCCCTCTAATGGCTTCCACTCAGTGTCCACCATCCCTCTCTGCTAATCCCTCCACTGGTCTCCATTCAGTGTCCTCCACTCCTCTCTGACAATCCCTTTAATCGCTTCCACCCATTGTCCACTATGTGTCTCTGCCAATCCTTCCACTGTCTCCATTCAGTGTCTTCCATTTCTCTCTGCCAGCCCCTCCACTGGCCTCCATTTACATTCCTGCGTCTGCCAATCTATACACTGCCCTCTATTCAGTGTCCTCCACTCCTCTCTGCCAGTCCTTTTATTGGCTTCTGCTTGCCCAATGCATACAATTACAAAAAACTAACAACATACAAAGCCAACCACAACTCTTCCCCGAGCTACTTCACCAACCTTGTCTCAAAGTATCACCAAAATCATCCTCTCTCTGTTCCTCCTGAGATCTTCTATTCTCTGGCCCCTCATCTCCTCCTCCCATGCTCAACAGGACTTCTCCAGAGCCTGCTCCATCCTCTGGAACTCCCTAATCCAGCCTTTCTCAACCTTTTCAACACAGAGGAACCCTTGAAATAGTTCTCCGGTCTTGGGGAACCCTCTGCTAAAAATGAGAAATCTACAACTCATGATACATTAGTGTGGGAAGAATGGTCCTCACACTTGTGGTCATTGGGAAGAATGGTCCTTACACTTGTGGTCATTGGGATGAATGGTCCTCACACTTGTGGTCAGTGAGAAGAATGGTCCTCACACTTGTGGTCAGTGGGAAGAATGGTCCTTACACTTGTGGTCATTGGGAAGAATGGTCCTCACACTTGTGGTCATTGGGAAGAATGGTCCTTACACTTGTGGTCATTGGGAAGAATGGTCCTTACACTTGTGGTCATTGGGAAGAATGGTCCTCACACTTGTGGTCATTGGGAAGAATGGTCCTCACACTTGTGGTCATTGGGAAGAATGGTCCTCACACTTGTGGTCAGTGGGAAGAATGGTCCTCACACTTGTGGTCATTGGGAAGAATGGTCCTCACACTTGTGGTCATTGGGAAGAATGGTCCTCACACTTGTGGTCAGTGGGAAGAATGGTCCTTACACTTGTGGTCATTGGGAAGAATGGTCCTCACACTTGTGGTCATTGGGAAGAATGGTCCTCACACTTGTGGTCATTGGGAAGAATGATCCTCACACTTGTGGTCATTGGGAAGAATGGTCCTTACACTTGTGGTCATTGGGAAGAATGGTCCTTACACTTGTGGTCAGTGGGAAGAATGGTCCTTACACTTGTGGTCATTGGGAAGAATTACCTCCTTACAGATAGCTCAAAAGACCAATGGTGTCAGTGGGAACTTATCCGAGAGGCAGAAATGGCCCAATACTGAAGGAACCCCTAGCAACCTCTGAAGGAACCCTGGTTGAGAATCACTGCCCTAATCTGTCTGGTTGTCTCCTACACACCATAATGCTGAGAGACATGTGGACTGGTGTCACCACAGTAGGGGACTGTGCGCTCCCTTGCTATACCTGGATACTTGCTACTTCCCTCCCAATGTTGAAAATGGGTGTAAACCTAATTCGCCACAATGGAACACAAGTCAGCCAATGAAAGAAAGCAAATTCCTGTTATTTAACAAGATTCACCCAAACCTCCCCACAAAGATTCATTCCAAGGAAAAGAATAGCTGATATAGTACTACCCAAATTGTTCCTGGCAATAAAAAAAAAAACAAGATTTGACCCGTTAAATGTCATATAACACAAAGAAAAAATCCCGAAAGAAAATACTTGGCGAATCTCATCAGCTCTTACTTGGAGTGAATCTAACTATTTTTTTCACGGGGTGAATTTCTATAGAGAATGATTGCTACTAAATACAGCCGTTTATATGGCAGGCTTGTTCCTATACCCAGGTACTCATATTGAAGGGCTGTAAAGTCACACTCTTCAGGGCCATTTTTAAGGCAGGGCAAAAGGGGCAGCTGCCCTGGGCCCTGTCATTGTTGTGGGGCCCAAAGCAGCTGCTTCATACTTGCCAACTATCCCGGTTTAAATTCCCTCGCCCCTTGAGGTTTTAGTCCTGTGCCGTGTCCCAGATAACTCACATGGAGACCCTGTGTTTACATGGAAATTACCGGCATTCATATGTAAATAGAGGCGGGCGGCAGCATGGATATGTAAATCATGCCCCCCTGAGGTCATATCCACAGTAATCTCTAGTAACCAATCAACAAGCAGAATTCATGTGCTGTAACCTCTAGCAACTAACCAGTAAGCCTTAATGTGTTCTGTAACCTCTAGCAACCAGTCACTGAGCGGTAATGATACACTGTAACCTCTAGCAACCAGTCAGTGAGCGGTAATGATACACTGTAACTTCTAGCAACCAATTAGTGAGCGGGAATGATACACTGAAACCTCTGGCAACCGATCGCAATAGCTGCCTGATCTGATTCAGTAAACTGATTTTGAGTCTAGCTGCTATTTATTGTATGTCTCAGAGCAGGTGGAGAGCAAAACTGCATGGGGGGGGGGGGGCCCCAAGAAAAGTTTTTCCCAGGGTCCAATCAATATTAAAGACGGCCCTGACACTCTTAGTAATTATCTAACGTCTGTATGGGGGGGGGGGGGGGCACCAGCAAGTTTTCCCGCGCAGTGTGCGCAACTGTTAAGGGTCTGGGGGTGTCTTTATTCTCCTCCTTTGCTCCATATACTTTTTTTTCCAACGCTCAAGGAGAAATGAAGGTTAAATGTTGCAATGTCCTTTCAGGAAAAAACTCGGCAGTTGGTGGAGAGCGGATTGTACGACACCACAGATGATTTCACCGTCGTCATTCAGCCGTTTTTGGAACATCTCGAGCTTCCTCGAACTCCGGTAACAATGACATCATAAGAGAAGGCTTGAGGCCCCCGAAATGATTGTCACAGACTCTTTACTATCTGTGTTCCTTATTGTATCCAATATGACAGATCTCTCATCTCTGTAACACGACTTATATATTTTATAGTGGCTGAATTTGTTTTATTGTTTAAAACAAGGGGGTCCTCTAATTATGAAGAGAAAGGGGCGCACCAGCCTTGTGCATTATCCTTTTGGAAATATTTTATTAAAAGTACATAAAAGGAAAACTACTCACAAATATCTGTAGAGATCTTGCAATGTAAATAGTCACCGAATAGCAGCAATTGGTCTTAAAGTGCTTGTAAACCCTTACAAACTACTTTGACCTACAGGTGAGCCTAGATTAAGGCTTACCTGTAGGTCCAAGAAATATCTCCTAAACCTTTAGGAGATATTTACAAAAAGACAGGCACCACTGTCTACGGCGCATGCGCAGGCGCACTGAGCAGGCCGCAGAACGCTGCAATATGTCGCTCGTGTCGGCTCCCATAGATTGGGTTGTCACCCACCCGGGATTCACCTGCACAGTCCGGGTTTTGAATCATGTGTCCGGGGTTTCAGACTACCTAAAACCCGGACACATTATTTAGTCCGAACTGTGGTACCCCAATGTGTGGGTGGGAAATTTGAAGCCCAGCAGCCGGCAGGTACATCATGGATGAAAGGTGCTGGTGACTGAGGGGTGCTCTGCAGACTCTGATGTGAGGCTTTGGGAACCCTGATTTAAGAGGGAATGCTGGGAACTCCGATGTAAGTGGTGAGCAGAAACCCCCTTTACAGCAGAGTTCCCCTTTACACCAGAGTGTTTCCCCTTAAAAAAATAATAAAAATGCAGTTTGGCTTAAAGAAAAGGTGGCAACCAGTGGGGGCTGGTGGTATATTTTTTTAGGGGGTGGCAAACAATGCACCCCCCCCCCTCGATTGGTCACCAGCCCCGCACTTGATTGGTCGCCAGCCCCGCACTTGATTGGTCACCAGCCCCACACTTGATTGGTCACCAGCCCCGCACTTGATTGGTCACAGCCCCGCACTTATCCTATCTAGGTTGTGGGCAGCTGTTCCTCTGGTCGGAGGCTTCCCCTGCGCCTTCCCCTCCTCGACATCACCGTGCGTCTCCTTCCTCATCCTCCTAGGCGGCCAAACGGATCTCCGGTCTCCGATTGGCCAGAAAGAGAATCAGGAAGACGATATTTATTCGCTATTATCACACAACTGGGTGGGCTCAGGGCACAGAGCTCTGCGCCACAAGCCCACCCTTATTTGAAGCCTATTAGAGCCTCTGGCTCTAATCATGTGCTTAAAAAAAGAAAACAAAACAACATTGGAATCCATGTGTCCGGTGCCCCGCATGTAGATTAGGGGGCCGGACGCATGGATAAAGGGGGCGGCGCCCCTGCACCCTGCATTACGGGTTGCCGCTGATGCCCCCTCAGAACCCCAAACCCTCAGTTGGTCCAGAGGAAGGCCTAATAAAGTCCAATTTACTTATTTAGGGGGGCAGCTCACCTGTGCCCCCGTATGGACCCTACCCTACCCATAATTGTGGCTCCCAACCGGTTACCAAATCACTTAAGTGGCCCTCACTCTTCAAAAGGTTGAGCACCCCTGGGCTAGACTCAAGAATTGTCTCTTAGGCTGGGTTCACACTGCTGCGATGCGGGAACGCTGTGAATCTACTGCGGGTTCCCGCATCGCATGCCTTCCCGGCGGCAGTTCTCACTGCTCTATGCGAACTGCTGGGAGTGTCAGTGAAAAGTTAAAGACACCTCCAAATCAGTTCGCATATCGCAGTGCGATCTGCAAACTCGGACAGGAATCGAATCGCATGGTGTGAACACCCAATGCGATCCGATTCTGCTGCGGACCAAAAAAAAAAGGGTCCTGTACAAGTTTGGGCCGGATGCGATGCGAATTCAGCCATACTATCTGTACGGCTGAAATCGCAATCGCACAGAGATCGCATGTGATTTGCACTGCAGTGCGAATCGCATTCGATCTCGTACACCGCAGCAGTGTGAACCCAGCCTTAGACGGAATGCGAGTGTCAGGTAAAACAGATAATAATAACATAAAATTACGATATAATCGATATTAATAACATAAAATTATGAAATAAGATAACTAAAAAAAATACACCAAAGTCGCATTGATTACCTCCGGCAGGTCACAGCGGGGTGAGATGGGTGGAAAATGAGAGTCGTATATCTGCATAATGGGGCTTAAAGTGGTTGTAAACCCTTACAAACCACTTTGACCTACAGGTAAGCCTAGATTAAGGCTTACCTGTAGGTCCAAGAAATATCTCCTAAACCTACACGGCTTAAGAGATATTTGCTGAAAGACAGGCACCGCTGTCTACGACGCATGCGCCGTAGACAGCGGCGCACAGGCGCACTGAGCGCGGCATTTTCAAGTACGGAGCTGCCGCGCGTGTCGGCTCCCGTGCGCATGCGCGGGAGTGACGTCATCACGGCTTCGCCGAATGACAGCGGCGGAGCTGCGAGACCCCCACCAAGAAGATGGACGCGCCGGACTACAGGGGACAGCGGTGACTTCGCTGGCTCCTGTGTCAGGTAAGTGACACATAATAGACTACTATGTGATGCGATGCGATGCGATGTATAGTAGTCCATTATGCTTTACCTTTGCAGGGAATGAAAGAGGCAGGGTTTACTTCCTCTTTAAGCCCTTGTACACACGGTCGGAGATTCCGACGGAATGTGTTCTATTGGACCGTTTTGTCGGATAATCCGACTGTGTGTGGTCTCCATCCGACCCGAATATCCGACGGACCAAGTTTTCCAACTTGCCGGTAAAATTTTCAGACAAAATGCTCCGATCGGACATACTCCGATCATGTGTAGCCTACTCCGATGGACAAAGTGCCACGCATGCTCAGATCAAATTCCTAGACCAAAGCTATTGGCTACTAGCCTGAACGAAATAACGTCATCACGTTATGTACAATCGGATTTTCCGACAACTTTGTCCGACCGTGTGTATGCAACAGTTTCGGACAAAATCCGTCGGACAAAATCCAACGGATTTGGTTGTCAGAATGTCCCACCCGCGTGTACAAGGGGCTAAGACAGAATGTGAGTGTCAGGTAAAATAGATAATAATGACATAAAATTACGATATAATCGATAATAATAACATAAAATAATTTTATAATTTTATATTAATTAAATAAGATAACTAAAAAAAACACACCAAAGTCGCATTGATTACCTCCGGCAGGTCGCGGCGCGGTGAGATGGGTGGAAAACGAGAGTCGTAGATCTGCATAATGGAGCTTAATAGCCATTTTATCACATGGCTGTAAAAGTAACTGTTATCTATTGTTGTACATATTATGATTAGCGAAGGATGGAGAGAAATCGATACAAAGTACACAAATGTATAGAATAGAAGGAAGATATTCCCAGGCTTGGAGTGATCACTGCAGATCTCTGCAATTAAAAGTGGAAGGAAATCACGCTGTGTGTGGCTTCATTATAAATATAGTGACCTCTGGCCAACGAGCCCAACGCCCATTTGTAAAGCTCGGGTCTCCTTGCTTTGAAAACAGTTAAAAGTTGTTGTTTTTTTTGTTTTTTTAATATATATAATAATATTGCAATCAAAGTTGCAAACTTTTTAGCATTGCTGGAGACGGACTCACCGTTTTTAGTAACAGAATGTCCCTTTATTAAGGCGACGGTTATAATTCTTTCATAGAGTTTTGGGGTCGTTCGCAAACATCCCCCGAGTCCGGGTTCACACCTAGGCGGCTGTATTTGATGCGTTTTTCAGGCACGTTTTTTTCAGTGCATTTTGCGTTTTTAAACCAGCGTTTTTTTCACGCATTTCTCGTTTTTTTTTCTTTCTTTCTTTAAACGCACTGTAAAACACGAGGTATAAATCTGGTTGCTAAAGAGGGGGCCGGGAAGCCAGCTGCCGCGCCCGGGCTCCTCCCATCCAATCAGATTGTGTCTCTAGGCTCATTGGCTTAAAGTCGTACTTTTGATGATCAGGCTCATTCCGTATTGAATAGAATATATGTTATTGATTGTTACATTCTATATTTTATACTGTGGAATATTCACTGACAGATTTTCGGCTGCTGTCTTTTATACAGGAGGGATTTCCTGACCGAACTTTCATGGCGCCGGACTGCTTCCATTTTGGCGCCAAAGCTCACGCACAGAGCGCCCTCGGCTTATGGATTAACATGGTTAGATCATTTAACATTCTATCAAAATCCTCTGGTTTTCATCCTTTTGTTCCTGGGAAAGAGATGGAAGCAAGATAGAGAGATACAAAGAAACATTGTTTATAAACATTTATCAGGCAGGAGATAGATACACAAAAACATTGTTTATAAACATCGTTCAAACAGGAGATAGAGAGATACAAAGTACCATTGTTTATAAACATTGATCAGACGGGACATAGAGGGATACAAAATAACATTGTTTATAAACATTGATCAGACGGGAGCTAGAGAGATACAAAGTAATATTGTTAATAAATATTGATCAGACGGGAGATAGAGAGATACACAGTAACATTGTTTATAAACATTGATCAGACAGGAGCTAGACAGAGAGATACAGAGTAACATTGTTTATAAACATTGATCAGACGGGAAATAGAGGGATACAAAGTAACATTGTTTATAAACATTGATCAGACGGGACATGGAGAGATACAAAATAACATTGTTTATAAACATTGATCAGACAGGAGCTAGACAGAGAGATACAAAGTAACATTGTTTATAAACATTGATCAGACGGGAGATAGAGAGATACAAAGTGGAATTGTTCACAAACATTGTTCAGACAGGACAGTACGAAAAACATTAATACATCAGCTGTCTGACTTCAGTCTAAGCTTATGTATTATCTCACTACAAGCCATGAATGTTTGGTGTGAATGATCTTCATGTACTAATTTATTTCTTTTCTTCTCCCAGTTTGAGCCAGTCGGCCAGAAGAGCAATAAACTGGGAATTAACGAAAGCATTGGCGTAGTCTGCCCCCCACAGGTAGCAAATAGTATTGCTGACATTTGTAAAATAAATATGCTGTACAATATATTATTATTATTATTATTATTATTATTATCATTATTATTATTATTATTATTATTATTATTATACAGGATTTATATGGTACCAACAGTTTATGCAGAGCTTTACAATATAAAAGAGAGAAAATACAATAAAATACAAGAGGGTTAAGAGGACCCTGCTCAGAAGAGCTTACAATCTAACATATAATGATTGTATATACAATATATAGTGATTATAGTAGCTATGAGTGATAATAAAGGAGAGAGAGAGAGAATTAGGACTAATGAGGCCATTCCAGATGTTGTTATTTAATTGGATGATGAAACATATAAAATAAAAAGTATTCAACATCTTTAGTAACAATGTTCCATAGACACGCCTTTTACCTTTGTCTGGATTGGGAGTCTTCATTTCATAATTAGAGACCAGTTAAAGCCCAACTCTAACCCAAACCACGACTCAAGCTTCGGATAGATTTGGGAAGGGTTGGACATTAGACATGTGCACTGCTGAAAAATTTGTTTTCATTTCCTTTGTTTTTTTTTTGTTTTTTTTTCATTTTGCGGATCATTCGTTATGATCAAAATTTGTTATTTTGAATAAATTTGTAAAAAAAAAAAAAATTGGGAAATTCTGAAAAATGTGAAAATGTGATTTTGGAAATTGGAAAATTCAAAAATTTGGATTTGGAAATTCGAAAATAAAACAACATTTTGCGGATCATTCGTTATGATCGAAATTTGTTATTTTGAATAAATTTGTAAAAAGAAATTGGGAAATTTTTCGAAAATTTGATTTTGGAAATTGGAGAATTGGGAAATTCGAAAATAAAACAATTCGAAAATCCAAAAATAAGAATGAAAATCCAAAAATTTGAAAGAACGAAAATCTGAAAATTTGGAAAATCTAAATAATAACTAACTATTAAATTATAAGTATTGGGATTTCCTTTCAAATTTGGCTGTTAGTGAACGAAACTAATACGAATTTATCCGAAGTTACGAATTATCACAAATAACGAATGCCGCATCTAAACGAATGGAACGTAACAAATTAATATTAATAAATAATAGCAATAAAACGTTTTTATTATTATTAATTTGTCAGGTTCCATTTGTTTAGATGCGACATTCGTTATTTGTGATAATTTGTAACTTTGGATAAATTCGTATTCGTTACGTTCACACACGCACACGCGATCAGACTATCCGGCGGACAATGCGCCCCGTGTGTGGGCTCCAGCGGACTTTTTCTTTCCAAAAGTCCGGCGGACTTAGAAAGAAGTTTTGACTCAAAATTGTCCGCCGGGCTGCAATCCGGCCGTCTGTGCGCTAGACTTTTAAAATGAATGGACTTGCCCACACGGAGAAAAGTCCGTTCATTTTTAACGTGGCTCCAGGTAGACGGAACTAGCGCAGGAAGTCAATGTCGCTGCCTCCATTGGCGAGATTGACACCTCGCTGGCCCCGTCACCTGGTATGGACTTAAAGGGGAAGCCCTACACCGAAAAAACGGCGTGGGGGTCCCCCCCACCCCTCAAAGTCCATATCAGACCCTTATCCGAGCACGCAGCCTGGCCGGTCAGGAAAGGGGGTGGCGGCGACAGAAGACCGGGCCACCGCTAGTAAAAGAGCTATAAGAAGATAGCGGAGGCTGGGCAAGAAGAACCGAATAGGGGGACAAGACCCCCGAAGTCGGAAGAAGACCCCCGGATGGCGGCAGCAACGACGAAGAAGAAAGCCGGGCTCCTCTGCTAGTAAAAGAGGTAGCAGAAGATAGTGGAGGAGTCCGGTGAGAAGACCCTCCAAGACGGAAGACCACCGGAGCTGTCCAATAAATTATTTTAATAACATGTGTTGTTTTTTTCTTTACACCTTTTTCCCCCAGGTGAATGGTTAGGGGTGCATGGTACCCCAATACTCATTCACATAGGATGGGGGGCAGGTATCTGGGGGGCCCCCTTATTAAAGGGGGCTCCCGGATTCCGATAAGCCCCCCGCCCGCAGACCCCGACAACCAACGGCCAGAGTTGTCGGGAAGAGGCCCTTGTCCTCATCAACATGGGAACAAGGTGCCCTTCCCCAAAGCACCCCCCCATGTTGAGGGCACGCAGGCCTGGTACGGCTCAGGAGGGGGGGAGGGGGGCGCTTGCTCGTCCCCACCCCCTTTCCTGACCGGCCGGGCTGCGTTCTCGGATAAGGGTCTGATATGGACTTTGGGGGGACCCCCATGCCGTTTTTTCGGCGTAGGGCTTCCCCTTTAAGTCCATACCAGGTGAAGGAGCCAGTGAGGTGTCAATCTCGCCGATGGAGGCGGCAACATTGACCTCCTTTGCTAGTCCCGTCTACCTGGAGCCACGTTCAAAATGAACGGACTTTCCTCCGTGTGCGGGCAGGTCCGCTCGCTCGGAAAGTCCGGCAGACCTCCGCTGCAAAGTCTGGCGGTTTGTCCGCTGGACTAAGTCCGCCGGATAGTCCGATCGTGTGTATGCGGCATAATAGCCAAATTTGAAAGAAAATTCCAATACCTATAATGTAATAGTTAGTAATAGTTATTATTTCAGATTTTCAAAATGTTTGGGTTTTTTAATTTTCGGATTTTCATTCTTTTGAATTTTTCAGATTTTCGTTCCTATTTTCGGATTTTTGGATTCTTGAACTTCCTAATTTTCAGATTTTCACATTTCTGAATTTATGGATTTTCGAAAAAATTTGTTAAACGGATTTTCGTTAATTCGAATATTTCCGAATTTGTTGAATTTCGCCGAAAAAATGAAATTCGCAACTAAAACGAATTGTACATCAGGATTTAAATGTCGTCTGTGCCCCCATAGAAATGAAATCTGGCTTGGAAAAAGTATGCAGGTCAGGAGTTCTGACTTTCTAATCTACGTTGTCAGGGAATCAAAGTTTAAAGTCGCGGGTTCAGCGCGACAACGTAACTCACGTCTCACACAGGAGATCAGAGATGACATTTTGGATATTTTTGGAGTACAATAAAAATGACTCTGCAGAAGATTTAGGAGGAATCCTTCCCCTTTGGCTACTCTGTTACATATTTCATGAATGTCATTTCCTTGTACGATCCGGTTAGTCCCCTCCCCCCCACCATTCCTGGTTCATACATTGTGTCTTCTCCTCTAGGGTGACCCCTATGTGAAGACCGCAAAGAACAGCAACTATGTCTATCCCACCGTTACTACCGATCCGGTGAGTACTCCAGTAATGATTATTCTTTTATCGGCCAATGGGAAGCACTTTCACGTCCCCCTGTAAGAGAAGAGTGCAGAATTATCATTCCACCTTTCTAAATACGTTTTCAGCAATAAATGTTTTTTTTTATATATATATGTAAAAGTATAAAATGTATTGAAAAGTGTCTGTGCTTCCAGGTGCATCAAAACAAATGATGTGCAAATTTGGATACTGTACAAAATAAACACAAGAGGGCGCCTTCATCTAGGTGTAGCACGTTATTAAAAAGAATAAAAAGACAATAAAAATGCACTCACTAGCTAAAAGTGGATAAAGGCGTGTCATTAAGATGATGTTGACAGGAAGTGGAGGGGGTGTGACTACATTGTAGTCACGCCCCCTTCACTTCCTGTCATCTTCACCCAGCCGAGAGAGGTGCTGTTTGGAGCCGCAGCCATCTTGCTATTTCAGGAAGGTGCTGTCGTTTATGTTCCAGCCTGAAGCCCGACAGCTGCACTTCCATCAAGAACTCTGCTTAAGCCAGCCACGTACCCGCTGAGCTCTGCAGCCTTACGGTGCACCTATGGAGGTCTGTATGGGTTTATGAAAAGACTTGATCTACTTTTAACTAGTGAGTGCATTTTTATTGTTTTTTTTTATTCTTTTTAATAAATCACTACACCTAGATAGAGGCGCACTCTAAGTGAAAATGTCAAAATTGGGCCCAATTAGCCATTTTCCCTCCCCGGTGCCATGTGACTCGTTAGTGTTACAAGGTCTCAGGTGTGAATGGGGAGCAGGTGTGTTAAATTTGGTTTTATCGCTCTCACTCTCTCATACTGGTCACTGGAAGTACAACATGGCACCTCATGGCAAAGAACTCTCTGAGGATCTGAAGATAAGAATTGTTGCTCTACATAAAGATGGCCTAGGCCAGTGATGGTGAACCTTGGCACCCCAGATGTTTTGGAACTACATTTCCCATGATGCTCATGCACTCTGCAGTGTAGTGGAGCATCATGGGAAATATAGTTCCAAAACATCTGGGGTGCCAAGGTTCGCCATCTCAGGCCTAGGCTATAAGAAGATTGCCAAGACCCTGAAACTGAGCTGCAGCACGGTGGCCAAGACCATACAGCGGTATAACAGGACAGGTTCCCCTCAGAACAGACCTCGCCATGGTCCACCAAAGAAGTTGAGGTCACGTGATCAGCGTCATATCCAGGGGTTGTCTTTGGGAAATAGACGTATGAGTGCTGCCAGCATTGCTGCAGAGGTTGTAGGGGTGGGGGGGTCAGCCTGTCAGTGCTCAGACCATACGCCGCACACTGCATCAAATTGGTCTGCATGGCTGTCCTCCCAGAAGGAAGCCTCTTCTAAAGATGATGCACAAGAAAGACCACAAACAGTTTGCTGAAGACAAGCAGACTAAGGAGATGGATTACTGGAACCATGTCCTGTGGTCTGATGAGACAAGATAAACGTATTTGGTGTCAGATGGTGACAAGCGTGTGTGGGGGCAACCAGGTGAGGAGGACAAAGACAAGCGTGTCTTGTCTACAGTCAGGCATGGTGGTGGGGGTGTCATGGTCTGGGGCTGCATGAGTGCTGCCGGCACTGGGGGGCTACAGATCATTGAGGGGACCATGAATGCCAACATGTACTGTGACATACTGAAGCAGAGCATGATCCCCTCCCTTCAGAGACTGGGCCGCAGGGCAGTATTCCAACATGATAACCACCCCAAACACACCTCCAACACCACCACTGCCTTGCTAAAGAAGCTGAGGGTAAAGGTGATGGACTGGCCAAGCATGTCTCCAGACCTAAACCCTATTGATCATCTGTGGGGGATCCTCAAACGGAAGGTGGAGGAGCGCAAGGTCTCCAACATCCACCAGCTCCGTGATGTCATCATGGGGGAGGGGAAGAGGACTCCAGTGGTGACCTGTGAAGCTCTGCTGACCTCCATGCCCAAGAGGGTGAAGGCAGTGCTGGAAAATAATGGTGGCCACACAAAATATTGACACTTTGGGCCCAATTTGGACATTTTCACTTAGGGGGTGTACTGACTTTTGTTGCCAGCGGTTTAGACATTAATGGCTGTGTGTTGAGTTATTTTGAGGGGACAGGAAATTTACACTGTTATACAAGCTGTACACTCACTACTTTACATTGTAGACAAGTGTCATTTCTTCAGTGTTGTCACATGAAAAGATAGAAGAGAAGATTTACACAAATGTCACTGAGGGGTGTACTTACTTTTGTCAGATACTGTGTGTGCATTAGGATCTCATGACCTAATCTGAGAGGAGCTGCATCCACTTCACCTGCCGTTCCCTACCACCCTCCTGGCCCTCTTATGTGCCCCCCGTTAAATGACCGTTGGGCTCATTTGAATTTGGATGGTGTGCTTTCTTTAGTACGCAGCCACAGCGTGCTATATAGAAAGGACCCTTGCTCTATGGGTGGAAGCAGCGGTTTCTCTGCCGAGATCTGACCTGCACTTTCTGAGTCTGAGCTAGAGCTTTTGAATCAGCAGGGAGCATGAGCTTTGCAGAGCTATCAGTCTGACTCAGCAGAGGGCGCAGTGCACCTCTGCAGAGAGGCCGCTGCTTCCACACACCGAGGCAAAGGTTCCTTCTCTGCAGCATGCTGGCAGGGAACAGGCTTTTCTCCACAAGCTGTGGCTGCTTCGTAAACAAAATGATCTTTTTAGACTCTGCCCACCTTCTGTGATGATGGACGTGAAATGTAGTAAGTGGATGTAAATGATCATTTGACGTTGATGTGTTTGCTTCCTTGTTTCTAGGTGTACGGCAGCCAGGTGCAGTGTGCAGACCGATCGAAATCTCCACAAGTCCCAACCTCCGGTAATACTTCATTGTCACAACTACTACAGAAACTACACAGGGAGCTTTCACCCGGAGCTTCTCGACTCCTTCCTGTAACAGATATAATGTACAAAGTCTTATAGTCGGTTTTCTTTTTAAAGCAACCACAGCCTAAGTAGAAAAACCCGTCCCCTGCCAGCATGCTGTGAAGAAAGACCCTTGCTCTCTGTGCGGAAGCAGTGGTCTCTCTGCAGAGGTCTGAGACACCCCCTACTGAGCCAGACCTATATATATATATATATATATAGCGATACCCCCCGAAGGAGCTGCTTTTTGTTTGTTCAGTCCGTTACTCTGCCTCTCAACCCCCAAAGGACTGTCCCAGCCCCCCTCTGGTGCCCCTTTCTGGAGCCCCCCTTCTGGCGCCCCCTAGCAATGTGATTAATGGAATAACAGTGGGAAATAACACACCGACGCAGTTCTGCTCTCTCAAGTTTACTTGGACCAGAGCAAGGTTTAAAGCAGGGGTCTCCAAACTTTTCAAACAAAAGGGCCAGCTTATAGTCCTTCAGACTTTAGGAGGGCCAAGTTGTGGCCAGCGTGGGCAGAAAATGTCCCGGGCCCCGGCATCAGTGAGAATAAATATGGCCTCGGGGGTTGGTGGTCAATAGGAGTAGGTGTAGTGCCCCTACTATTAGGAGGAATAGTATCCAATCATAGTTGTCGGTGGAAGAAATGGTGCCCCACTTTCGGAGACAGCGAGAGGAATAGTGGCCCAAGGGCCCAATAAAGGCTAGCAAAGGGCTACATCTGGCCCTCGGGCCGCAGTTTGGAGACCCCTGGTTAAAGCGGGAGTCCACCGGGACTCCGCGTTTTTTTTTTTTTTTTTAAAAGCCAGCAGCTACAAATACTACAGCTGCTGACTTTTAAAATAGTGACACTTACCTGTCCAGCGCGCCCGCGATGTCGGCACCCGAAGCCGATCTGTAGATCGTATGTCGGGTGCTGCCGCCGCCATCTTGGGTATGGGAATCAGGAAATGGAGCCTTTCGGCTTCATTTCCCGGTTCCCTACTGCGCATGCGCGAATCGCGCTGCACAATAAGGACGCTCCCCGCTGCCTCTGGGATCCGTGTGTTTCCCAGCAGGCAGCGGGGCACTTGCAGAAAGGGGCGGGCACTTGCGGAAAGGGGCGTAATATACGCCCCTTTCCGCAGAGAGCTATCCTGGAAGTGGGTGTAGATACCTGTACTTTACAGGTATCTGCACCCCCCTCCCCCCTGAAAGGTGCCAATTGTGGCGCTGGAGGGGGGGAGGGTTCCGATGAGCGGAGGTCCACTTTAGGGTGGACCTCCGCTTTAAAGGGGTATTAGTCAGCCAAGCCCTGCATAAGTAGCCAGGACTTGATTGAAACTGTTCTCAGAACAGTCCATAACGCTTTGCAACAATAAAAGAATAATAACAACGTACAGGGATTAAATGGACTCCCAAAGGAAGCTGCTGATTGATGTAGAACACTAAAAGGGGAACCCCAGGCCGGCCTATAGTACCTTTAACCAGGGCCGGTGCTACCACTAGGCAAACTAGGCAGCTGCCTAGGGCGCACTGCTGCTCAGGGGCGCCCGGCCACTGCTTTCCCTCTGTGTCTGCATGCTCTGCAGGCTGCAGCATGTAACCAACTCAGTCCTAGGCAGCTGCTTCATCCGACCAGTAGTGTAATTAGAGGCGCAGCGCAGCACTGGAGCCAGCGCTAGAGGAAGCAGAGCCAAATGCTACCTGTATAGTGGTGCCTTCTGTCACATGGGCAGGGCCAAGGGGGTGGAGTCAGGGGTGGAGCCAATTGGGGGTGGAAAAATTTGGTTTCGCCTAGGGTGTCAAAAATCCCTGCACCAGCCCTGCCTTTAATACTAGGACACAATGAGGTAATTTAACCCTTTCACGACTAAGCCTATTTTTGGCATTTGATGTTTACAAGTTAAAATCCATATTTTTTGCTAGAAAATTACTTGGAACCCCCAAACATTATATATGTTTTTTTAGCAGAGACTCTAGAGAATAAAATGGTGAATGTTGCAATATTTTATGTCACACGGTATTTGCGCAGCCGTGTTTTAAATGCAACTTTTTGGGAAAAGGGACACTTTCATGAATAGAAAAAAAACAAAACAGTAAAATGATCCCATTTTTTTTTTTGCGTAATGTGAAAGATGATGTTACGCCGAGTAAATAGATACCAAACATGTCACACTTTATAAAACGCACGCACTCGTGGATTGACGACAAAGTACGGTACCTAAAAATCTCAATAGTCGACGCTTTAAACATTTTTTACGGTTACCAGGTTAGCGTTACAGAGGAGGTCTAGCGCTAGAATTATTGCTCTCGCTCTGACGATCGCGGCGATACCTCACATGTGTGATTTGAACACCGTTTACATACGCGGGCGCGACTTCCGTATGCGTTTTCTTTGCTTCGCGAGCTCGCGGGGATGGCGGGCGCTTTAAAAAAAATTTTTTTTATTTTTTTATTTATTTTAAAATGACTAAATTGTTTTAAAAAAAATAAAATAAATTGATCACGTTTATTGCTATCACAAGGAATGTAAACATCCCTTGTGACAGTAATAGGCGGTGACAGGTACTCTTTATGGAGGGATCGGGGGTCTAAAAGACCCCCCTACCCCTCCTTTACACTTCAATGTATTCAGATCGCCGAAAACGGCGATTCTGAATACCGGATATTTTTTTAAAACCGGCGCCATTGGCAGCCGAGAAAACGGGAAGTGACGTCATGACGTCACTTCCGTGTTTACTATGAGGAGACTGGAACGAAGCCGATTACGGCGTCATTCCAGTTTCTCCCCAGCAGCCGGAGGCAGCGGACATGGAATCGGTGCTCCCGATCGAGCGGGAGCACCGGTAACAGCGGCGGGAGGCGGCTTTTAGCCGCATCGGTTGTTATGGCTGGATAGCCAATCGCCTGCTGAAAAAAACGGTACCGGGATGATGCCTGCAGGTGCGGGCATCATCCCGGTATACCCCCCGGAAGCCGAGTACGCATATCTGCGTACGCTCGGCGGGAAGGGGATAAACACCAGTGATGTGTCCCCTTTAAGAGTGACAACAATAATGTTCTAAGCCCTTGTACACACGGGTTGGACATTCCGACAACAAAATCCATCAGATTTTTTTTCTGACGGATTTTGTCCTAAACTGGTGTATGCAACACACGGCCGGACAAAGTTGTCAGAAAAATCTGATCGTTTGGAACGCGATGACGTTCGTTCGTTACGACGGGACTACGTTGCGGCTAGTAGCCAATAGCTTTGGTCTCGTAATTTGATCTGAGCATGCGTGGCACTTTGTCCGATCGGAATTCTCTACGAACGATCAGAAAAAGTCAGATCGGATTTTTTTTTTCTGAGATCCTGCTCTCAAATTTTTTTCCGTCTGAATTTCCGATGGAAAAAGTCCACACACGATCGGATTTTCCGACAATATAATCCGTTCGGACCTTTTCCGTCTGAATTTCCAACCGTGTGTACAAGGCATAAGAGCAAGGCCTTGCTTTTGTTTTCTTCACCGGCACATTGGAGCTCTATGGAGAAGGGTCCCTCAATGTAACAGAGTGATGGGGAGCAATATAGTTACATAGTTAATCAGATTGAAAAAAGACACAAGTCCATCTAGTTCAACCATGAAAATAAATAAATAAATGATATCATACAATGCCATATATACAATCCTATACCCACAGTTGATCCAGAGGAAGGCAAAAAACCCCAACAAAGCATGATCCAATTTGCTACAATATAAAATAGCTGGTGCTGTGATATAGCACTCCTCTACTAGATCTGGATAACAGGTGTCTGTGCACAGTGTTCAAATATGGTGCTTTATGGAAGACAATAGAATTCCTGGGCAAAGCCCCCTCACCAACCCTGTACGCATTCAGTAGACCTCCAAAGAGCGATCAAACGATTCTCCTGGCTGAAGATGTGTCCCAATATCTTCAGTCTGCTGACCCGGTGAATCGCCGATTTCATGACATTCCGCGTTGCTGCAGAGCATCCTTCTGGAAGCAGGCGGGGTTCTGACCCTCCAGACTGGAGGTGCAGGCTGTGTGCCGCTTGGTAGAAGATTGCTCTCCCAATGGGCCCCAGGATACAAGGCTCTTGGGCCGGGTCCGCCCTGTACTTTTATACGCTCTCCCACAATTCTCTTGACTCTCTGCAGTGCAGCCTGGGATTGGCAGTCCTGCCCCCTCAAACGTCAGTCAGGCTGCTTTGTGCTGGGACTTCATATCCCACAGTTCTCTGCTGCTGCTCCCTGATGATTGGCTCTCGGTCTCTTCCAATGGGGAGGCTACAGGGTGAGCAGTTCTGTGTGTAAAAGAGGAGAGGATTGAAAAGCCCAGGCAGCTGCTAGCAGTGGTCTCTCCAGACCTATACAGAGAGACCACTGCTTCCACGCAGAAGGAAAGGGGACTGTCTCTTTACTCAGGCAGATGGTGCTTTATAAATGTAGTCAGCGGTCATAAATTGAGCCTTTTGTTTTGCTGCAACTGGAATGTGTTTCAGTGACATTAACTAAAAGTTGAATTGGGGTTTCTGTAATTAATCCCACACTCACTGCTGATTGAAGATAGGTCTGACTCGGCAGGGGGTGTGCTGGACCTCTGCAGAGAGACCACTGATTTGCTGGTGTAGCCCTACCCTCGTAGCAAAAGAAGCAGTCCTTGCAGCTCTGTTTGTTTTGTTTTTTTAATTAGGGAAATTGAACTCAGATAGGGAAGGGTTATTATGGGATGCCCATTTGATCAGTAGAACTCTTTATACACCCAGAGTGGCGGCTGGTGTTTTTTTTGGGCGACAAACAATCACCTGTCTCCCCCCCATCCTGAAATAGATAGGGGGAGGTGGCGATGGATGGGGGGGGGGGGCGGTGCCCGTGTGCCCTTAATGGACGGGCCACCCCTGACACCCGGTATATACACACTTTCTTCTTGTACCTCCAGCACAGAGTTGCTTGCAGAACAATAACTCCCGGGACCAGCTAGCACAAGTTTCAGATTCAGCACAGTCTCAGCTGAATCTGGACGAAGGCCCTTTGCAGGCGGGGACCGCGGCTCCCTATGGTTTAGCCCAAAAAAATAGAGGACTTTGATGCTAGCTGTCCTATATGTGGCTACTGCTCCCAGTACCACCTTTTCAGGCACTGCCAGCCCTCCTGGCTGCAGATGCCCCTTTTTTCCTGCCAGTGCCACCACAGTAGGTCCTGTTTGTAGGTCCTGTTTGCACCCACCCCCCAGACTGGGGAGCCCCTTCAAAGGCCATGACAGCCTAACACTCCATCTCCAGCTTCCACCTGAACTCTCCTCCCCAGCTGGGCTGACCCTGAGTATTTGAGGAGGCCCTCCCTCTGCCGACCCTCTGTTGGGAATTGGTCAGGGCCTTCAGAACACTCCATGCAGCCCCACCTTACTTCCCCTCCCATTCTTCTGGAAGGTTCCAGTACATTCTAGAAGTAGGGGTGGTCTCAGCAGGCCAGCCAACCGGGGGGGAGGTGGGGTGGTGGTGGCAGCGTAGGATTGTTTGCGGCCCCCCAAAACAAAAAACACCAACCGCCACTGTGTGGGGGTGCTGAATATCTTAATCCCCGGCATGTCCCACCTTACTTCCCCTCCCATTCTTCTGGAAGGTTCCAGTACATTCTAGAAGTAGGGGTGGTCTCAGCCGGCCAGCCAACCCGGGGGGAGGTGGGGAGGTGGGGTGGTGGTGGCGGCAGCGTAGGATTGTTTGCGGCCCCCCAAAACAAAACCCACCAACCGCCACTGTCTGGGGGTGCTGAATATCTGAATCCCCGGCATGTCCGCTCCCTCCAGCTCCTTCATCCCTACTGAATCCTGGAAGTGTGGAATGCTAAAGACTTTTCCAGTAGGGGGCATAGTTTGGACGTTCCACCCAACGGAGAGGTAAGTATATTCAGCGTCTTCTCTAGTAAAAGCCAAGCTCTTTGGGGGGAAATCCCATGACCCCATGTCTAGGGTAGCCGAGGGCTTATTTAACGATAAGGCTGCTTTACTAATGAAGGTAAAGTAATACTAAACGCACGTTGTATAACGTACATTCTCCCTTCTATTGCTGTATATGGATGATGGCTCTGGAATTATTTTAATAAAAAAGAAGAAAAAAAGATTAGTCCCTTTTTCCTAATGGGTATCCAGCTGTCACATGACCCGGCTCTCTCCCAGCCTGCCTGCAGGGAAACTTAAGCAGGAGGAGCTTCTAGTCCTCTGCTGCTGGTCACATGATCATCATTAAAAAAAAAAAAAACAGCCTTTGGAATTAGGAGTAAAAATAAATAATATCAATAAACTGTTTTACATTGTCATACAAATATATGTTTGAAATGAAATCTTTATTATTTTTTGGCAATAACACGGTGTGGGTGGATTTCTGCCAGCCACAGGCTGTGTCACGCCCTCTCCGGCCTGTGTCTTAGAATAAGAGGGAGGTGAAGCCTCCATTAATCTACAGGTAATATCCAGCCCACCCCCCCATTGTGTTTAGCTGGTGAGGGGGAAGGGAGTGGCCTGTCATTGTGTATACGCCCACATGGGTGACTCTATAGTCACATGGGCTGCTCAGATGTGATAGGGAGGAAATGCTCAGCAAAGAATCTCACTGAGAACTGAGCATGTGCAGAGCTGCCTCCACCGCTCTGCAAAATCCCCAACTGCATTGGGGACATGGACAGGAGGGGGCGATAGAGAGCAGCAGATATTTTGCAGAATACAGAAAAGTATGAACAGAATGGAATACACCATTTATTGAGAGTTTTTTTTATGATGGGGGTTTAGGGACACTTTCAGGGGTCTCCAAACTACGGCCCTCCAGTTGTTCGAGAACTACAATTCCCATCATGCCCAGGAATGTCTGAGAATGTCAGAGTTTTACAATGCCTCATGGGACGTGTAGTTCCGCGACAGCTGGAGGGCCGTAGTTTGGAGATCCCAACTGACCGACTAAATAACCCCCCTGCCTGCTGTCATTGTCCTGTGATTCCAAGATTCTGTTTTATATCCTCTATGAGAGTAATAAGCTCTACTAACATTTCATTTCAGTCCATGCACTGCGGCCGGCGGACATCACTGTAGTTGCAGCACTTGGCGATTCACTGACGGTAAGAATTAATAATCATTTGAAATGGGCAGGTGGGCCAATAAGCTGCTCTATAAAAGTGCATTTTATTCCTAAGGAAGATCTTCTCTCTTTTTTTTTCTGCTCCCTTTATAGTAAGGTGCCCCACCCCCCATGCAATGCTTGCGGCTGGATCTCTTACAGTGTAGGCTTTTTGATTTTGAATAGTGACGGGAAGGTTTAATTAAAACCCCTTTCAGGTTATTTTGTTTTCTGCCTGCGTCCTGATAGGGAGATCTCCTTTCACTTCCTGTCCAAAAGATGCTACAGGAAATGAGAGGTAATTCCTCCAAAGAGAGTTGTCATAGCAATGAGTGTCCCCATTGAAGGAGTTTCCTTCAACCCTTGCTCCAGGGGCGTACCTACAGGTACATTAACCCCTGTAGGCCTGGATGTGGGGGCTAGTGCTGCCTCCCTGTATGTCTGGATGTGGGGGCCAGTTGTGCCCCCCTGTAGGCCTAGATGTGGGGGTCAGTTCTGCCCCCCTGTGGGCCTGGATGGGGGTAACAGTGCTGCTCACCTGTATGTCTGGATGTGGGGGCCAGTGCTGCCCCCCTGTAGGCCTGTATGTTGGGGCCAGTGCTGCCCCCCTGTAGGCCTGTATGTTGGGGCCAGTGCTGCTCACCTGTATGCCTGGATGTGGGGGCCAGTGCTGCTCCCTGTAGGCCTGGATGTGGGGGCCAGTGCTGCCCCCTTGTAGGCCTGCATGTGGGGATCAGTGCTGCCCCCCTGTGGGCCTGGATGGGGGGAACAGTGCTGCCCCCCTGTATGCCTGAATGTGGGGGCCAGTGCTGCCCCCCTGTATGGCTGGATGTGGGGGCCAGTGCTGCCCCCCTGTAGGCCTGGATGTGGGGGCCAGTGCTGCCTCCCTGTAGGCATAGATGTGGGGGCCAGTGGTGCCCCCTTTATGCCTGGATGTGGGGGCCAGTGCTGCCCCCCTGTAGGCCTGAATGTGGGGGCCAGTGCTGCCCCCCTGTATGCTTAGATATGGGGGCCAGTGCTGCCCCCCTGTATGCCTGGATGTGGGGACCAGAGCTTCCCCCCTGTAGGCCTGTATGTGGGGGCCAGTGCTGACCCCCTGTAGGCCTGGATGTGGGGGCCAGTGCTGCCCCCTTGTAGGCCTGGATGTGGGGATCAGTGCTGCCCCCTTGTAGGCCTGGATGTGGGGATCAGTGCTGCCCCCCTGTGGGCCTGGATGGGGGGGAACAGTGCTGCCCCCCTGTATGCCTGGATGTGGGGGCCAGTGCTGCCTCCCTGTAGGCCTGAATGTGGGGGCCAGTGCTGCCCCCCTTTACGCTTAGATATGGGGGCCAGTGCTGCCCACTTGTATGCCTGGATGTGGGGACCAGAGCTGCCCCCCCGTATGCCTGGATGTGGGGACCAGTGCTGCCCCCTTGTATGCCTGGATGTGGGGACCAGTGCTGCCCCCTTGTATGCCTGGATGTGGGGACCAGTGCTGCCCCCCTATACACCTGGATGTGGGGGCCAGTGCTGCCCCCCTGTACACCTGGATGTGGGGGCCAGTGCCGCCTCCCTGTATGGCTGTATGTGGGGGCCAGTGCTGCCCCCCTGTATGCCTGGATGTGGGGACCAGTGCTGCCCCCCTGTAGGCCTGGATGTGGGGGTGGTGGCATGTAGAGGAACAGATCCCTTCATGTAGTTGCTGAATCCCCGCTTCTCCTCCTCTCCCTCCTGCAGATATTCAGCAGTTGCAGGAAGGAAATGGAGGGCAATCGGTTCCTCTACATGCCGCTCCTGCCTCCTTCCTATCCCTGTCCTACATCCCCGGGCCCCCGTGTGCTCCTGTTGTCGTGTGCTGTTCATTTTAAGTTCATTTGCAATGACCCCGGAGAAAAGGGACTATAGATCCAATTTCTAGCAGTGAAATCACACACACAATTAAAATAAAAAAATGAAAATTAGTTTAAAGCGGATTTAAAAGGTACAAGTTTTTTGTTTGTTTTTTACCTTAAAGAGGAGCTCCACCCTAAAGTGGACCTTCCGCTCATTGGAACCCTCCCCCCCTCCGGCGCCACAATTGGCACCTTTCAGAGGGGAGGGGGGTGCAGGTACCAGTACAGTACAGGTATCTGCACCCACTTCCGGCGTAGATTCTGCAGAATATACGCCCCTTTCCGCAGAATCTAGGCCCCTTTCCGAAAGTCCCCCGCTGCCTGCTGGGAAACACACGGATCCCAGAGACAGCGGGGACCATCCTTATTGCGCAGCGCGACTCGCGCATGCGCAGTAGGGAACCGGGAAATGAAGCCCAAAGGCTCCACTTCCTGATTCCCATACCCAAGATGGCGGCGGCAGCACCCGAGAGACGATCGAGAGATCGGCTTCGGGTGCCGACATCGCGGGCGCGCTGGGCGGGTAAGTGTCACTATTTTAAAAGTCAGCAGCTGCAGTACTTGTAGCTGCTGGCTTTTAAAAAAAAAAAAAACGACGGACTCCCGGCGGACTCCCGCTATGACAGGAGCAGCTGGCTCAAGTTTTAAATATGTTACACTTACCCAAAAATAATCAATTAAATTGTGTGTATAATTACAAAGACGAAAAATTGAAAAATTGTGAAAAAAAATTATGATTGATTCATTGGTGCTGCAACTTCAAAATAATCTAAATACTCAATTTAACTTATATGGAAACAAAAATAAAGCACGCAACCATAAATAAATAAATTAACACAGTGATCAGAAATGGTTAAAAAAACAGTGCAAATAGTCCACATAAATTTTGGTCTATGTGTATTCAGTGCCAAGCATGGATATCTGTCATATTCAGTGCTGCATATTCTTACTTCAGAGAAAGAAAGATTTAAATGGCCTCTTACCAGACGGGATGGATCATGGATCCCAAGTTATAGAGATCTAACACGCTTGTTATCAAAAGTAGCTGCCTGCGGCGTTCTCCTCTGTGGGCTCAGCTGCAAAGAATTCCTTCCCCAGTAATGATAGCTAAACCACAATCTTCAGGAACAATATCCAAAGGTGTCCAGCTCCACCGATAAATTGGTTCAATGCTCTCCAGCAAATATAGCAGGTGTGAAATTCAAAAAAGGGGGGGGGGGAACTGCAGTAGAGGGAAGTGCAGTAGAAACTAAAGTTTTATTTTCCAATATCATTGCACATTAAATTAGCATAGAATAATTAAATGAACACAACCGCAGACCTGGAACGTGGTGACGTCACATATAACTGCTCCACCCAATGTGTTTCCCTGTAAGAAGCATCGACTGAGAACAGAGGCGATCATGGGATGTCACTCACCACGTATTTCGTACTGAACTAGGCAGGCGGGACAACGGAAGTGACACATTAACTACTTGCTGACCAGCCATGGCAGTTTTACTGCGGCAGAATGGCACGTCGCTTCGCCTTTTGGCCACTAGTGGGGGAGCGTGCGTGCAGCAAGTGCCCCGGGGCCAACGCGAGCGATGACCGCCGGGCTCCTGCAATCGCTTGTGACAGAGCGAGAACCAGGATCTGCGTGTGTATCCAGTTTTCTATGAGTATTCACTTTGATACGGAATCCCCTGTTTGAAAGTATCATACCAAGACACTCGTGATCATTGATTTACAGGTGGTTCCTGGGTGTTGTTTGCCTGGTAATTCGCTCTGACCTCATTGCGCTACCTTGCTTTTTCCCTTTGTTTGAAATTACTTTTTCGATCACTGATTGATTTTGTTTGGGCACAATGTCGCACAACCGCGCAATTGTCAGTTAAAGCGACACAGTGCCGAATTGCAAAAAATGACCTGGTCATTGAGCAGCCAAATCTTCTGGGGCTGAAGTGGTTAATACAAGACCACCCCCCCCGTCTCACTAAGAAAACCAAATTGTTGCAATTCACAGCACAAATTTGGATACTAAAAATATAAATCCTCTTCTATTAAAACAATATTTAACAAAATATTTAAAAAGGGGGAAGGAAGTCTTTGCAGCTGAGCTGACAGAGGAGAACGCCGGAGGTGACTACTTTGTTAACAATCGTGTTAGATCTCTATAACTTGGGGTCCACCCTGTCTGGTAAGAGGCCATATAAATTTTTATTTCTCTGACGTAAGAATATGCAGCGCTGAATATCACGGAGATCCAGGCTTGGCACTGAATACACATAGACTTTATTTATTCACCAAAATTTACTTCAGATGTGGACTTTTATCACTGTTTTTTTTTAACCATTTATGATCATTTTTGTTTCAATATAGTGGACATGGTTGTGCAACTTTAGAAATTTTTGAAAAACACAACCATGAACAAAAGCTTCTCCCCTCCATTCATAGCATTCTAAAGATCACCCATTATTGGTTATTCAACAACCTTCCATTACTGTTTAATATCCCATTCCAGGCTGGGAACGGCATTGGCTCCAACCCAGGAGACGTTCTGGATGTGCTCAGTCAGTACCGCGGATTATCCTGGAGGTAAGCAGAACACAATCCAGACATTACACGGGATATACTCTGTATATGAATGACCTGTATGTACTATAGGTCAGCCTTGAGGTTTCTTCAGGCAAAATGCCTAAAAATGTATGAAATTTGTTCATAGGAGCCAGCAGGTTGCCCTTTAGTTACACAAATCCACAGGTTTTCATTATATGCACCATTACAACTAGACACTGCCATCCTAACAACCAATGATGTCATCAGTTGATAAGGCGGATGTCTGTTGCCTCCACAGCATCCTTGTTTTACCCTTCTCCACCCCTCTCCCTGAGCACTGGGTTGACATTAGCTTGACTGATGGAGAAAAACCAAGGGAGAAGAGAAACATTGGAATACTAGTCAGTACTAGGGTGCAAAAGTGCATTTTCCTTGGAAGACTAAATCACCTCTGTGACAGACCTAGCCGGGACACAGGCTTTTTAAGATGACTGAATGCGAGCCTCTTGCCGACTGATTATGGGCCCTGGATTTTAAGGGGCACAGGGTGAATGAGAACCCCACTATGATCTGTGCTAGTCAGATTCAATGCTGTATATATGTATATATAATGTGTGTTGTCTCATGCTGTTGGGACACAAACTGTTAGATGCTAATGTCATCAACTCCAGCCACCTGTTTGTTATGTAAATGAGTCTAGTCTGGCTTGTAGGAGTATTCACACATTGTTGTTTGTGCTGATTAACCCTGTGTTTATGTTTATGGTAATGTTTATTGAATTGTTAGTGAGCTAGGAGCCGAAAAGTCTTATCCCTCAGTCAACTAGTCTGAGTGTTGATTTAGATAATTAGCTCATGCTAATTAGGTTAGGTTTTAGTCTTCTACTGTATTATAAATACTTGGCATTTTGGTTCTAATAAATCAGTCCATGTTGAGCAGCTAAGCAAGTGTCATCTTGCTTTGTGCTTGTGAGCGGTTGGAATATCTGCTATCTACTGTATATTCAGACTGGGAGGAAGTGGTATATGACGGAAGCACTCAATCGGAGTGTGGGATCGGTTCTGTCACAACCTCTAACGTTGGGTGTCCTACGTGTAGATGTTGCTACGTTGTGTAAAGCTATTAGAACTGCTAAACATTTTAGAATGGGGTGTCTCGAGACATAATTTTAACCGCTTAAGGACCGCCCCACATACATATGCTGGGGCAGGGGCAAAAAAAAAAGATTATAAGCATTATAAAGACCCAAAAACATTTTTTTTTTTGTTTTTTTTTTTGTTTGTTTTTTTATTGGAGTTGGCTTAACAGTACTAATAAAGATATTCATGATTGTACATATTTCAGTATTGGAGGAGATGGGACACTGGATCACGTCACAACGCTTCCGAGTAAGTATTAAAAAAAACACATAATATTGTTTCAGTACTTACCCTTATTTTTCTTTCTGGTGCCTATTAATGGCATGTGGATAGACACCAGGACGTAGATAAAAAAAAACAGGACACCTTCGTAAAGGCCAACCCCACCCAGCATTCCTATGTCAGTTTTCCTGGTTGTTGGCAGGCTGAAGCAAATGTTCTGCAATACTGACACCCCACCTCAAAGCCTTTACAAAGCCAAATGACAGCATTACATTCCAACCACAGGTTCTCAGGAACACCTTCATTATGGGCTTGTTGGAGGAGACAGTGACACAAACAGCTCTGTGGAAATCCTAATAATAAATTCAGAAAGAGTTCTGGTCACAGTCCTGTGCACTTCAAGCTGAGCATATGATGGAACTACTTATGGCCAAAAAGGTTCCTCAACACTTGACCATATATCAGTTTGTTGGAGATCCCATTCCAAAAACAAGGCCATTAATCTGAAGCCAATGGCCATTCATCTAAGGTTGCTCCCTCCCCCTACAGCAAATTGGCCCCCCTTTCTGGCAATAACACCTACTCTTCCGAGAAGACTTTTTTTTTCACATACCTGTCTGGACGCCAAAGTTCCCGAGAGGGCTTCCCTTATGGCTGAGTGCAGGGCAACCCTGAAGGTGGTGGCAGGGAGTGGTATGCCCAGAGAAGCAGGGGTTGTCTGCTGTGACACGCTGAGTGATGAGATGTCTGCTGGGTGGTGGTTGGACAAGCAGGATGCACTGCTGGGCAGGAGTCCCTCAGATGTACCAGATGAGACTTGGCAGAAGGGAGAGCCAGAAGCAGGGTCAGCAGCCAGGCCAGTAGTCATACACAAAATATCAGCCAGGGATAAAGCAACAAGCAGGGTCAGGATTAAGCCAGGGTTATACACAGGTAATCAGACAGCAGCGGAGTCCAAAGAGCAAGCCAAAGGTCATGCACGGATCAGCAGGTAGAAGCAGAGTCAAAGGAGCAAGCCAGGGGTCAAAGCCAAGAGTGGAGACAAGACAGGTCAAAGGCAAGTCGGGTCAGCAACAGGAAATCCAATAATATCAGAAACTCAGGAACACACGGGGGAGCTGAAGATCATCCAGCAACTAGTGGATCACGCTCCTGGCTTTAAATAGGCAGCTGGGCACCAGAATCTGTCACAAATTGTGTGCGCAATTGCACATGAATCTTTGTGGCCGTTTGCGCCCTTGTGCATGCACATTTGCATTGGCGACCGCCTATATGCCAATCTGCAATTCCCTTGGGCATTAGCAGATGTGCCAGTTCTTCGGCGAAGCATTCTCTGACAACTTTCCACAAGATATCAGAGAGTGTCTGTGGGAATCTGTGCCCATTAGTGAGGTCAGATGCCGATTTGGATGAGAAAACCATGAGAAGACCAGGCTCACCATTGGCATTCCAATTCACCCCAAAGGTGATCAGTAAGGATGAGGTCAGGGCTCCATGCAGGACACTCGAGTTCCTCCACACCAAACTAGTCACACCATGTCTTTATGGAGCTGGCTCCTCTGTGCTGGGAAGGATTCCCACAAACTTTTGGAGTGTATCTGGTGGGATTTTTGCCTATTCCGCCAAAAGGGCATTGGGGAGTTCTGGTATTGATGTTCAACCCAAAGGTGCTCAGTAGGATTGAGGTCAGGGATCTTGAATTCCTCCACTCTTCTAGAAAGACTTTCCACAGGATTTTGGAAGGTGTCTGTATACATTTGTGAGGTAAGATATGCCGCTTACACACGTAGCGGACTATCCGGCGGACTTAGTCCAGCGGACTTCCCGCCGGACTGTCCGCCGGACTTTCCGAACGGGCTACTTGCCCACACACGGCACTTTTTCAGCGGACTAATACAGCGTACTAAGTCCGCCGGACTATCCGCCGTACTTTTGAAATGAGCGGACACACGCGGAGGAAAGTCCTCTCATTTTGAGTGCGTCTCCAGGTAGGCGGGGCCCGCGAAGGAGACGTCGCTGGCCCCGCCACCTGGTATGGACTTATAGGGGAACCCCAACGCCGAAAAAATCGGCGTGGGGGTCCCCCCAGGTCCACATCAGACCCTTGTCCAAGCATGCTACCCGGCTAGCCAGGAAAGGGGGGGACGAGGGAGTGCCCCCCCCCTCCTGAGCCGTACCAGGCCGCGTGCCCTCAACATGCGGGGTGCCTTGTCCAAGCACCAAGCACCTTGTCCCCATGTTGATGAGGACAAGGGCCTCTTCCCAACAACCCTGGCCGTTGGTTGTCGGGGTCTGCGGGCGGGGGGCTTATCGGAATCGGGGAGCCCCCTTTAATAAGGGGGCCCCCGGATACCGGCCCCCCACCCTATGTGAATGAGTATGGGGTACAATGTACCCCTACCCATTCACCTGTGGAAAAAAAGTAAAAATAAAACACAACACACAAGGGTTAAAATAGTTTATTGCACAGCTCCGGGGGTCTTCCGTCTTCGGGGGTCTTCTCGCCGGACTCCTGTGCTATCTTCTGCTAGCGGAGGAGCCCGGCTTTCTTCGCCGCCGCCGCCCTCTTCTTCCAACTTCGGGGGTCTTGTCCCCCTCTTCGGTTCTTCTTGCCGGGCCACCGCGCCTTCTTCTAGCTCTTTTACAGGCGGTGGCCCGGTCTTCTGTCGCCGCCGCCTTCTGTTCTTCTCTTCTTCTCTTCAGATGTTGCCTCATCGCTCTCTCTGCTCACAATGACGGGGACAAGGCGTGCGGCGACTTATATAGGGACATCACCGGATGATGTCCCCGCCTATTATGATGTCACAGTCCCAGCATCCTCTGGGTTGTCGGCAAGAGGCCCTTGTCCTCATCAACATGGGGACAAGGTGCTTTGGGGTGGGGGGGCCGCGCGGCCCCCCCTTCCCCAAGGAAACCCCCCATGTTGAGGGCACGCAGCCTGGTACGGCTCAGGAGGGGGGGGGGCGCTCGCTCGTCCCCCCCCTTTCCTGGCCGGCCGGGTAGCGTGCTCGGACAAGGGTCTGATGTGCACCTGGGGGGACCCCCACGCCGTTTTTTTTGGCGTTGGGGTTCCCCTTTAAGTCCATACCAGGTGACGGAGCCAGCGACGCCTCCTTCGCTGGCCCCGTCTACCTGGAGACGCGCTCAAAATGAGTGGACTTTTCTCCGCGCGGGAAAAATCCACTCATTTCAAAAGTACGGCGGACTGGCATACCAACGGCCGGATTGTCCGCCGAAATGTGAGTCCGGCGGGAAGATTGGAGTGCAAAAATACTTTCTAAGTCCGCCGTACTTTCGGGTAAAAAAATTCCCCCGGAGGCTACACACGGGGGGAATTGTCTGGCGGACTTGAGTTTGCCGGACTTTTCCACCCGATTGTTTGATCGTGTGTACGCGGCAGTACTCATGTTGGATGAGAAGACCTGGCTCAGGACGCTGTTCAGTATAGTTGAGGTCAGGGCTCTGTGCAGGACACTCAAGTTCCTCCACACCAAACTGGTCAAACCATGTTTTGTCTGAAGCTAGTTTTGTACACGGGGGGGGGCACAGTCATGGTGGAACAGAAAAGGGTCTTCACCCAACTGTTTCCACAAGGCGGGAAGAGCACAACTGCCCACAATGTTTTTTTTTTTTATTTGTTCTATATTCATAATTTGGCAAATGTTACATTTGTATTTGTTACATTCCCTTTTACATTGCACATTATGGAATTTATTATTGATTCCCCATTAAAGTAACCCCACCCCATCCCCGATGACTGATGTAACTTCCCATAGACAAGGAACCTAAGTGGATGGAGAAAAATACTTTATAAGGGAAACGTAAAAGGGTTCTTACTGATTGAATTCTATTATTGTCATACTACTATGTACAGCGCACTTCTGTCAGAGCCTCCCCAATAATGGCAGGGATGGTCCGCCATTCTGGAAATCTCCATTACAGAATGTTCTTATTTTTTACAGATATTCTTCTTGAGTTCAATCCATTTGTCACGGGATACTCTACAGATACCGGCAAGAACACGGATCCCCTTTCTTTCCTCAATGAAGCTGTTCCTGGGGCCAAATCCTTGTAAGACTTTATTTAAAAAAAAAAAAACTGATGTAAAGGAAAGGTTCATTCTTCTCAGCTTTTTAGTTGGACCCTTGGAAGAGAAGAGTTTTATGTGAATTGTCTTAGAAATTCAGGAAAGATAACTTTTCCTGTTGAAGTAAATTGGACTTTATTAGGCCTTCTTCTGGACCAGCTGAGGGTTTGGGGTTCTGAAGATGCAGGATGAGAAATATCTAGTGGGACCTCAAATAAAATACATAAACACAAGTGCAAAACACAGCGTCCTTCCAAATTGCAGTGCTGTGATAAAGCAATATTGACAAAAACTGACAATATTCAAATATTCAATTAATATATAACACCCAGTGTCCACTTCGTGAAAAGATGTGAAAATGATTCAAGCGCCCCTTAATAAATTCTCATATTCCAGATATGTGTGTGGGGGTCATAACCCGTTGCAAGGCGGTCTTGACTTTATGGGCTTACCAGTTACCTTGTCTTGGCCTGCTCCTCTACTTCTAGGGGTTCCCAGGGTTGATACCCAACGACTTGAACACTGACACAGATGAAGTCATCTTTAAAAAGTTTTATTTTGCAGTAAGAACTCTCAAATAACACAGTTTCTTAGGGAACAGAGGGCACGGGGTGAAGAACTCAGGTACCTTGAACTGCAGGTCTAGCAAAGTCTCTATCTCCATCCAGAGAGTAGCCACTCGCAGCTGGGTACTTCAAGGCTGAACAGACCTCTAGCCAGAGATCATGGCAGTCAGCACATTGACTCAAAACTTGAACAATCAACTGAGGGTGAATAGGAACCTTTTCCTCCGTACCTGGAACGTTTCCCGTCTCCTCACTGGTGCTGGAAAAGTGTGAATTTGTCAATGTCCTTCTCAACTCAGTAAGCAGGCACTTCTCAGGATGTCACTTGCCGGCCCTCCTCCGAAGAGTCCTCCCCCGGTCACTTCCACGAGCTGCGGTGTCCCTCCAAGCCGAGAGCACACCCGGACACCCGGACACTCTGAATCCTCCCTCAGTTACAGCTCCTCAGACCAGCCAGTTCCGTGACTTGGGAATGGACGGATCCCTACCCCAGACCAGGCAGGTCCATCAGATGCCACTGATAGGAAGATGTTGCGGGGTGCCGAACACCCCGTGACTGGGACCCCTCACGGGGCTACCCCGGTCCTGGAACCAGAACAGACCACACGGGTCTCACGAACAACTCCAGAACCCCGAACACGTGACCCACACTCCTTTAAGTACCCCCTCCCAGACTCCTTAGCGGGTCCGGCACTCCCACTGATTGGCTCCGAGAAGGCCGATACCGAAACATCCAACCAGACCTGGTTCTGGCCTGTCATGTGCCCCTCACCGCTCACATGACCAGGCAGAACTTCCAAACACAGCCTGGCCAGACTGGTGTTAAGGCCAACCTACACAATTACCCCTCAGAACCTTTATTGTTCTGAGGCAAAAACTAAATTTACACGCGTGTGACATTTGATCCCAAATGTCATCTGCTACATATGCATTTCCAAATCTTCAAAATCCACACCGGTGATCAAAGTGCTTCACCACTCCCAACGGACAGGAACTCACCCCAAAAATATACCTCACTTTTTACAGATAGGCATATAGAGCATCCAGAAAATATTCACAGAGCTTCACTTTTCCCACATTTTGTTATGTTACAGTCTTATTCCAAAATGAATTAAAGTCATTAATTTCTTCAAAATTCTACAAACAATCCCCCATAATGACAACGTGAGAGAAGTTTGTTTGAAATCTTTGCAAATTTATTAAAAATAAAAAATGAAAAATAAAGCCCATGTACATAAGTATCACAGGCTCCTCCCATGTACATAAGTATCACAGGCTCCTCCCATGTACATAAGTATCACAGGCTCCTCCCACGTACATAAGTATCACAGGCTCCTCCCATGTACACAAGTATCAGAGGCTCCTCCCATGTACATAAGTATCACAGGCTCCTCCCATGTACACAAGTATCAGAGGCTCCTCCCATGTACATAAGTATCAGAGGCTCCTCCCATGTACATAAGTATCAGAGGCTCCTCCCATGTACATAAGTATCACAGGCTCCTCCCACGTACATAAGTATCACAGGCTCCTCCCATGTACACAAGTATCAGAGGCTCCTCCCATGTACATAAGTATCACAGGCTCCTCCCATGTACACAAGTATCAGAGGCTCCTCCCATGTACATAAGTATCAGAGGCTCCTCCCATGTACATAAGTATCAGAGGCTCCTCCCATGTACATAAGTATCACAGGCTCCTCTCATGTACATAAGTATCACAGGCTCCTCCCACATACATAAGTATCACAGGCTCCTCCCATGTACACAAGTATCAAAGGCTCCTCCCATGTACACAAGTATCACAGGCTCTTCCCATGTACATAAGTATCACAGGCTCCTCCCATGTACATAAGTATCACAGGCTCCTCCCATGTACATAAGTATCACAGACCCCTCCCATGTACATAAGTATCACAGGCTCCTCCCATGTACATAAGTATCACAGGCAGGCTCCTCCCATGTAGATAAGCATCACAGGCTCCTCCCATGTACATAAGTATCACAGGCTCCTCTCATGTACATAAGTATCACGGCCTTTGCTCAATACTTTGGTGAAGCTCCTTTGGCACCAATTAGAGCCTCAAGTCTTGGTGAGTATGATGTATGATGAGTATGATGTATGATGAGTATGATGTATGATGAGTATGATGTATGATGAGTATGATGTATGATAAGTATGATGTATGATGAGTATGATGAGTATGATGTATGATGAGTATGATGTATGATGAGTATGATGTATGATGAGTATGATGTATGATGAGTATGATGTATGATGAGTATGATGTATGATGAGTATGATGCTACAAGCTTGGCACTCCTATTTTTGGGCAGTTTCTCCCATTCTTCTTTGTAGGACCTCTCCAGCTACATGAAGTTGGATGGGGAGGGTCGGTGCACAGCCATTTTCAGATCTCTCCAGAGATGTTCAGTTGGGTTCAAGTTTGGGCTCTGACTGGGCCACTCACAGAGTTGTCCCATAGCCACTCCTTTATTATCTTGGCTGTGTGCTTAGGGTCATTGTCCTGTTGGAAGATGAACCTTCGCCCCAGTCTGAGGTCCAGAGCGCTTTGGAGCAGGTTTCCATCAAGGACGTCTCTGTACATTGCTGTGTTCATCTTTCCCCTGATCCTGACTAGTCTCCCAGTTCCTGTCACTGAAAAACATCCCCACAGCATGATGCTGCCACCACCATGCTTCACAGTAGGGATGGTATTGGCCAGGTGATGAGCGGTGCCTGGTTACCTCCAGACATGACGCTTCCCATTCAGGCCAAAGAGTTCAATCTTTGTTCCATCAGAGCAGAGAATTTTGTTTCTTATGATCTGAGAGTCCTTCAGGTGCATTTTGGTAAACTCCAGGCGGCTGTCATGTGCCTTTTACTGAGGAGTGGCTTCCGTCTGCACACTCTACATACAGGCCTGATTGGTGGAGAGCTGCGGAGATGGTTGTTCTTCTGGAAGGTTCTCCTCTCTCCACATAGAAATGCTGGAGCTCTGCCAGAGTGACCATCAGGGTTCTTGGTCACCTCCCTTAATAATGCCCTCCTCCCCCGAAAAGTGGGGGGCAGAGCTGCGAGGGGGGCTGTGGTGTAAAGTGGGGGGTAGAGCTGCGAGGGGGGGCTGAGGTGTAAAGTGGGAGGCAAAGTTGCAGGGACACTGTGGTGTGAAGTTGGGGGAAGATCTATGGGGGGGGGGGCTGGGGTTTGAAGGTCAGAGTAGCTGCACAAACATGCAACTCAGACCTCTGCCTGAAAGAAATGTTAGCGATCAGACTTCTGTGAATTTTAATTCAATACCCCTGCTATAGAGGAAAGATGCCTGTACTTACCTATTCTCAGTGTGCTTTGGTCCAGTCATGTGATCAGCTCCCAATGCCGGCTTCAGGGGAGCGGTGGGACAGTGGACAATGGATGCCCCATAGTAAGCCTATGTGTGACGTCATCGCCCAGGCATTGCAGAACTGTTGCTGCTCTCTCCTTTCCCAGGAAATCCGGTTGCTGGGGAGATCACATGACCAGACCGGAGAGCCCCGATAATAGGTAAGTATAGACATCTTTCTTATACAGGATAGTTAAAGAGGAAGTAAACCCTGATGGGTTTACTTCCTCTTGTCTCCCTGCAAAGGTAAAGCATAATGGACTACTGTGCATCGCATCGCATCACATCGCATCGCATCGCATAGTAGTCCATTATGTGTCACTTACCTGACACAGGAGCCAGCGAAGTCACCGCTTTCCCATGTAGTTCCGAGCGTCCATCTTCTTGGTGGGTCTCGCTGCTCCGGCGCTGTGATTCGCTGGAGCAATGATGACGTCACTCCCGTGCGTGCGCACGGGAGCCGACACACGCGGCATATCTCCGCGATCTGTGGCTTACCCAGTGCGCCTGCGCGCCTCTGTCTACAGCGCATGCGCCGTAGACAGTGGTGGCTGTCTTCAGGTAAATATCTCCTAAACTGTGTAGGTTTAGGAGATATTTCTTGGACCTACAGGTAAGCCTTAATCTAGGCTCACCTGTAGGCCCTTGTACACACGGTCGGACATTCTGCCAACCAAATCCGTTGGATTTTGTCCGACGGATTTTGTCCGACGGATTGTGTCCGAAACTGTTGCATACACACGGTCGGACGAAGTTGTCGGAAAATCCGATCGTTCAGAACGTGATGACGTAATTTCGTTATGACGGGACTACGTTCAGGCTAGTAGCCAATAGCTTTGATGTAGGAATTTGATCTGAGCATGCGTGGCACTTTGTCCGATCGGAATTCTCTACACATGATCGGAGTATGTCCGATCGGACCAGTTTGTCGGAAAATATTTCCAACAAGTTGGAAAATTGGGTCCGACGGATATTCCGACGGAAACAGTCCGATGGAGACCACACACAGTCGGATTATCCGACAAAACGCTCCGATCGGACACATTCCGTCAGAATCTCCGACCGTGTGTACAAGGGCTAAGTCAAAGTTGGTTGTAAGGGTTTACAACCACTTTAAAATCGGAGTTAGAAGGGGTGTGGGAGCAGATTTAGGATAGGTTTAGCCCAGATTTCCACTGTAAGGAAAAGGGACATTCTTTGGAGGACAGTGAGGTCACAGTTTGGATGGAGAAGACACAAGATGTGTGAACTGGGTCTTCTATGTTCAACTGGAACAACCATCATTGAACATCGAGGGCCTTCAGCATCATCCATCCACATATAGTTCAATTTTAACATCTCAACATCTCCAGTTTTAGTAACAATTTACACCTTTTGGCCATGTAACTCGAAGAGCTAACACCTATGCAGCCTTCTCGACACCAACAATGGTGTTGTCCACCTAGGACAGGACGGCACCACAACTTTCACACCTCCTATCCTGTTCTTGGACAATCAACATCTACACATTCCATGGTGAAGACTGCAGGGAAAGGTCGTGTACTATACGGGGGTATATATTACTACTTGAAAACAATTTGAAATGCTTGCGATGGCGGGATACAAGTGTGGGCTTTAGTTTTAGGCGGGGTTCTTCCTTCAGAATGGAACACAAATATGTATTTTTCTTCACTGCAAAGGTGAATTTAGTAAAATGTAGAACGTTCCTATTATCTCACTGCCGTTCTATTCTATTTTCCAGTGACATGCTCACACAAGCCAGAGCTCTGATAGACCAGATGAACAGTGACAAGGTAACCCATTGACCGCTGTAGGCCATTTTTATTTATATTTTTAAGAGTGTATCTAAAACCAAAACTTTTTTTTAAACTTTGGAATAGTGTAGGCAGGGGTCAAGTCCTGGGGAAAAAAGTGTGGTAACTCCCACCCAAGATCCACTCCCCCACCAAAAAAAAAAGAAAAAAAGTAGGACATCGGGGCACATCAAGGCACGGGGCACATCAAGGCACGGGGCACATCGGGGCATGGGACACATCAGGCCACATGGCACATCAGGGCACGGGGCACATTATGGCACATCAGGGCACATTATGGGGAACATCAGGGCACAGGGCACATCAGGGCATGGGGCACATAGCACATCAGGGCATGGGGCACATTATGGCACATTATGGGGCACATCAGGGCACATTATGTGGCACATAGCACATCAGGGCACATTATGGGGCACATAGCACATCAGGGCACATAGCACATAAGGGCAGGGGGCACATCAGGGCATGGGACACATCAGGCCACATGGCACATCAGGGTATGGGGGAAACGTTGGCACATCAGGGCACATTATGGCACATCATGGCACATTATGGGGCACATAGCACATCAGGGCACATAGCACATAAGGGCACGGGGCACATCAGGCCACATGGCACATCAGGGCACATTATGGGGCACAGTGGGGCACATAAGACATCAGGACAGGGGGCACATTACGGCATGGGGCACATAATGGGGAACAGTGGGGCACATAGGACATCAGGGTAGGGGGCACATTATGGCATGGGGCACATAATGGGGCACAGTGGGGCACATAGGACATCAGGGCAGGGGGCACATTACGGCATGGGGCACATAGGACATCAGGGCAGGGGGCACATTAAAGCATGGGGCACATCAGGGCACATAATGGGGCACAGTGGGGCACATAAAACATCAGGGCAGGGGGCACATTACGGCATGGGGCACAGTGGGGCACATAGGACATCAGGGGGCACATTTGGGCATGGGGCACATTGTCATCTTACTAGCCAGTATGCAGAGTAGCGCAGGAAGCGTTTGGCTGTAGTAAGCTCTCCCTCACTTCACACATCGCTGTTCGCTCCCCGGCGGCCCCTCCTCTCTTCTTGTTATCCCCATTGGCTAGTGACATCATCTGGGATAGACCATAGACGAGAAGAGAGGGGGGGCCGCCGGGGAGCGAACAGCGATGTGTGAAGTGAGGGAGAGCTTACTACAGCCAAACGCTTCCTGCGCTACTCTGCATACATCTCATTCGGGCGGCTCGATTCCTGCAAAGGGAACGGCGTTCCTGCTGTGAAAATAGTGCAGGGACGGCGTTCCCGCAGGACTCGAGCCCTGAGCGTAGGGAAGGGTCAACAGCCACCCGTTTGCTCTTAAGCTCTTGGAGTCCCTTTGGGAAGACTTCTTCTCCCCCTCCAAAGAAAGAGAAATCTTTTTATGGATGGTTGTCACATTCAACAAGTGTCCCCAGTGGGGACATTTTTTCATATTTTTCATGACTGTTGGGTATTGGTAAGGGGGGGGGGGGTGGTTTTTAAATTTGATGACCTTGGGGGGCTGAGGAACCCTATACGTCTGACCCCTACTGTGTTTGAGCTTCTACCTGCTGGCCCGTATGTCATTGCTGTGTGCTGTAGCAATGCCCATTGGGTGGAATCAAAGCCTGTGAAATGAGTGACCATTCTTCGGCCAGGATAATTCTTCAGAAGATTGAAGGCACAGGCAGGGCCACCTTAGAAATCATGGGGCCCTGTACAACCTACCTGACACGGACATGGCCCTCTTGAACATCCAGAGGACAGTAATGAAACAGTACGTCAAGCGTGTTGTGGTGAATTGGTTATGTGGCAAAATTGTGCCAACAGTGAGAGGGGCTTTAAAATTAAGCCTATATACTGAGTGCAGGCGTATGTATCGTACAGAGCGCAGGTGTCAGGAGTATCTATTGTACAGAGTGCAAGTGTCAGGAGTATGTAACATACAGAGTGCCAGGAGTTTGTATTGTACAGAGCGCAGGTGTCAGAAGTATCTTTTGTACAGAGTGCACATGTCAGGAGTATGTAACATACAGAGTGCAGGTGCCAGGAGTATGTATTGTGCAGAGTGCAGGTGTCAGGAGTATGTATTGTACAGAGTGCAGGTGTCAGGAGTATGTAACATACAGAGTACGGGTGTCAGGAGTATGTATTGTACAGAGTGCAGGTGTCAGAAGTATATATTGTACAGAGTGCAGGTGTCAAGCGTATGTATTGTACAGAGAGCAGGTGTCAGGTGTATGTATCGTACAGAGTACAGGTGTCAGGAGTATGTATCGTACAGAGTGCAGGTGTCAGGAGTATGTATCGTACAGAGTGCAGGTGTCAGGAGTATGTATTGTATAGAGTGCAGAGGTCAGGAGTATCTATTGTGCAGATTGCGGAGGTCAGGAGTATCTATTGTGCAGAGTTCAGGTGTCAGGCGTTTCGTCATCATCGCTTAACTTCTGGTCTACTTGGAAGGCACACGGATGCCCGTCCGCTTCCTGCATGATTGGACAGTGTGGGTATACATGTTTTGAGTTTTTTTTTTACAGTGTTTGCATGTATAGCGAACGTTTTAAACAATAAATACGATGCATTTTTATGCTATGAGAGGTCCTTCTTCTCTCTCTTTTTAATCGATTGCTTGTTTTGCTACTGGAGCTATTGGATTACACTACTACGAGGACGGGGAAATACCTTCCCGTCCCTGGGTGACCACTAAGTGAGACTGGTCCTTTTTGTTATATAACAAAGGGGTCAACACCATCTGGTGAGTGCGGGTCTTCATCAGAGCTCAGGGTGGCATCGCGGCACCACAGGGCTCTGTTTTGGTGATTCAGGCACAGCACACCTTTGCACAATTTTTATGAATGGAATTTCACTTTGGATTCAACGATGGGGAATTCTTTGGCACTGAGCACTTGATCAATTAATTGAGATCAATCGCGATCCTATTTGTTTTCCATCACAGTTGCAGTAGAAGTGATTTATTTTGCGAGCGCTGCCTATCACATTTATTATAGTTTGTTCATTGGGGAAGGTATTATTTATTCTATTCTACAGGGAGGAATTTTTCTTTTTTTTTTTTTTTTTTGTTGTTTTTGTTTATGTGTCAGAGCGGCTTTAAAGCTGAACTCGGGGCAAATATAAAAGACATAAATTAGTGTGACCTGGTATCCTCCTCTCACAGTCCCCCGTACAGCAGAGCTGAAGTGTAAGAGGAAGAAGCAGCACAAAGAGCCAAACAGAAGCAGCTGATAGAAAGAGAGAGGAGAGTGACAGAGGGATTGCTTATCACTGTAATGTTTTTTTTTTGTTTTTTTTTGCTGTCCAGTCACAGGCTGGGGGCGGGTCCAGGACAACCTGGGCTCAAAGGAAGTGGATTAAATGATGTCAGCCTTTAGATTAAAGACATCAAAAATAGGAAAATATCCGGATTGAAGGGGAATATTTTGTTAAAAGTTTGTTTTCTTCTTATTGGACAAATGCAATTTCGTTTATTTCTGAATTCATTTTTTTTATGAATTTAGACAAATTCGTTAATTTGGAAATATCTGAATTAAGGAAAACCCAATTAACAAATTTTTCAGAATATTGAAAATTGGTAAATTCAAAAAAAATCATAAATTGGTAAATTAAAAAAAAAACGGAAATTTGGGGGAAAAAAACGGAAATTCGGAAATACGAAAAAATACGGAAATTAGAAAATTCGAAAATCTGAAATAGTAATAGCTAAGTTATTATTAGTTAGTTATTAACTATTAAATTATAGGTATTGGAATTTCCTTTCAAATTTGGTTGTTCGTGAACGTAACAAATACGAATTTATCTGAAATAACGAATGACGTATCTAAACGAATGGAAAAAAACAAATTAATAATAATTACAATAATAATAATGAAAACTTTTTATTATTATTATTTATTTATTGTTACATTCTGTTATTTTCTCCTTCTCACATTTCTGACATTTTTTTTCTTTTGTTTGTAGAGAATTCGTAATACTACAGACTGGAAGATCATCACCGTGTTCATTGGTGCCAATGACCTCTGTGCCGCTTGTACGGACAGTGTAAGTGTATATATATATATATATATTGGAGTGTAACCTTTCATTCCAGCTGCTTGTGACATCATTCGTTACATTGAGCTACATTGTACACAGCAATGCTTACAATGTAATTATAATCTGCAAAGACAATTATTTTTAGCAGGTGATCTTTCTTTTCAGAAGATACTTTGGGATCTATTTATAAAAAAAATACATTTGCTGTGCAATTGTCGCAGCATTCGCACAGCCAACAAGCACGTTCCCCGTACAGTCACAGTGATCACATGGGACAGACAGGGCCAATCACAGCTAATCACAACAAAAGACACTAAATTAATCAGTTTCATTCAGTAAAAATGGTTGCTTATACCAATCAAATTCACTGGTATAAGCGGGGGCGGTGCTATGTCTACAAAAAATCTGGGGATAGAGCCCATAGCAGCGTAGTAAAGAAAGTCATACGCTTGGGTGGGCATACACATGTATATACAGTAATATACGTGTGTGTGTGTGTGTGTGTGTGTATATATATATATCCTCAGAAAGCCCCCCCCCTTATATCAAGGTCCACAGAGAGCCCCCCACTTACATCACAGTCCCCGGAGAGCCTCCACCTTACATCGGGGTCCCCTGAGAGCCCCTTCTTACATCAGGGTCCCCAGAGAGCCTCCCCTCCCCTGCAGAGACTCGGGGCTTAAGCCCCAAAAGCCACCCTCTAGCGATGCCACTGGGTGTAAGCACTCATAATGTGTAAAAAACACGCCTAGCCCGACACTCTGCACAACATTAAGCCCGACACTCAGCCCGACGCTCCACCTGACACTCAGCCCGACACTCAGCCCGACACTCAGCCCGACGCTCCGCCCGACACTCAGCCCGACGCTCCGCCCGACACTCAGCCCGACGCTCCGCCCGACACTCAGCCCGACGCTCCACCTGACACTCAGCCCGACACTCAGCCCGACGCTCCACCTGACACTCAGCCCGACACTCAGCCCGACGCTCCGCACGACACTTAGCCCGACGCTCCGCCCGACACTCAGCCCGACGCTCCGCCCGACACTCAGCCCGACGCGCCGCCCGACACTTAGCCCGACACTTAGCCCGACACTTAGCCCGACGCTCCGCCCGACACTTAGCCCGACGCTCCGCCCGACACTTAGCCCGACGCTCCGCCCGACACTCAGTCCGACGCTCCGTCGGACACTTAGCCCGACGCTCCGCCTGACACTTAGCCCGACGCTCCGCCCGACACTGAGCCCGACGCTCTGCCCGACACTCAGTCCGACGCTCCGCCTGACACTTAGCCCGACGCTCTGCCCGACACTCAGTCCGACGCTCTGCCCGACACTCAGTCCGACGCTCCGCCGGACACTTAGCCCGACGCTCCGCCCGACACTTAGCCCGACGCTCCGCCCGACACTTAGCCCGACGCTCTGCCCGACACTCAGTCCGACACTCAGCCCGACACTCAGTCCGACGCTCTGCCCGACACTCAGTCCGACGCTCCGCCCGACACTTAGCCCGACGCTCCGCCCGACACTTAGCCCGACGCTCCGCCCGACACTTAGCCCGACGCTCCGCCCGACACTTAGCCCGACGCTCCGCCCGACACTCAGCCCGACGCTCTGCCCGACACTCAGTCCGACGCTCAGCCCGACACTTAGCCCGACGCTCCGCCCGACACTCAGCCCGACGCTCCGCCCGACACTCAGCCCGACGCTCCGCCCGACACTCAGCCCGACGCTCCGCCCGACACTCAGCCCGATGCTCCGCCCGACACTTAGCCCGACGCTCCGCCCGACACTTAGCCCGACGCTCCGCCCGACACTTAGCCCGACGCTCCGCCCGACACTTAGCCCGACGCTCTGCCCGACACTCAGTCCGACGCTCAGCCCGACACTCAGTCCGACGCTCTGCCCGACACTCAGTCCGACGCTCTGCCCGACACTCAGTCCGACGCTCTGCCCGACACTCAGTCCGACGCTCAGCCCGACACTCAGTCCGACGCTCAGCCTGACACTCAGTCCGACGCTCAGCCCGACACTCAGTCCGACGCTCAGCCCGACACTCAGTCCGACGCTCAGCCCGACACTCAGTCCAACGCTCCGCCCGACACTCAGCCCGACGCTCCGCTTGACACTCAGCCCGACGCTCAGCCCGGCGCTCAGCCCGATGCTCCGCCCGACACTCAGCCTGACGCTCAGTCCGACACTCTGCCCGACGCTCTGCCCGACGCTCTGCCCGACGCTCTGCCCGTAGCTCAGCCTGACGCTCCGCCCGACACTCAGCCCGACGCTCCGCCCGACACTTAGCCCGACGCTCCGCCCGACACTCAGCCCGACGCTCCGCCCGACACTCAGCCCGACGCTCCGCCCGACACTTAGCCCGACGCTCCGCCCGACACTTAGCCCGACGCTCCGCCCGACACTTAGCCCGACGCTCCGCCCGACACTTAGCCCGACGCTCTGCCCGACACTCAGTCCGACGCTCAGCCCGACACTCAGTCCGACGCTCTGCCCGACACTCAGTCCGACGCTCTGCCCGACACTCAGTCCGACGCTCTGCCCGACACTCAGTCCGACGCTCAGCCCGACACTCAGTCCGACGCTCAGCCTGACACTCAGTCCGACGCTCAGCCCGACACTCAGTCCGACGCTCAGCCCGACACTCAGTCCGACGCTCAGCCCGACACTCAGTCCAACGCTCCGCCCGACACTCAGCCCGACGCTCCGCTTGACACTCAGCCCGACGCTCAGCCCGGCGCTCAGCCCGATGCTCCGCCCCGACACTCAGCCTGACGCTCAGTCCGACACTCTGCCCGACGCTCTGCCCGACGCTCTGCCCGACGCTCTGCCCGTAGCTCAGCCTGACGCCCAGCCCGACGCTCCGCCTGACGCCCAGCCCGACACTCAGCCCGAAGCTGCTCTGATAGGGAGATAATACAAAATACATAATAAAAAAAAGCAATCCATGTATTAATATTAAGATACATGGGTGAAGATTCTGATTATTACACATGACCCCCCCACCCCCCCCTCCCCCCCCCCACACACACACAGAAAATCCTTTCCGTTAAACTGTATTGAATGTTGCTGTAAATACGATCACATTTACTTTTTAACTTTTTTTTTAGAATTTCTTCTCAGCTACAAATTACATCAGTCGCATCAGAGAGGCCTTGGACCTGCTGCATCAGGAGGTTGGTTCAACATTTCTGAGACTTTATTCATAGTGCCCAAAGATCACTTGTTTTTGCCCAAATTTGCACAGAACAAACATAAATGCAAATAGTATCTGATTGTGTTTATAGAGATCCATCAACAAATCATTTCATCACTGTAAACAAAATGAACGCCCAGCAATCCGTATACCGTGTGCTCTATCTATTGTGAATGAGACCTATTCATTCTCTCTTTCCCCCTCCCCGCTCTTTCATTTTCTTCTCTCTCCTCCCCCCTCCTCTCTCTCTCTCGTCTTCCTCTCTCCTCCTCTCTCTTCGTCTTCCTCTCTCCTCCCTCCTCTCTCTCTCTCTCTCTCTCTCTCTCTCGTCTTCCTCTCTCCTCCCCCTCCTCTCTCTCTCTCTCTCTCTCTCTTCCTCTCTCCTCCCCCTCCTCTCTCTCTCTCTCTCTCTCTCTCTCTCGTCTTCCTCTCTCCTCCCCCTCCTCTCTCTCTCTCTCTCTCTCTCTCTCTCTCGTCTTCCTCTCTCCCCCCCTCCTCTCTCTCTCTCTCTCTCTCTCTCTCTCTCGTCTTCCTCTCTCCTCCCCCTCCTCTCTCTCTCTCGTCTTCCTCTCTCCTCCCCCCTCCTCTCTCTCTCTCTCTCTCTCTCTCTCTCTCTCTCTTCGTCTTCCTCTCTCCTCCCCCCCCTCCTCTCTCTCTCTCTCTCTCTCTCTCTCGTCTTCCTCTCTCCTTCCCCCCCTCCTCTCTCTCTCTCTCTCTCTCGTCTTCCTCTCTCCTCCCCCTCCTCTCTCTCTCTCTCTCTCTCGTCTTCCTCTCCCCTCCCCCTCCTCTCTCTCTCTCTCCTCTCTCTCGTCTTCCTCTCTCCCCCCCCCTCCTCTCTCTCTCTCTCTCTCTCTCTCTCTCTCTCATCTTCCTCTCTCCTCCCCCTCCTCTCTCTCTCTCTCGTCTTCCTCTCTCCTCCCCCCTCCTCTCTCTCTCTCTCTTGTCTTCCTCTCTCCTCCCCCCCTCCTCTCTCTCTCTCTCTCTCTCTCTCTCGTCTTCCTCTCTCCTCCCCCCTCCTCTCTCTCTCTCTCTCTCGTCTTCCTCTCTCCTCCCCCCTCCTCTCTCTCTCTCTCTCTCTCTCTCTCTCTCTCTCTCTCGTCTTCCTCTCTCCCCCCCCCTCCTCTCTCTCTCTCTCTCTCTCTCTCTTGTCTTCCTCTCTCCTCCCCCCCTCCTCTCTCTCTCTCTCTCTCTCGTCTTCCTCTCTCCTCCCCCCCTCCTCTCTCTCTCTCTCTCTCTCGTCTTCCTCTCTCCTCCCCCTCCTCTCTCTCTCTCTCTCTCTCTCTCTCTCTCTCGTCTTCCTCTCTCCTCCCCCCCTCCTCTCTCTCTCTCTCTCTCTCTCGTCTTCCTCTCTCCTCCCCCCCTCCTCTCTCTCTCTCTCTCTCTCTTGTCTTCCTCTCTCCTCCCCCCCTCCTCTCTCTCTCTCGTCTTCCTCTCTCCTCCCCCCCTCCTCTCTCTCTCTTGTCTTCCTCTCTCCTCCCCCTCCTCTCTCTCTCTCTCTCTCTCTCTCTCTCTCTCTCTCTCTCTCGTCTTCCTCTCTCCTCCCCCTCCTCTCTCTCTCTCTCTCGTCTTCCTCTCTCCTCCCCCTCCTCTCTCTCTCTCTCTCTCTCTCGTCTTCCTCTCTCCTCCCCCCCTCTCTCTCTCTCTCTCTCTCTCTCTGTCTCCTCTCTCCTCCCCCCCCCTCTCTCTCTCTCTCTCTCTCTCTCTCTCTCTCGTCTTCCTCTCTCCTCCCCCCCTCCTCTCTCTCTCTCGTCTTCCTCTCTCCTCCCCCCTCCTCTCTCTCTCTCTCTCTCTCTCGTCTTCCTCTCTCCTCCCCCCCTCCTCTCTCTCTCTCTCTCTCTCTCTCTCTCTTGTCTTCCTCTCTCCTCCCCCCTTCCTCTTTCTCTCCCCCTTCTCTCCTCTCTTCCCCTCCTCCCTCTTTCATTCTCTCTCTCTTTCTCCTCCACCCTTCCTCTCTCTCTCCCCCCCTCTCTCTCCCTCCCTCCCCCATTCATTTTCTTCTCCCCCTTCCTCTGTTCCTCTGCCTCCCTCTCTCTCTCTCCCTCCCCCCTCTCTGTCTCTCCCCCCTCGCCTTCCTTCTCTCTCTCTCCCACTCCCCCCTCTCTCTCTCTCTCTCTCTCTCCTTTCTTCCCCTCCCATCTCTTTCATTATCTCTCTCCCCTCCCTCTCTCTCCTCCCACCTTCCCTTTTTATCCTCTCTTCTCCCTTTCTCCTCCCCCCTCCTCTCTCTCTTTTCATCTATCTCCTCCTCCCTTCCTCTGTCTCCCCCCCCCATTCTTCTCCTCTCTTCCAATCTCCTCTCTTTCATTCTCTTCTCTCCCCCACTCTCTCCTCTTCCCCTCCTTCTCTCTCTCTTTCTCTCCTCCCCCGCACTCTCTCTCTCTCTCTCTCTCTCTGACTTCTTTTTCCTCCCCTACTTTCTCTCCTCCCCCTCATATCTCCCTCTCTCTCCTCTCTTCTCCTTTCCATCCTCTACACCCCCTCATCTCTCTCTCTCTCTCCACTCTCTCCTATTGCTCTCTCTTGCCCCCTCCTTCTTTTCCTCTCCACTCCTCTCCTCTGTCTCCTATCTCTCTCTGTTGTCCCCCCTTCTTTTCATCTCCTCTCCTTTCTCTCTCTCTCTCTCTCTCTCTCACTCTTCCAGGTCCCCCGGGCATTTGTCAATCTGGTGGAGGTGATGGACATCTTCCCGCTGAGAGATGGTGTGTTGGACAATCGTGTGGAATGTCCCACTTTCCTTACAAAGTAAGCCGTATTCTAGCACGCTGCATATACTCATCTAGATTTGCCGCTCCTTTTGGCCATGAGGATCAAATAGAGGAAGTTACAAATGAGAACGTTCACAGAGCAGAACACTAACATGTAATAAGTTACATAAAAAATAAATCTTGACCGATGATGATAAAATACCATTTTCACATGGTTTAGTGCCAGTCACATGGCCAGTTTCTTAGTAAGATAGCTAGGCACTCGAAATTGGAGCAAAAAGTCCAAGGGACTGAGGAAGTCTGGAGGTCTCAGAGGAGTAAGAGAGCCCGGGGTGCCAGGGGATCCCCTACTGAGAAGCCAGAGAGTATGGAGGCACCCAGGTGCCTGAGGATTCTCTACTGAGAAGCCAGTGAGTATGGTGGCGCAAGGTGCCAGGAGATCCCCCTACTGAGAGGTCAGGGAGCATGGAGGCGCCCGGCTGCCTGGAGATCCCTTACTGAGAGGTCAGGGAGCATGGAGGCGCCCGGGTGCCAGGAGATCCCTTACTGAGAGGTCAGGGAGCATGGAGGCGCCCGGGTGCCAGGAGATCCCTTACTGAGATTTCAGGGAGCATGGAGGTGCCCGGGTGCCAGGAGATCCATTACTGAGAGGTCAGGGAGCATGGAGGAGCCTGGGTGTCTGGAGATCCCCTACTGAGGGGCCAGGGAGCATGGAGGCATTCGGGGGGCCAGGAGATTCCCTACTGAGAGGCCAGGGAGTATGAAGGCACTCGGTTGCCAGGAGATCCCCTACTGAGAGGCCAAAGAGCATGAAGGAGCCCAGGGGCCAGGAGATCCCTTACTGAGATTTCAGGGAGCATGGAGGTGCCCGGGTGCCAGGAGATCCATTACTGAGAGGTCAGGGAGCATGGAGGAGCCTGGGTGTCTGGAGATCCCCTACTGAGGGGCCAGGGAGCATGGAGGCATTCGGGGGGCCAGGAGATTCCCTACTGAGAGGCCAGGGAGTATGAAGGCACTCGGTTGCCAGGAGATCCCCTACTGAGAGGCCAAAGAGCATGAAGGAGCCCAGGTGCCAGGAGATCCCCTACTGAGAGGCCAAAGAGCATGAAGGAGCCCAGGTGCCAGGAAATCCCCCTACTGAGAGGCCAGGGAGCATGGAGGTGCCCGGGGTGCCAGGAAATCCCCTACTGAGAGGCCAGGGAGTATAGATGCGCTCGGTTGCCAGAGATCCCCTACTGAGGGGCCAGGGAGCATGGAGGAACCTGGGTGCCAGAGATCCCCTACTGAAAGGCCAGGGAGCATGGAGGAACCTGGGTGCCAGAGATCCCCTACTGAAAGGCCAGGGAGCATGGAGGAACCTGGGTGCCAGAGATCCCCTACTGAAAGGCCAGGGAGCATGGAGGAACCTTGGTGCCAGAGATCCCCTACTGAAAGGCCAGGGAGCATGGAGGAACCTGGGTGCCAGGAGATCCCCCTACTGCAAAACCAGGGAGCATGGAAGTGCCCTAGTCAGAAGCCAGGAAGCATGGAGTTGCCCAGGGTGCCAGGAGATCCCCTACTGAGAGGCCAGGGAGTGAGCTCAGGCAGCAGGGAAAAGCCAAGAGTCAGGAAAGCTGGCGATGTGGTCTGAGGGGCCAATAGATCATTATTGTTTGATGTTGGCATACAATCTATCTCTGTATATATGTTATTGTGTCATGATTGTGTAATTTCACCTGTACAGGCTGCTGTGCCCATGTGTTCTGAGCTACCCTATGGATTCCTACGAGACGCAGATAGTAAAGGACACCAACCTTGTTTATCAGGTGCAGTACTGCGTTTTATCCTTTCCCCCGATATTACACAGAACAGCAAAATTAACTGCAACTGGCTTATTGGTGGAATTTCTCATAATTTTTACATGAGCTCAACCCTACTGAGCACCTTCATAAGCCAAATATTCTCATCCACCATCAGAACCCGAACTCACAAATACGTATAAATTCCCACAGACACAGCGCAAAATCTTGTAGAAAGCCTTTCCAGAAAAGTGGAGGAATTCAAGAGCCCTGACCTCAAACCTACTGAACACCTTTGGTAGGAACTGGAATGTCTGACTGCAAACCAGGTCTTTTTTTTTGGTGCCCCATGAAGGGCCCCACACGAAAGCCAGGTCTATTTTTTGTGAAGGGAGGGGGGTGGTGTTGCGCTACCTCTAGTATATTTTTTGGTATATTACCACGGTATTGCCAAAATATTAGTTGTATATCCAGCAATAAACGATAAAGTGCATTTAAGTGCAATAATCAGTGAATAATCTTAAATTAATTAATTCAATAAATTAAATCGGTATGTTTAAAAACGCATAATAGTTTTAAAACAACGAGAGACACAATAAACAATCTCTAAACAACAAAAACAAAAAAAATTAATATAAAATTATAACTAATAGGTGACTGTATCACTTGTGCAATAAATATGAAGTATAGGTGAATGGTTCAAAAAGTGATAGATTGCAAGCAAATAAAGCAAAATTGACTCAAGATATATAAGTAACGTATATACAAATAATTCGACTAGCTACATAAATATAAAGTGCGATATTGAATTTTAGTCCTTGATCCAGTGTGCAAATATTGGTGCAAACGTGCTTCGCTGGAACACTATATATAGCTATCTTGGTATTATAGTGACACTGTGCCTTTAAGTGCAGAAACTAAATCAGATCTTCAGTGTCCTAGACACCAGTGGAAAAAATGGGTGATTACCTTACTGCTGTAAGGTATACAGCGTATAGCAGAGTAATCTTTAGGAGGAGGGAGAGTCCCTTCAGCTCGGTTCAATCCTGGACTTTCATTCACTTTTAAGTGGAGCCAGGGGGATGGGGGGGGAGAGAGGGGTGGTAGTAATCCTTTTCTTCCTCTCTTTCACTGGGTGCCTCGGATTATATCATTCTCGATATGCATTTAAAAGAGATAAAACAGGCCCACCATGGTGTAGTATTTTGAATGGAAAAGGTATTTTTATTTAAATATTTAAAAACACTCACATTTCTGTAGCATAAAAGAGCGTTGTATAAACGAGCGCCGAGCTCGTATCTCAATGCCTGAGCGTCTGTTTTGGTTTCTTCGTTAGCCTCGGGTCCTACGCGTTACGTCACGGCACGTGACTTCAACAGGGTGCCGTGACGTAACGCGTAGGACCCGAGGCTAACGAAGACACCAAAACAGACGCTCAGGCATTGAGATACGAGCTCGGCGCTCGTTTATACAACGCTCTTTTATGCTACAGAAATGTGAGTGTTTTTAAATATTTAAATAAAAATACCTTTTCCATTCAAAATACTACACCATGGTGGGCCTGTTTTATCTCTTTTAAATGCATATCGAGAATGATATAATCCGAGGCACCCAGTGAAAGAGAGGAAGAAAAGGATTACTACCACCCCTCTCTCCCCCCCCATCCCCCTGGCTCCACTTAAAAGTGAATGAAAGTCCAGGATTGAACCGAGCTGAAGGGACTCTCCCTCCTCCTAAAGATTACTCTGCGATACGCTGTATACCTTACAGCAGTAAGGTAATCACCCATTTTTTCCACGGGTGTCTAGGACACTGAAGATCTGATTTAGTTTCTGCACTTAAAGGCACAGTGTCACTATAATACCAAGATAGCTATATATAGTGTTCCAGCGAAGCACGTTTGCACCAATATTTGCACACTGGATCAAGGACTAAAATTCAATATCGCACTTTATATTTATGTAGCTAGTCGAATTATTTGTATATACGTTACTTATATATCTTGAGTCAATTTTGCTTTATATGTTACTTATATATCTTGAGTCAATTTTGCTTTATATGTTACTTATATATCTTGAGTCAATTTTGCTTTATTTGCTTGCAATCTATCACTTTTTGAACCATTCACCTATACTTCATATTTATTGCACAAGTGATACAGTCACCTATTAGTTATAATTTTATATTAATTTTTTTTTTGTTTTTGTTGTTTAGAGATTGTTTATTGTGTCTCTCGTTGTTTTAAAACTATTATGCGTTTTTAAACATACCGATTTAATTTATTGAATTAATTAATTTAAGATTATTCACTGATTGTTGCACTTAAATGCACTTTATCGTTTATTGCTGGATATACAACTAATATTTTGGCAATACCGTGGTAATATACCAAAAAATATACTAGAGGTAGCGCAACACCACCCCCCTCCCTTCACAAACTACACAAATTTGGACACGAGTTTGGTCCATACGGTGTATGCAGCACCCATTACTTTGTATACATCACAAATTCCTTTTAGCGCAGGAGTACCCACCCTACACTATCCAGGTCTATTTTTTGATGCCCAACGTGAGGCCTGACACACAAGTGAGGTCTTTTTGTTGGTGTCAAAATTGTGGCCTGACACACACGTGAGGTCTTTTTGTTGGTGTCAAAATTGTGGCCTGACACACACGTGAGGTCTTTTTGATGATGCCCAACGTGGAGACTGACACACAATCCAGATATTTTTGTTGGTGCCCAGCGTGGGGCCTGACACACAAGCCAGGTCTTTTTGTTGGTGCCCAACGTGGGGCCTGACACACAAGCCAGGTCTTTTTGTTGATGCCCAACGTGGGGCCTGACACACAAGCCAGGTCTTTTTGTTGATGCCCAACGTAGGGCCTGACAAACAATCCAGATCTTTTTGTTGGTGCCCAACGTGGGGCCTGACACACAATCCAGATCTTTTTGTTGGTGCCCAACGTGGGGCCTGACAAACAATCCAGATCTTTTTGTTGGTGCCCAACGTGGGGCCTGACACACAATCCAGATCTTTTTGTTGGTGCCCAACGTGGGGCCTGACACACAAGCCAGGTCTGTTTGTTGATGCCCAACTTGGGGCCTGACAAACAATCCATATCTTTTTGTTGGTGCCCAACGTGGGGCCTGACACACAATCCAGGTCTTTTTGTTGATGCCCAACGTGGGGCCTGACAAACAATCCATATCTTTTTGTTGGTGCCCAATGTGGGGCCTGACACACAAGCCAGGTCTTTTTGTTGGTGCCCAACGTGGGGCCTGACACACAAGCCAGGTCTTTTTGTTGATGCCCAATGTGGGGCCTGACACACAAGCCAGGTCTTTTTTTGGAGCCCAACTTGGGGCCTGCCACAAAAGCCAGTTCTTTTTTTGGTGCCCAACGTGATGCCTGACACACAAGCTAGGTCTTTTTTTGGTACCCAACTTGGGGCCCTGACCTCACGAATGTGTGCAAATTCCCACAGACACCCTCCAAAATCTTCTGGAAAGCCTTTTTTCCAGAAGAGTGGAGGAATTCAATAGCCCCAACCTTGACCCTACTGAACATTGATACCCGACCTCCCCAATGTTCTTTTGGCAGAATGGGCACAAATCCCAACAGATACACTTCAAAAGTTTGTGGGAAGCCTTCCCGGAAGAGTGGAGCCAGCGCCATAAAGACATGGTGTGACCAGTTTGGTGTGGAGGAACTCATCCTGCACAGAGTCCTGACCTCAACCCTACTGAACACCTTTGGAATGAATTGAAACATCAAATTTATGGCATCCAATGTGGGACCTGACGTGCAAGCCAGGTCTTCTCATCCTCCAACAATTTGGGAGTGCTATAGCCAAGAGATGCGTTTCTGTAAAAAAACGCTACTTAACGCTAACGCTAAAAAACACGCAAAAACGCCAATGCAAAAAGCGGTAAAAATCGCGGTTTTAACGCTGATTTTTCCAGGCGTCGGAGCTAGCTTTGCAGCCAGTTTTTTAAAACGTCCGTGTGCATGAGCCACTAAATCTTGTGGAAATCCTTCTCATAAGAATGGAGGAAGTGAAAGCCACAAAGGAGGGGCAACTCTATATAGATGGTCAGGTGTCCACACGCTTTTAGCCATATGGTACAAAATACAAGGGCTGGTATTCAAATACTGAATTCTGCCTATCCCCACCCTTCCTTTGCCCAGAATTGGCACACATGGACTAGAAATAATGACAAGTTCTTATGTTTCTTTTCCTATAACAGTCCAGTCTGCGGCAACTGGTCGATTCTGGAAGATACGACACAAGAGATGACTTCACGGTGGTTCTGCAGCCATTTTTCCGTAATATCAAGATTCCATATCATACGGTAATTGTTTAAAAAAAAAAAACTCGAACAAGAATCTGCTCCATGGCCTATTATATAACAGTGCCGCTGATGATCGGTGTGTTTTTCTTCCCTATCTAGGATGGGACACCAGATGTCTCGTACCTCGCTCCAGACTGTTTCCACCTCAGTCAGAAGTCTCACTCCCAGCTGGCCAGGATGCTCTGGAACAACATGGTAATGTGTACATTCTGGGCTGCGGGAGCCAATGGCAGGGAGGGGCAAATGCACAAATGTTAAATGTTCTTTAGCCCAGACTAAACCCAGTGGCTTGTGAGCCACATGCTGTCTTCAAGTTATGCATGGCCTTATATGCCTCTCCCGAGTGACCAGACAATGTAAGCATTCAATGTAGCCACAACTTATCTGCATATGACAGAGCGTGGAATGAAACATGTAATGTGGTCACATGACCCCAGGTGACCAGGTAGGGTTGCCACCTTTTCTTCAAGTCAAACCCAAACACTTTAGCAGCACACGGCAAATAATTTTTTTATATTATAAACTATAGATATATTTTGCTATTAAAATACATTTCTAATCATATGAAGTTAAGAACAAGAGTCCCCCTTTACATCAGAGTCCACAGAGTTCCCCTTTTATATCTGAATCTACAGAGCTCCTCTTTTACATCTGAACTCACAGGGTTCCCTTTCACGGTAAGGGGGGACTCTGCAGACTCTGATGTAAGGGAGAACTCTGGGGACTCTACCACCATAAGGGATGCTCTGGGAACCCTCATCTAAGGGGGAACACTGAGACCTCTGATGTACGGAGAAGACTCTGATGTAAAGGGGCAACACTGTGGCCTCTGGTGTAAAGGGGAACTGTGATGTAAGGGGTGCTCTGAGAACCCTGATTTGCCTTAGTGTACTCACTCAGAGGCAGGAGAGAGAAGGGGGGAGGAAACTTCAGTTACAGACAGGGATGGATGGTGAGCTCACTCACCCCTTGACAGTCATCGCCTCTCATCCAGATGTATCTGAGGCTGCTGGACTTCAAATTTCCGGCCCCAGCTTACTTTCCTATTCTGAGGCACAGCACGGGGATTGGAGTGTGGGTAGACACAGAGGGGTAAGGGAGGGGGAAGAGGCACATATCGCGCCCTCTCTCCTCTCCTGTCTGTGTGTGTGATTGGGAGGGGAGGGGATTGTTAGTGCTGGCTTTGGGCAGTGTGAAAGAGTGTAAAAGACACCCTCAGCTTAGACTGCAGCCAGCAACCCTGCTGGGAAGCCATAGTCCAGCCTAAATAATGTGTCCGGGTTTCAGGCAGTCTGCAACCCGGACGCATGATTCCAAACCCGAACTGTCCGGGTGAATCCTGGACAGGTGGCAACCCTATGACCAGGCCATCCCATTGACACTTTCTGTAAATACAAGCTGTGGGCTGATTGGGGGGGGAACGGGGGAGATGGTGCAGTACACTAACCACCTCACCTGGTCACCATCAGCCCGCCGATACCTGTATATACAGAATATGCCATAAAGGATGACCCGGTCATCTGTTGTCATGTGACCACATGATATGGTTCATGCGGTGACGACTTCCACTAACCATGCTCAACTTCAGCCAGTCCAAACCTTTATATACAGAACATGTCAAAGGGATGACCCAGTGGTGTCACTGACCACCTTATATGGTTCATGTGGTGCAAACTTCCATTACGTATCTCGCCTAGTCACCATCAGAAAATCCAACTGCTACATTTTGCAAACCCAAATGTCTCCCGTATCTGCGTGGAGAGTTCTGTATTGCTCATTCTGGTAAAGCAAACAGCAGAGGCCACCAACTAAGTGCAGTATATAGGAAAATACTGTATTACATTTTTTTTCCTATATACTGCACTTAGTTGGCGCCCTCTGCTGTTTCCTTTTATATATTGCAGAGAATTACTTCAGTCTTATTGAGGACTTGCCACAAATATCTTCGGACCTATGGACTTTTTAGTATAACCCCCACACCCCCCCCCCCCCCCACAGCACATTCATGCGTGTCTGCTTATGCTGTAGCTTAGCTGCATCCATACCTGGGCCATTCTCGATAATTGTCCATTCCGGTGCAGCTCTCCATTTTTTCTTCATGTAGCTTTTATGGTATTATACTATTATGTTGACGTAGGAGCTGGAAGGCAGTGGGTTGGATTTACCAAAGGCATATAGACCGTGTACACTGCAAGTGCTCTCATTTGCCCCAGAACTCGGTGAAACATCACCTTGTAGAGAATACCCAATCAGGTTCCAGATTTGGCCTGGAGACTGCGATGGACTGACTGGATCAATCACTAGTCGTAGGTAGGTGGCTCCATGGGCAGCGAGAAGAGAGTCCCTACCAGTGGGTTGAGCCCACCGTTGGATGGTGGTGGTGGACCCACTTGGGGGCTTGGCCTGCTACCTCCCTTGTATGACCATGTGGTCATTTCAGCGAGAAGACTTGGGTGAGGAGGGAGCTCCCGCTGTCCAGAAAATGCAACCCTTGATGTAGGGTTCACAAAACATTTATTGAAAACGTACATCGAACCGACGCGTTTCGGGGAAATAGACTCCATTCTTAAGTGCTGTTAGTGCGTACTTAAGGGTGGAGCGATTTCTGAATTTCGAACTTCAGATTGACAGAATTGCCGGCTGTTGCTGATGCAGAGGTAGCAAGAGCTGCTACGGAAGCAACCAGCTGGCACTCTGTCAGTCTAGAGTCTGAAATGTAGAAATTGCTCAGGGAACCACCCCCACCCATAAGTACGCACTAACAGCTCTGAAGAAAGGGGGAGTCCATTCCTCTGAAACGCGTTGGCTTGATGTACATGTTTGCATTTTCAATGAATGTTCTGTGAACCCTACATCAAGAGTTGCACTTTTCTAGACACTGGGCGCTCACCTAAGTCTTCTCGCTGAAACGACCACATGGTCATACCAGCCCCCAAGAGGGTCCGACCACCACCATTGCCCACCATTGTGCTCAACACAGTGGAAGCGATTCCTTCCTTACTGCCCCACAGAGCCACCTACCTGCCACTAGTGACCCATCCAGTCAGTCCAGCGTGGTCTTCAGCCCAAACCTGACACCCGATTGGGTATTCTTTACAAATGAAGCTTCACCACCTTCACTAAGCTCCAGGGAAAATGAGTGCAGCAGCCTGCACAGTCTACTTACCTTTAGTAAATCGCCCTCATCGTGTCCCGGTACTGACCTTCTCACATGAAGATGTACATTCTCCGAACGATGATCAGCAGAAAATTGTCTTTACGAAAAACTCAGAGAAGTCAGAACCTTCCCATCCTCCATTATCAGCACAGGAGGAGTTTATAACGTGTGAGGGTATATTCTAATCCTTCTCACTATCCCATATCTCCTCATTCCCCATATATGGGGTCTTCTCTTATTTATTTATTTTTTATTATTATTCAGCTTGAGCCCGTCGGGCAGAAAACGGACACTCTGGACTTGGCAGCCAGCCTTTCACTGAAGTGCCCGACTGAGGTAAGAAAACCGAAAGCTGAACTCCAGGCATGTAAATCTACCCCTCCATAGCCGCAAAGGACATAAAGCCGCTTTGTGGGCCCCATGCCACATTGCAAACCCAGATATTACCTTGTGACTGTAGCAGTGACCTCATCACTGGGCTGTACACAGCCTGTGCAGAGAGCGGAGTTGTGGGAGGGGCCCCCGAAGGCTCCACCCACTACAGGAGGGGGGGGGGACAAGACCAGCCCCCCTGCACAATGTTATACCACCAGAGCATGCACACGAGAAACCTCCAGAAACCTGCAAGGGGGGCCCCAAGATGGAGGCTGCTTAGGGGTCTCCATAGAGGTTAATCCGGCACTGCCGCCATCCTATAATGCAGTGGTCTCTAAACTGCGGCCTGGGGGGTCAAATGTGGCCCTTTGCTTGCCTTTATCTGGCCCTTGGGGCACTGCTGACACCAACAATGGGACATAATTCCTGTTACTGACATCAACAATGGAGCGCAATTTCTCCCACTGACACCAATAATGGGATATTATTTTTTCCAATTATACCAATGATGGGGCACTATTCCTCCCACTGACACCAATGATGGGGCACTATTCCTCCCACTGACACCAATGATGGGGCACTATTCCTTCCACTGACACCAATGATGGGGCACTATTCCTCCCACTGACGCCAATGATGGGCCACTATTCCTCCCACTGACACCAATGATGGGGTACTATTCCTCCCACTGACACCAATGTTGGAGCACTATTCCTCCCACTGATACCAATGATGGGGCACTATTCCTCCCACTGACACCAATGATAGGGCATTATTCCTCCCACTGATACCAATGATGGGGCACTATTCCTCCCACTGACACCAATGATGGGGCACTATTCCTCCCACTGACACCAATGATAGGGCACTATTCCCCCCACTGATACCAATGATGGGGCACTATTCCTCCCACTGATACCAATGATGGGGCACTATTCCTCCCACTGACACCAATGATGGGGCACTATTCCTCCCACTGACACCAATGATGGGGCACTATTCCTCCCACTGACACCAATGATGGGGCACTATTCCTCCCACTGACACCAATGATAGGGCACTATTCCTCCCACTGACACCAATGATGGGGCACTATTCCTCCCACTGACACCAATGATGGGACACTATTCCTCCCACTGACACCAATGATGGGGCACTATTCCTCCCACTGATACCAATGATGGGGCACTATTCCTCCCACTGACACCAATGATGGAGCACTATTCCTCCCACTGACACCAATGATGGGGCACTATTCCTTCCACTGACACCAATGATGGGACACTATTCCTCCCACTGACAACAATGATGGGGCACTATTCCTTCCACTGACACCAATGATGGGACACTATTCCTCCCACTGACACCAATGATGGGGCACTATTCCTTCCACTGACACCAATGATGGGACACTATTCCTCCCACTGACACCAATGATGGGGCACTATTCCTTCCACTGACACCAATGATGGGACACTATTCCTCCCACTGACACCAATGACGGGGCACTATTCCTCCCACTGACACCAATGATGGGACACTATTCCTCCCACTGACACCAATGATGGGGCACTATTCCTCCCACTGATACCAATGATGGGGCACTATTCCTCCCACTGACACCAATGATGGGGCACTATTCCTCCCACTGATACCAATGATGGGGCACTATTCCTCCCACTGAAACCAATGATGGGGCACTATTCCTCCCACTGACACCAATGATGGAGCACTATTCCTCCCACTGACACCAATGATGGGGCACTATTCCTTCCACTGACACCAATGATGGGGCACTATTCCTCCCACTGATACCAATGATGGGGCACTATTCCTCCCACTGACACCAATGATAGGGCACTATTCCTCCCACTGATACCAATGATGGGACACTATTCCTCCCACTGACACCAATGATGGGGCACTATTCCTCCCACTGACACCAATGATGGGGCACTATTCCTCCCACTGACACCAATGATGGGGCATTATTTATCTCCACTGATGCCGGGATATTTTCTTCTCCCACTGGCCAAAGTTCAGCCCCCCTAATGTCTGCAGACTCTGCCCGGCCAAATATAAGAAAATCTGTTCCGAATAGATATATTCCGCTTGAACACCAAAAGGAACATAAGAGACTCCAACCCTTCACCACTCCTAAATCCGGAGCACTCCTCCCCCACCCCGTATATACAGACCCCATTATATTGTTGCAGGTGGAATGTGGTGAAGGCTGGGATGCCGGCAATGAAGATGAAACAAAGTAACTCTTTTCAATCTCCTTCATAAAATGTATTTCTATTCTATTCCAGGCTCAGCCATTCCTGAGGACCTATAAGAACAGCAACTACAATTACCCCCCCGTGACAACTCCAGCACCAATCACGGTATGGATTATAAGGGGGGCGGGGTGGTCTTTCTTTTTGCATTGTTTCTATTCGCTGTAGTAAGATGTCCTTTGATAACTAAAAAGGAGACCATCCATAGGGAAAGCATTTCCATTTCTCTAAGTGGTGGTGACCCGGAATCATTGGGGCCCCCAGGACCCCGGATCCCACTTCTCTTATTGCTGCTGTTGTTGAAGGTCAACCCACAGAACTTTCGTTCCCTGAGCGGCGCTGTTGATTGGATCAGTGTTCGGGGGAGGTGTCGGACTGCTGGAGAGTGGAGCCTCTGCTTTATATGAGAGAGACGTGGCCTGACCCTCCTAGGTGCTGGCAGCACTGGGTATTTCAATGGTGGACCGTGCCTGGGCGATTGTCAGTATGGCCTTGACGAAAATGTGCACACCAATGGAGACCCACCCTTGGTAAGATGAATGGCAGCTTAATCGGATATCCCCATGATTAAGCTCTGAGCAGCGAGGCGAAACGCGTTGGTGGCGTGGCCTGATGGGAGTCAGGGCTGAGACTGCCATTCATCTTGCCAAGAGTGGGTCTGCATTGGTGTGCGGCTTCCGGGACAGTCAAGCCCCTCCCCTGGCCACAGCAGTGGGCACAGGACTATCATCCCTTACAGCCCGAGCGGCACACATTCTCCCATATAGGTTTTTTTTTTAGTCTCCTACATGCAACAGGGTGACAACAACACAGCACAATTGGGGGACAGGAACAGAAAGTTGTCACCCCAAAACAGGAAGTGCCTGAACAAATCAATTGACTTTTACTAGACTACATCCCCCGCCTACTTGCTTGCCAGGGCCTGAATGACATTTCCCGGGGGCCCCATCTGGTCAACAGAGGGGCCCAGGAGATGGGAGCAAAGAAGGGACTTTTATTTTTTGGGGCGTAGGCAGATAAAGTCGGTGCCGCTGTTTACTGCACCTTGGGGGGGTGGATGAGGTATAGGTGGAGTTGGGGGGCCCTGTCAAAAAGCCTGTACAGGGCATCCTGTTTTCTAACAGCAGCCCCGCCCTGGAGGATCCCGTGAGAGGTGCACCCATGGAGAAGGTGACTACAGAGAGCCGGTTCTGTGAGTACTAATGCAAGGAGAGGCTGTTAGGGAGAGATGGCTGCTTAAAGTGCTGCATATGCTTTCACATGTGACTACTGCGGACCGTCATCTAAATGTGATTGGCTGTGTATTGCCAAGTGGCTCCAGAATGTATGTCGATGTGATGTGACTGGTATGCCATTCCCTGAATTCCATCAAGTCTGTGCAGCCATCAGTGACCCCCCCCCCCCCCCTAATCCATGTGTCCGGCCCCTAATCTACATGCAGTGTGCTGGACGCATGGATTCCAATGTTTTTTTTTTTTGTAGAAGCATGTGATTAGAGCCTAAGGCTTTAATTGAAATAATATTCGCTATTGTCTTCCTGATTCTCCTCCCAGCCAATCAGGAAGCCAGTCCTGATACCTGTCACCCGATTGGTCGAGAGGAGAAGCGATCCTATTGGGCGTTGAGGAGGAGGAAGAGGGAGGAGTCACAGGGGAAGCCTCCAAAGCCGAGGAGGAGGAAGCACTGCCCGCAACCTAGATGGAATAAGTGCGGTGCTGGTGACCCCCCCCCCCTCCTAACAATTATACCACCAGCCACCACTGGCAGCCATTCTACTCATGTGTGGACATTTCCTTCCTTGGGATATGAAGGTCAATGGCAGAGAATGTTGTGTGGAGGCCTCAGGCATGGAGAGGGCACAAGATGGCGGAGGGTTTAATCTCAGCGGAAGGGGCGGTGGTTTAGCAGAACAGGAGAGGGGTGGAGACTTGTGCTCTTGGCGCCATTACTAGCCAATCCCAAAGCCCCTCTTACATGAAGATTTAGAAAGACAGAAAACTATTTTTGAAAAAGACAGCAACGTGTTAAAGGTTCAATGAGATTTTGGATATGATATTGTATATGCCATTTACATCGACAGAACTCAAAATACCGATGAAGTGAACTGATACTAGAATGACTGTGATCATCGAATATGGCTCCTTTGATAGGGTGACCAGACGTCCCCGATATCCAGGGACCGTCCCCGGACTGAGGACACCGTCCCCGGACTGAGGAGTGAGGACACCATCCCCGGACTGAGGACAGCGTCCCCGGACTGAGGACACCGTCCCTGGACTGAGGAGTGAGGACAGCGTCCCCGGACTGAGGACAGCGTCCCCGGACTGAGGACACCGTCTCCGGACTGAGGACTGAGGACAGCGTCCCCGGACTGAGGACACTGTCCCCGGACTGAGGAGTGAGGACAGCGTCCCCGGACTGAGGACAGCGTCCCCGGACTGAGGACACCGTCCCCGGACTGAGGAGTGAGGACAGCGTCCCCGGACTGAGGACACCGTCTCCGGACTGAGGACTGAGGACAGCGTCCCCGGACTGAGGACACCGTCCCCGGACTGAGGACACTGTCCCCGGACTGAGGAGTGAGGACACCATCCCCGGACTGAGGACAGCGTCCCCGGACTGAGGACACCGTCCCTGGACTGAGGAGTGAGGACAGCGTCCCCGGACTGAGGACAGCGTCCCCGGACTGAGGACACCGTCTCCGGACTGAGGACTGAGGACAGCGTCCCCGGACTGAGGACACTGTCCCCGGACTGAGGAGTGAGGACAGCGTCCCCGGACTGAGGACAGCGTCCCCGGACTGAGGACACTGTCCCCGGACTGAGGACTGAGGACAGCGTCCCCGGACTGAGGACACTGTCCCCGGACTGAGGACTGAGGACAGCGTCCCCGGACTGAGGACACTGTCCCCGGACTGAGGAATGAGGACAGCGTCCCCGGACTGAGGACAGCGTCCCCGGACTGAGGACACCGTCCCCGGACTGAGGAGTGAGGACAGCGTCCCCGGACTGAGGACAGCGTCCCCGGACTGAGGACACCGTCTCCGGACTGAGGACTGAGGACAGCGTCCCCGGACTGAGGACACTGTCCCCGGACTGAGGAGTGAGGACAGCGTCCCCGGACTGAGGACAGCGTCCCCGGACTGAGGACACCGTCTCCGGACTGAGGACTGAGGACAGCGTCCCCGGACTGAGGACACCGTCCCCGGACTGAGGAGTGAGGACAGCGTCCCCGGACTGAGGACAGCGTCCCCGGACTGAGGACACCGTCCCCGGACTGAGGAGTGAGGACAGCGTCCCCGGACTGAGGACAGCGTCCCCGGACTGAGGACACCGTCCCCGGACTGAGGACACTGTCCCCGGACTGAGGAGTGAGGACACCATCCCCGGACTGAGGACAGCGTCCCCGGACTGAGGACACCGTCCCCGGACTGAGGAGTGAGGACAGCGTCCCCGGACTGAGGACAGCGTCCCCGGACTGAGGACACCGTCTCCGGACTGAGGACTGAGGACAGCGTCCCCGGACTGAGGACACTGTCCCCGGACTGAGGAGTGAGGACAGCGTCCCCGGACTGAGGACAGCGTCCCCGGACTGAGGACACCGTCCCCGGACTGAGGAGTGAGGACAGCGTCCCCGGACTGAGGACAGCGTCCCCCGACTGAGGACACCGTCCCCGGACTGAGGAGTGAGGACAGCGTCCCCGGACTGAGGACAGCGTCCCCGGACTGAGGACACCGTCTCCGGACTGAGGACTGAGGACAGCGTCCCCGGACTGAGGACACTGTCCCCGGACTGAGGAGTGAGGACAGCGTCCCCGGACTGAGGACAGCGTCCCCGGACTGAGGACACCGTCTCCGGACTGAGGACTGAGGACACCGTCCCCGGACTGAGGACACCGTCCCCGGACTGAGGAGTGAGGACAGCGTCCCCGGACTGAGGACAGCGTCCCCGGACTGAGGACACCGTCCCCGGACTGAGGAGTGAGGACAGCGTCCCCGGACTGAGGACAGCGTCCCCGGACTGAGGACACCGTCCCCGGACTGAGGACACTGTCCCCGGACTGAGGAGTGAGGACACCATCCCCGGACTGAGGACAGCGTCCCCGGACTGAGGACACCGTCCCCGGACTGAGGAGTGAGGACAGCGTCCCCGGACTGAGGACAGCGTCCCCGGACTGAGGACACCGTCTCCGGACTGAGGACTGAGGACAGCGTCCCCGGACTGAGGACACTGTCCCCGGACTGAGGAGTGAGGACAGCGTCCCCGGACTGAGGACAGCGTCCCCGGACTGAGGACACCGTCTCCGGACTGAGGACTGAGGACAGCGTCCCCGGACTGAGGACAGCGTCCCCGGACTGAGGACACCGTCCCCGGACTGAGGACCCCGTCCCCGGACTGAGGACACCGTCCCCGGACTGAGGACCCCGTCCCCGGACTGAGGACACCGTCCCCGGACTGAGGACACTGTCCCCGGACTGAGGAGTGAGGACAGCGTCCCCGGACTGAGTACAGCGTCCCCGGACTGAGGACACCGTCCCCGGACTGAGGAGTGAGGACACCATCCCCGGACTGAGGACAGCGTCCCCTGACTGAGGACACCGTCCCCGGACTGAGGACACTGTCCCCGGACTGAGGACCCCGTCCCCGGACTGAGGACCCCGTCCCCGGACTGAGGACAGCGTCCCCTGACTGAGGACAGCGTCCCCTGACTGAGGACACCGTCCCCGGACTGAGGACACCGTCCCCGGACTGAGGACACTGTCCCCGGACTGAGCACCCCGTCCCCGGACTAAGGACACTGTCCCCGGACTGAGGAGTGAGGACACCATCCCCGGACTGAGGACAGCGTCCCCTGACTGAGGACACCGTCCCCGGACTGAGGACACCGTCCCCGGACTGAGGACCCCGTCCCCGGACTGAGGACCCCGTCCCCGGACTGAGGACAGCGTCCCCGGACTGAGGACAGCGTCCCCTGACTGAGGACACCGTCCCCGGACTGAGGACACTGTCCCCGGACTGAGGAGTGAGGACACCATCCCCGGACTGAGGACAGCGTCCCCTGACTGAGGACACCGTCCCCGGACTGAGGACACTGTCCCCGGACTGAGGACCCCGTCCCCGGACTGAGGACAGCGTCCCCAGACTGAGGACAGCGTCCCCGGACTGAGGACAGCGTCCCCTGACTGAGGACAGCGTCCCCTGACTGAGGACACTGTCCCCGGCCTGAGGACCCCGTCCCCGGACTGAGGACCCCGTCCCCGGACTGAGGACAGCGTCCCCGGACTGAGGACACCGTCCCCGGACTGAGGACACCGTCCCCGGACTGAGGACACTGTCCCCGGACTGAGGACCCCGTCCCCGGACTGAGGACCCCGTCCCCGGACTGAGGACAGCGTCCCCTGACTGAGGACAGCGTCCCCTGACTGAGGACACCGTCCCCGGACTGAGGACACCGTCCCCGGACTGAGGACACTGTCCCCGGACTGAGCACCCCGTCCCCGGACTAAGGACACTGTCCCCGGACTGAGGAGTGAGGACACCATCCCCGGACTGAGGACAGCGTCCCCTGACTGAGGACACCGTCCCCGGACTGAGGACACCGTCCCCGGACTGAGGACCCCGTCCCCGGACTGAGGACCCCGTCCCCGGACTGAGGACAGCGTCCCCGGACTGAGGACAGCGTCCCCTGACTGAGGACACCGTCCCCGGACTGAGGACACTGTCCCCGGACTGAGGAGTGAGGACACCATCCCCGGACTGAGGACAGCGTCCCCTGACTGAGGACACCGTCCCCGGACTGAGGACACTGTCCCCGGACTGAGGACCCCGTCCCCGGACTGAGGACAGCGTCCCCAGACTGAGGACAGCGTCCCCGGACTGAGGACAGCGTCCCCTGACTGAGGACAGCGTCCCCTGACTGAGGACACTGTCCCCGGCCTGAGGACCCCGTCCCCGGACTGAGGACCCCGTCCCCGGACTGAGGACAGCGTCCCCGGACTGAGGACACCGTCCCCGGACTGAGGACACCGTCCCCTGACTGAGGACACCGTCCCCTGACTGAGGACACCGTCCCTGGACTGAGGACAGCGTCCCCTGACTGAGGACACCGTCCCCGGACTGAGGACACTGTCCCCGGACTGAGGAGTGAGGACACCGTCCCCGGACTGAGGACACCGTCCCCGGACTGAGGACAGTGTCCCCTGACTGAGGACACCGTCCCCGGACTGAGGACACCGTCCCCTGACTGAGGACAGCGTCCCCTGACTGAGGACACCATCCCCGGACTGAGGACAGCGTCCCCTGACTGAGGACAGCGTCCCCTGACTGAGGACACCGTCCCCTGACTGAGGACAGCGTCCCCGGACTGAGGACAGCGTCCCCTGACTGAGGAGTGAGGACAGCGTCCCCGGACTGAGGACACCGTCCCCGGACTGAGGAGTGAGGACACCGTCCCCGGACTGAGGACACCGTCCCCGGACTGAGGAGTGAGGACAGCGTCCCCGGACTGAGGACACCGTCCCCGGACTGAGGAGTGAGGACACCATCCCCGGACTGAGGACAGCGTCCCCTGACTGAGGACACCGTCCCCGGACTGAGGACACTGTCCCCGGACTGAGGAGTGAGGACACCGTCCCCGGACTGAGGACACCGTCCCCTGACTGAGGACACCGTCCCCTGACTGAGGACACCGTCCCCGGACTGAGGACACCGTCCCCGGACTGAGGACAGCGTCCCCGGACTGAGGACAGCGTCCCCTGACTGAGGACAGCGTCCCCTGACTGAGGACACCGTCCCCGGACTGAGGACACTGTCCCCGGACTGAGGAGTGAGGACACCATCCCCGGACTGAGGACAGCGTCCCCTGACTGAGGACAGCGTCCCCTGACTGAGGACACCATCCCCGGACTGAGGACAGCGTCCCCTGACTGAGGACACCGTCCCCGGACTGAGGACACCGTCCCCGGACTGAGGACAGCGTCCCCTGACTGAGGACAGCGTCCCCTGACTGAGGACAGCGTCCCCTGACTGAGGACAGCGTCCCCTGACTGAGGACAGCGTCCCCGGACTGAGGACACCGTCCCCGGACTGAGGACAGCGTCCCCTGACTGAGGACACCGTCCCCGGACTGAGGACACTGTCCCCGGACTGAGGAGTGAGGACACCATCCGCGGACTGAGGACAGCGTCCCCTGACTGAGGACAGTGTCCCCTGACTGAGGACACCGTCCTCGGACTGAAGACACCGTCCCCTGACTGAGGACAGCGTCCCCTGACTGAGGACACCGTCCCCTGACTGAGGACACCGTCCCCGGACTGAGGACACCGTCCCCGGACTGAGGAGTGAGGACACCGTCCCCGGACTGAGGAGTGAGGACAGCGTCCCCGGACTGAGGACAGCGTCCCCGGACTGAGGACACCGTCCCCGGACTGAGGAGTGAGGACACCATCCCCGGACTGAGGACAGCGTCCCCTGACTGAGGACACGTCCCCGGACTGAGGACACTGTCCCCGGACTGAGGACTGAGGACACCGTCCCCGGACTGAGGACAGCGTCCCCTGACTGAGGACACCGTCCCCGGACTGAGGACACCGTCCCCGGACTGAGGACACCGTCTCCGGACTGAGGACATCGTCCCCTGACTGAGGACAGCGTCCCCTGACTGAGGACAGCGCCCCCTGACTGAGGACACCGTCCCCGGACTGAGGACACCGTCCCCGGACTGAGGAGTGAGGACACCATCCCCGGACTGAGGACAGCGTCCCCTGACTGAGGACAGCGTCCCCTGACTGAGGACAGCGTCCCCTGACTGAGGACACCGTCCCCGGACTGAGGACAGCGTCCCCTGACTGAGGACACCGTCCCCGGACTGAGGACACCGTCCCCGGACTGAGGACAGCGTCCCCTGACTGAGGACAGCGTCCCCTGACTGAGGACAGCGTCCCCGGACTGAGGACAGCGTCCCCGGACTGAGGACAGCGTCCCCTGACTGAGGACAGCGTCCCCGGACTGAGGACAGCGTCCCCTGACTGAGGACAGCGTCCCCTGACTGAGGACAGCGTCCCCTGACTGAGGACACCTTCCCCGGACTGAGGACACCGTCCCCTGACTGAGGACACCGTCCCCTGACTGAGGACAGTGTCCCCTGACTGAGGACACCATCCCCGGACTGAGGACACCGTCCCCGGACTGAGGACAGCGTCCCCTGACTGAGGACACCTTCCCCTGACTGAGGACACCGTCCCCTGACTGAGGACACCGTCCCCTGACTGAGGACAGCGTCCCCGGACTGAGGACAGCGTCCCCGGACTGAGGACAGCGTCCCCGGACTGAGGACACCGTCCCCGGACTGAGGACACCGTCTCCGGACTGAGGACACCGTCCCCGGACTGAGGACACCGTCCCCGGACTGAGGACACCGTCCCCTGACTGAGGAGTGAGGACACCATCCCCGGACTGAGGACAGCGTCCCCTGACTGAGGACAGCGTCCCCTGACTGAGGTCACCGTCCCCTGACTGAGGAGTGAGGACACCATCCCCGGACTGAGGACAGCGTCCCCTGACTGAGGACAGCGTCCCCTGACTGAGGACACCGTCCTCGGACTGAGGACACCGTCCCCTGACTGAGGACAGCGTCCCCTGACTGAGGACACCATCCCCGGACTGAGGACAGCGTCCCCTGACTGAGGACACCGTCCCCTGACTGAGGACACCGTCCCCCGACTGAGGAGTGAGGACAGCGTCCCCGGACTGAGGACAGCATCCCCGGACTGAGGACACCGTCCCCGGACTGAGGAGTGAGGACACCATCCCCGGACTGAGGACAGCGTCCCCTGACTGAGGACACCGTCCCCGGACTGAGGACACTGTCCCCGGACTGAGGAGTGAGGACACCGTCCCCGGACTGAGGACAGCGTCCCCTGACTGAGGACACCGTCCCCGGACTGAGGACACCGTCCCCGGACTGAGGACACCGTCTCCGGACTGAAGACACCGTCTCCGGACTGAAGACACCGTCCCCGGACTGAGGACAGCGTCCCCTGACTGAGGACACCGTCCCCGGACTGAGGACACTGTCCCCGGACTGAGGAGTGAGGACACCATCCCCAGACTGAGGACAGCGTCCCCTGACTGAGGACAGCGTCCCCTGACTGAGGACAGCGTCCCCTGACTGAGGACACCGTCCCCGGACTGAGGACAGCGTCCCCTGACTGAGGACACCATCCCCGGACTGAGGACACCGTCCCCGGACTGAGGACAGCGTCCCCTGACTGAGGACACCGTCCCCTGACTGAGGACACCGTCCCCTGACTGAGGACAGCGTCCCCTGACTGAGGACAGCGTCCCCGGACTGAGGACAGCGTCCCCTGACTGAGGACAGCGTCCCCTGACTGAGGACAGCGTCCCCTGACTGAGGACACCGTCCCCTGACTGAGGACAGCGTCCCCGGACTGAGGACAGCGTCCCCGGACTGAGGACAGCGTCCCCGGACTGAGGACACCGTCCCCGGACTGAGGACAGCGTCCCCGGACTGAGGACAGCGTCCCCGGACTGAGGACACCGTCCCCGGACTGAGGACACCGTCTCCGGACTGAGGACACTGTCCCCGGACTGAGGAGTGAGGACACCGTCCCCGGACTGAGGACAGCGTCCCCTGACTGAGGACACTGTCTCCGGACTGAGGACACCGTCCCCGGACTGAGGACACTGTCCCCGGACCAAGACTGTACCTGGTTTTGTCCCTGGCAGGGCCATTGATAAGCCAGCACAGCTGGTCCTGAGCTCAGCAGAGGGGACCCGGGCAACCTCACAGATGGTCGGCGTTGGGGAGAGTTACAAGCAACAATCTCCCTGTGTGGCTTTCAATAAAGCATTTGACAGCCGCTTCTCTGTACTCTGTACATAGCGCACCCCTGAACTCTGTACTTTGTACATAGCGCACCCCTGTACTCTGTACATAGCGCACCCCTGAACTCTGTACATAGCGCACCCCTGAACTCTGTACATAGCGCACCCCTGAACTCTGTACATAGCGCACCCCTGTACTCTGTACATAGCGCACCCCTGTACTCTGTACATAGCGCACCCCTGAACTCTGTACTCTGTACATAGCGCACCCCTGTACTCTGTACATAGCGCACCCCTGAACTCTGTACTCTGTACATAGCGCACCCCTGTACTCTGTACATAGCGCACCCCTGTACTCTGTACATAGCGCACCCCTGTACTCTGTACATAGCGCACCCCTGAACTCTGTACTCTGTACATAGCGCACCCCTGTACTCTGTACATAGCGCACCCCTGAACTCTGTACTCTGTACATAGCGCACCCCTGAACTCTGTACTCTGTACATAGCGCACCCCTGTACTCTGTACATAGCGCACCCCTGAACTCTGTACTCTGTACATAGCGCACCCCTGTACTCTGTACATAGCGCACCCCTGTACTCTGTACATAGCGCACCCCTGTACTCTGTACATAGCGCACCCCTGAACTCTGTACATAGCGCACCTCCGAACTCTGTACTCTGTACATAACGCACCTCTGCGCTTCTTTGGTAAGAATAAAATACAAAATACGCATTAAATTTTTTTCTTCTTGACATTTCGTAGTCATATCCCTAAAAGTGTTAAAAAGTATCTTTTTTTTTTTATCTCATGGAGGACATGTGAGAAATAACGTATAGTATACATTATATAATCGCTCCATAAACACGTATCGCATACACTGCATATATAGTTTGAGGAAAATTATGCTTAGAAAATAGTTTACCATTTGCCAATAAATATATATATATATATATATCTATGTCCCCGGATTTGGTCACCTTATCCTATGACTGTCTATAGTGATGTCGTATTTCTTATGTGATGCAGAACTGGGGCAGTGACATGGAATGCCGAAACTATGCAGCCGTCTCTGACAGCGTGCCGACGTCAGGTGAGGAACCATCAAGAATGTTCTTCTTTCCCTGTCTGCACCCTTATATGGAAACTTTTATTCTGCGAGTCTTAGGCAGCGTACACACGATCGGATCTTTGGTCGGAAAAAGCTCTGATGGTTTACCCGACGGGATTTCGCTCAAGCTGTCTTGCGTACACACGGTCACACACAAATTCCGTCTGTCAAGAGCGCGGTGACGTACAACACGTACGACGGGACTATAAAAAGGAAGTTCAATACCCAGTGCGCCACCCTTTGGGCTCCTTCTGCTAATGTCGTGTTAGTCGAAAGTTTGGCGAGAGACGATTCGCAATATTTTGGAAAATACTTGCCTATATGTGCTTTTCTTCAAATCGGACAGTTTGTTTGTGAGTAGGCAGGTACATTCAAGAAATACGATGTCCAATTAACAAGGGACACCAATCAACCTCATTGAGCTTTAAAAAGACAAGATAATAATGTTGTTGTGTAAAACACACAAAAAAAAAAAAATGATGGAGATGACTAGAAAATAATTTCAAAATATTCCAAAAAAAAGGAGTTCTTGATTAAGAAAAAAAAAAAAATGAACATTAAAAAAAAAAAAAATCCCAATTTATTATGGCTTTAACCACTTCAGCCCCGGAAGATTTTACCCCCTTCCTGACCAGAGCACTTTTTGCGATTCGGCACTGCGTCGCTTTAACTGACAATTGCGAGGTTCATGCGACGTGGCTCCCAAACAAAATTTACGTCCTTTTTTTCCCACAAATAGAGCTTTCTTTTGGTGGTATTTGATCGCCTCTGCGGTTTTTGTTTTTTGCGCTATAAACAAAAAAATAGCTAAAATTTTGAAACAAAAAACACATTATTTTTTACTTTTTGCTATAATAAATATCCCCCAAAAATATATATAAAAAAAAAAATGTTCCCCTCAGTTTAGGCCGATACGTATTCTTCTACATATTTTTGGTAAGTGATTATTGATTGGTTTGCGCAAAAGTTATAGCGTTTTCAAAATAGGGGATAGTTTTATGGCATTTTTATTAATCTTTTTTTTTTTTAAATGGCGGCGATCATCGATTTTTATTGTGACTGCGACATTATGGAGGACACATCGGACATTTTTGACACATTTTTAGGACCATTGTCATTTATACAGCGATCAGTGCTATACAAATGCAGTGATTCCTGTGTAAATGACACTGGCAGTGAAGGGGTTATCCACTAGGTGGCAGTGTAGGGTTTAATTGTGTCCTAGGGGCGTGTTGCTAACTGTGTGGGGGCGTGGCTGTGTTTTGCACATCGCTGATCTCTGCTGCAATCACAGGGAGCAGAGATCAGTGACACTGTTGCTAGGCAGAACAGGGAGATGATTATTTACTTTAGCATCTCCTCGTTCTTCCTCTTCGTGAGGCGATCGCGGGTATTCCCGTGGCAGAACGAGTCCGCGGGACCCGCGACCTGACTCACGGAGCTTGGCGCGGGGGCGCACACCGCCTCTTAAAGGGCAATGTACAGGTTCGTGATTCTGCCTTGTACGTGCCCTTCTGCCAACGTATATCGGCGCGAGGTGGTCGGGAAGCGGTTAGAAACAAAAAAAGCTTATTCATGAGAGGAGGAGAAATAATGAAGAAAGAAGTTTGTGAGAACTCTGTGTAAATATGCGCATTTACAATCTAGAGTTGTATAGAAGAAGAGAACACGCTGCATTAAACTATTAAAACAAATTCAGCGTGACGAATGTGCTATGTCCATTACGAGCGGTAGTTTTACCAGACCGATCGCTTCCGTCTCGTAGTTGAATCCGAGTTTTTGCGCGTCGGATTTTCGGACAGGAACTTTTTCCCGACCGAAAAATTGAGAACCTGCTCTCATACTTTGGATGGCCGAAATTCCGCCAGCAAAAGTCCGATGGCGCGTACACGCGATCGCATTTCCCACGACCAAAAGCTCTCATTGGACTTTTGCTGGCTGAAATTCCGATCGCGTGTGTACGCGGCATTAGTGCTTGTATGACCCTGAAAGGTGTAGCTTTCGCTGACTCTATCTGTGCATTTTCTGTCACATCTAGAGCATGTGGCCACAGAAATATGGGTCAGCAAATTAGCTGGATATTTGGGCTGCAGTAACTGAACGTATTTTGGTAATGTCATGGTTGATGTTACAATCAACAATCATTGGTTTTGATACCAATTAAGTTTGCTCCTCCTCATGTTTTCCAATGTTTCTATTTTTTCTTTCAGTTAATAAGCTGCGTCCCGGCGACATTCGCGTGGTGGCAGCGCTGGGTGATTCACTGACGGTAGGTCACATAGTTGGTAATGTTGAATTAAGACACCAGTCCATCCTGAGTGAGTGTCTACAATTGTCCCTATCCCTGTACATTGCACACTCACATCGGTTCCCAGGGCCGCCTTTAAGGCAGGGCAAAAGGGGCAGCTGCCCTGGGCCCTGTCATTGTTGTGGGGCCCAAAGCAGCTGCCTCATACTTGCCAACTATCCAGGTTTAAATTCCCTTGTCCCTTGAAGTTTTATTCCTGTGCTGTGTCCTAATATCTGTGTGAAGTGCTGCTACTAATGCTGCCCAGCTCTGCCCTATTGTTGTTTGCAAGTGACTCACCTGCAGACCCTGTGTTTACATGTAAATAATCAGCATTCATATGTAAATAGCGGCGACAATACTAAGTAAATAGCTGTGACTGGTGGCATTTATATGTAAATAAAGGTGGCATTCCTATGTATATCATGTTCCCCTGCTGTGAGGAGGTGATGTGCTGTAACCTTTAGCAACAAATCAGTGAGCCGTAACATGTGCTGTAACCTCTAGCAACTAGTAGTAAGCAGTAATGATATGCTGTAACTGCTGGCAACCAATCGCAATTGCTGCCTGATCTGATACAGAAAAATGATTTTAGGTCTAGCTGCTATTTATTGTATGTCTCAGAGTAGATGGAGAGGGAATTTGCAAGGGGGGTGGGGGGGGGGGGGATACAAGAAAAATCTTGCCCAGGGCCCAATCTGTATTAAAGATGGCCCTGTCGGTTCCTACACCCTCAAGGAGCCACAATCCAAGGTCCCCATTCATATACTAGGGGCCAATTTTGGACAGAAGCCAATTTACCTTCCTGCATGTCTTTGGAGTGTGGGAGGAGACTGGAGTACCCGGAGGAAACCCATGCAGGCACAGGGAGAACATGCAAACTCCAGGCAGGTAGTGTCGTGGTTGAGATTTGAACCAGCGACCCTTTTTACTGCTAGGCGAGAGTGCTAACCACTACACCACTGTGCCGCCCACTACACCACTGTGCTACCCACTACACCACTGCGCCGCCCACTACACCACTGTGCCACCCTTGATGTGCCATAGGTCTTCATCTATTTAGTATAAATAAAAAGTGCCGATTGGTCCCGATCAACTTGACAACTTATAATAAAAGCAAAATTAACAAAAAGTGATATATAAGTAATATTGGTGGATCAAAGCAAGCACCCCAGTTGGAGTTAGTAGGTCAATCCCTGTGGGTTTGATGCCAATGCCCATTTTGCCCCTCTTTAATACATTCCTGGAAGATTCTCCTGCTGAACTAATTGTAATGTGTTTTGTAGGCTGGTTTCGGTGCCAGAGCAACCTCTATCCTGAATGTAGCCACGGAGTGGAGGGGGATTTCCTGGAGGTGAGAGCTGCTTATTCTATGATGTCACAATTAATGAAGAACATGATTGAAATTGGACAATGTGTAACTGTACCAAATATAAGATATCTTCCATAGTAGCCAATCAGATGCTTGTACAGCCACGTTCACCCTGCCTGCTCTTAGTGTAATATCTAAGCTCCTAAAATGTGTCCTATAAATTAGTTGCATTACATATACTGAGGATAATTGGAACAGCTGGAATCTGATTGGCTATAACAGGGACAGCTTTTTTTATTTTTTTTGTTAAATAAATTGTTGTGAAATAATTGTGGGCATTATTTAATTGCGATGTGTCCTTTTCTTTCAGTATTGGAGGAGATGACACTTTGGACAAAGTCACAACAATTCCAAGTAAGTTCTTTAGCTTTCATGAAAGGACTGGTCCACACATACAAGTTATATCGCGGTTATAGGCGGAGTCTGGCGGGCTGCTGGCTTCTTCTATTGGTAGTAGAAGGTGACCACTCCCTGCCATAGTTCCTGCCTCTGTTTTCTGTCACCTTGGAGTTTCGTGATCCCATCAAACTTTGGGCGCATCAACTCCTTTGTTTTGTGTTCCTTATGGTATGAACAAATTAAAAATGAACAAGGAGAGCGGGGACCACCCTTCAAGTGTCATAGCAGGAGTACAGACCTCTCCAGCACAGCCCCTGTTGTGTAAAATCTATTTTCGGATCCTTTAAAGTCGAACTAGACTCCACCTTTTCCCTCCAGACCACCACCGGCGCCCTAAAGGTTCCTCACTGTGTTTTTCTTTTTTTTTTTTTAAATACTAACTGATGTGATGAGATCAGCGTTGCTCTCTACATCAGTACAGTTTGAAGGATGCTATAGTGATGGCTCCTCAGGGGTGGGACCAAGCACTGTGCACTCACGGTACAGTCCTCAGTCTTCTGGTTTGAGAGACAATGTGTGTCTTTCAACCTGGGAAGGCTGAGGACATCTTGTGGCCAAAAAAGAGGCGCTGTAGGGGACGAATTCAGATTAAATTTGAGTAATGCGGGGCACATTTTTACCCAATCGACCTCTAGTTTGGACTAAAAAGTGCTAAAAAAATCACTATGAAAAAAGAATGGACATAATATCACCACCTCTGCCTCCAGTCTTCACTTACTTTCAAAGCTCCAAAGACAATAGAGTCTGTTCATGGGTATCAGATGGCAACCCCCAATGCACACCAGGGTACCAGGCGCAGGGTTCCAAATTTGCAGGATCCAGTAACTTAGTCCCTCATGGGTGGAGCCACATTGCCCAGTCGGGGGCTCAGGCATCCAACACCTATTTTGGAGTGCTGAGTTTTGAAGAATCTCAGGCCAGAGTAGCTCTGCAGTAGGGTGAAGATCGATCGGGGGCTGAGACTAGTGTTACCTCTCTTCTTTTATAGGGGGCTCTAATGATATAACGGAACTCTTTGTATCATTTCTGAATGATTTGTCATTGGTTTTTCTCTATTTAACTTTTAAGACATCTTGAAGAAGTTCAATCCCAACGTAAAGGGATACTCCACCGGGACCGGCCGGCTAAATGAAATGTTCAATGTGGCTGTTAGTGGAGCCAAGGCAGAGTAAGTGAAAGTGTATACAATATGTATATAGCATGTATATTGCCCCATGCACCCGGGGGGTAAAGGCACAGTGTGCATGGGGCCTAGCTCAGCATCTCTCTTTCCCTTCCCAGTAGTGACTTGTTCTCTCAACGGCTCATCTCCCCCTGATCCAGCAATGACTTCAGTAGCATTTACTTAGCAGCTCAAATCCCCTGCTCCCCCCTCCCAGCAGTGACTTTGCAGCTGATTTCATCCTGTCCTCCCCCCTCCCCGGAAGTGGCTCAATGACCTACCTGCCCATCTGCAATGCAAGAACAATACCTGTTGACCTGCCAGAATTGCACTCAGCTCCTATTTTCCTATGGTGGGCTGACAATGCACAGCATTTATTTGGTGTCAGCCCTGCCCATTGTCTTTTGTTAAACTTTCCAACTGTCTTGTTATCCACAGCATAGTAACTAAGTGACTTGTAGTCCAAATAGAGAAACTGATGGGGGTGGTAAACAGTTTCTATGAGTTAACATAGAAAGTGTTACCAGGACACAGGACATTGGATTTTTGGCAAGATCGAGCAGTATTGTTTTTGCACTTATCCTGCAGATATAACAAAAGGCTTTCAATGGTGTATTTAATACACAAATAGGGAGGAAATGAGAAAAGTTCACAGATCCCCCTTACGGTTTGCCCTAGATCCTAAGTGACTATTTCTTGCCAAAACGATCTGTTGGGGTTTTAATGGATCTTGGATGTTTACATATGGTATTTATGACTCAATCGTTAGCCTTGTACTGTAAGTGTTGCCTGCATTTTGATGTTATAGTATCTCTCTACTATGCGACCTTCTGTACTTGTGTACTGCTACCCCTTTTTTTATGTTAATAAAAAAAATATTTGAAAAGATAACAAATACTGAAAGAAAAACTTGACTAAACACTGGTATAGATTCTCTTTAATAATAAGATGTTGTCCTTTGTCAGGAACATAACAACCCAGGCGAGGACACTGGTGAATAAGATGAAGGAGAGTACGGTGAGTAGAACCAATGTGTCCACACAAAGTTGTTACTCAATTTTATTGTCATTCGTTTCCTGGTTTTATACAGAGTGGGGAAGCTCTGCTGAGTTTTTAGGAGAACCTCTGCTGGGTTTGATGAAAACCTCTGTCGGGTTTTATGAGGGCCTCTACTGGGTTTCAGAAGAACCTCTGCCGGATTTGATAAGGGCCTCTCCTGGGTTTTATGAGGGCCTCTGCTGGATTTGATGAGGACCTCTACTGGGTTTAATGATAGCCTCTGCTAGGTTTGGTTGGAAACTCTTCCAGCTTTCATGAGAACTTCTCCTGGGTTTGATGAGAACATTTGTGGGGTTTTATGAGAACCTCTCCTAGGTTTGACAAGGACTTCTCCTGGGTTTAATGAGAACCTCTGCTGGGTTTGATGAGAACTTCTCCTGGGTTTTATGAGAACCTCTGCTGAGTTTGATGAGGACTTCTGGGTTTTTATAAGAACCTCTGCCAGGTTTGATGAGGTCCTCTCCTAGAATTGATGAGGTCCTCTCCTAGAATTGATGAGGACCTCTCCTGGGTTTGATGAGGACCTCTCCTGGATTTGATGAGGACCTCTCCTGGGTTTGATGAGGACCTCTCCTGGATTTGATGAGGACCTCTCCTGGGTTTGATGAGGACCTCTCCTGGATTTGATGAGGACCTCTCCTGGATTTGATGAGGACCTCTCCTGGGTTTGATGAGGACCTCTCCTGGATTTGATGAGGACCTCTCCTGGATTTGATGAGGACCTCTCCTGGATTTGATGAGGACCTCTCCTGGGTTTGATGAGGACCTCTCCTGGGTTTGATGAGGACCTCTCCTGGGTTTGATGAGGACCTCTCCTGGATTTGATGAGGACCTCTCCTGGATTTGATGAGGACCTCTCCTGGGTTTGATGAGGACCTCTGCTAGGTTTTAGTGACAACCTCTCCTGGGTTTCACGGGAACCTCTGTCAGGTTTTATGAGAACCTTTGTTGAGGAGAACCTCTGCTGGATTTGATGAGGATTTCTGCTAGGTTTTGATGAGAACCTCTCCTGGGTTTTACAAGAACCTTTACAGTGTTTGATGAGGACCTCTGCTAGGTTTTAATGAGAACCACGACTCCTGGGTTTTAAGAGAACCTATGCTGGGTTTGATCATTTTAGTGTAAACAAATACAATATAACATCCAATTTTTGGGTTAAAAAGGTTAAAAAAAAGAAAAAGTCGTGTCAAGTAAACAGATACCAAACATGTCAATCAAACCTTAAAACTGCATGTGTTTGTTAAATCTCAAAAAAAAAATCTAAAATGTCCGAAAATTCTCATGAATGCTGTACAGCCTGTGATGGGGTGCATTGAAAAAAATTGTTTTTTTTGTGCACTACGATGCATTGGCAGCCCATTGAGAACGAGAGGCCAAATCTTTTTAAAGTGTGAAATGTATGAGAGGTAACAGAGCGTGACACAACAGAGAAAACACACGAGCAACCTTCAGCCATTGAGGATTTACAAGCCCCATAATGACCCTTCCAACCCCAGGAACCCCTCCCCCTCTCATATATTTTTCTGCCTTACAGGTTATTAATTTTGAAAACGACTGGAAGTTGATCACCATTTTTATTGGGGGCAATGACCTCTGCCAGTACTGCCATAACAGAGTGAGTAGACCACTGCCGAGTGAATTACAGGTTTTGTTATCCAGGTAGTCATTAGAATAGCAAATCTTTCATTGATATTATTTTAGATACATTGGCTTCCATGAATAGATACTTTGTTTTCTATATATTGTTATTCATTTTGTTCAGGACTAAAAAGGATACGTTTATTTGTTTTACATTTCTATTTACTGAGGTAAATATTCCATATGACTATATCAAATATATTATTTTCAGGCAGCTATACCATCCTCCAACGCTTTACTACTGTGCTGTGAATAGGCTGTAGTACAGAGCCTTGAAAAAGTATTCACACCCCTTGTAATTTTCCACATTTTCTCATGTTATAACCAAAAACATAAATGTATTTTATTGGGATTTTATGTGATAGACCAACACAAAGTGTCACATAATTGGGAAGTGGAAGGAAAATGAAAAACGATTTTCATTTTTTTTTTACAAATAAATATCTGGCATGTGGGGTACATTTGTATTCGGCCCCCTTTACTCTCATACCCCTAACTAAAATCTAGTGGAACCAAAAACCTTCAGAAGTCCCCTAATTAGTAAATAGAGACCACCTTTGTGTAATATAATCTCAGTATAAATACAGCTGTTCTGTGAAGCCCTCAGAGGTTTGTTAGAGAACCGTAGTGAACAAACAGCATCATGAAGGCCAAGAAAAACACAACACAGGTCAGGGATGAAGTTGTGGAGAAGTATAAAGCAGGGTTGGGTTATAATAAAATCTCCCAAGCTTTGATCATCTCACGGAGCTCTGTTCAATCCATCATCGGAAAATGGAAAGAGTATGGGCACAACCGCAAACCTACCAAGACATGGCCGTCCACCTAAACTGACCGGGCCGGGCAAGGAGAGCATTCATCAGAGAAGAGCCAAGAGGTCCATGGTGACTCTGGAGGAGCTGCAGAGATCCACAGCTGAGGGGGGAGAATCTGTCCACAGGACAACTATTAGTCGTCTCTCCACAAATCTGCCCTTTATGGAAGAGTGACAAGAAGAAAGACATTGGAGAAAGAAAGTCATAAGAAGTCCTGTTTGTAGTTTGTGAGTAGCCATGTGGGGGAGGGGGCAGCAAACATGTGGAAGAAGGTGATCTGGTCAGAGGAGACCAAAATTCTACTTTATGGCCTAAAAGCCAAACGCTATGTGTGGGGGAAACTAACACCGCCCATTCCCCGAACACACCATCCCCACCGTGAGACATGGTGGTGGCAGCATCATGTGGTGGGGATGGTTTTCTTCAGCAGGGACAGGGAAGCTGGTCAGAGGTGATGGGAAGATGGATGGAGACAAATACAGGACAATCTTAGAAGAAAACCTGTTAGAGTCGGCAGAAGACTTGAGACCGGGGCGGAGGTTCCCCTTCCAGCAGGACAACGACCCGAAACATCCAGCCAGAGCTACAATGGAATGGTTTACATCAAAGCATATTCATGTGTTAGAATGGCCCAGTCACAGTCCAGACCTAAATCCCATTGAGAATCTGTGGGCAAGACTTGAAAATTGCTGATCACAGACGCTCTCCATCCAATCTGACAGAGCTTGAGATATTTTACAAAGAAGAAGAATGGGCAGAAATGTCCTCTCTAGATGTGCAAAGCTGGTAGAGACATCCCCAAAAAGACTTGTAGAGAAAGGGGGTTCTACAAAGTATTGACTCCGGGGGGGGCGCCATACAAATGCCCCTCCCCCACACTTTTCACATATTTATTTGTATCATTTATCATTTTCCTTCCACTTCACAATTATGTGACACTTTGTGTTGGTCCATCACATAAAATCCCAATAAAATACATTTACGGTTTTGGTTGTCACATGACAACATGGGTTTTATAGCGGAAAATTCCAAACACACCTCCTGATATACAGACAGCCAATAGAGGGAGCTATTACCGGTATACAGAAGATATACATTCAAAAAGTGTTCAGTATGCAAGTATAAAATGTAAAAGTTTTGTGAAAAAAAAAAATGGCTTTACAGCTGCACTTTGCAGTATATTTCACAATGTGCTAATGATGAATATATACTGTCATGTGACTCGGGTACACGGCGTAAGAAACGGGTGCGATACATGAAGTATGAAGGTATCGTGCTAAATTGTCATGTCATAAATAAGGGGAATTAGAAGGTAATGTCGTCTAATATATCTTCCTACTAAATATTACTCTATATAAATGTAGTTAAGATTTATAATTAGTTTTACTAATATTTTTAATTATTTAAAGTTGAGTAAAATTGATATTTCCTTTTTTTGTTTGCCTTCTCAGACACGATATTCTCTGGAGAATCACATGAAACATCTTCAGACGGCTCTGGACATCTTCTATGATGAGGTATAGTACGGTCACACCCAGGGCTAGTAATGCATACGGTGTGCATCACCCGCCAACCTGATCAATAATATCAGCCATAGGTGCTATTAGGAAGGGGAGGGGCCCTGAGTCTGCAGCACGGGGCTGTGATCTTCAGAAGACGGACAGCTACATTGTAATTGTGTATCTTATCCTCACCTATAGGGATTCATTTATTACATCTGTTTACCAATCAATCACTAATCATAGTAATAAAATAGTAATAGTCAATGGCGTCTCCAGCTTTCATATTTAGGGGGGGGGGGCACATGGGGGGACAGGGATAAAGGAGGGGGGCAACCATAAAATGCAATATATATATATATATATATATATATATATAGAGTAGAATGCACTCCAGAGGTTATCAATGCAGCTTCACCAGTGCCCATCAATGCAGCTTCACCAGTGCCAATCATTGCAGCCTCCCCAGTGCCCATAAATTCAGCCTCACCAGTGCCCATAAATTCAGCCTCACCAGTGCCCATAAATGCAGCCTCACCAGTGCCCATCAATACAACCTCACCAGTGCCCATTAGTGCAGCTTTACCAGTGCCCATCATTGCAGCCGCACCAGGGCCAATCAATGCAGCCTTAACAGTGTCCATCAGCGCAGCCTCATCAGTGCCCATCAATGCAGCCTCACCAGTGTACATCAATGCAGCCTGATCAGTGCCCATCAATGCAGCCTCACCAGTGCATGGTGATTAGAGGGAGGAGAGGGAAGGGGGGCACATGGGGGATCACGCTATAAAATTGGGGGGGTCGTGGCCCCCTCAGGCCCCACCTTAGTGACACCACTGGTGATAGTAGACAGGTTCCTAAGGCTCCTCAACAGCATAGTATTCGACCCTGAAGAGCACGCCCCAGAAAGGCCTCCCAACCTCCTTGTGATGCATTTGCAGATATCATAAGGTGATGGCACTCAGTAAGAATAAAGTTTGTTGGGAAATCCCCCATGATGCTTTGCAAGGCTCAGTATCCATTTATCAGTTTGCGATTGGTTTCTCCTCAGGTGCCCCGTGCTTTCATCAACTTGGTGGAGATCATGGAGATAGAAGGACTACGCGCGGTGACCGCAGACACCATTGGCTGCAGCCTCTTAAAACCGTAAGTGTTGACTCTAATCTACTAGCAAGCTTGTGACGTCTTCCAACAACATGGCTTACACCGACCTTGTGACACCATATTTGGCTGAGGCCATAAAGAGAACCTGGGAGGACAGAAATCTGGGAGAGATCACCGCTAACATGTTTGATAGATACAGTCTACAGTCTCTCTCATCCTGGCTTTTCTACCTTGTCAGTCACTGACTTGGAGCAAGCCTAGGAAGTACATGTCTGTAAACTGAAGCTGAAGCTATTGACCTCTGTAAACCTTTTGTAGGGATAATAGAATGATGGCATTGACTGATTTGGCTGGTTCAGTGTTCTGATGGACAATCTGGCACCATATGAATGAATATCAAGCAAAACCTTCAGTGACAGTAGAAACGCCCATTAATTCACATCTGTGATCCATTAAAACACATATATTTTTCTTTAAATTTAGCTAGCGTCATCACGAAAATCAACTGAAAGTTGAAAGCAGTCTTGCAGTAGGAGTGTTTATGAGCTTGGGGGAAGGTCCTTAGGAACAGAAGAGACAGAACTTGCCGAGTGCCTCTAGTGTGGTGATCGGTATTGGGGTGGGGCAGTGGCACATAGTCCATAAAAGGACCGCCCCCGTTATGCAATAAATATAGGGGGGCCGTACTTTACACACTGCCCGGAGGGCAAAGTGATCCTCTGTACATTCTGTGCTTCTTGTATATTCCACTGAACTGCCCTTGTAATACAAGTAAATCCATTTGTTCCACCGCAGTAACGCCTGTCCGTGCTTTATAAATCCGCGAGATGGATCTCCAGAGCTGAACCAGATCAAGAAATTCAACAGAGATCTGCAGGTGAGGATGTGACCAGTAGGGGGGCGCTCTTATACAGCCGAGTGACTTGTGTCCGCAGACCGAGATCGTTACTCCAGGCTTCTAGAGAGTGTCAGAAACATAAGAAGACATTTATGGCAACTTTGTATATATTTCACTTCATTTATTATGATCGGGAATTTGATAAAATCTCATGTAATTTTTGCAGCCAGATTAATGTGTAATATTACATAAGAATAGTTTGTATTTTCATTTGATTTCGCACATGGAGGTCTCGGCGCCTTTCCCACATAATGCAGCACTCTTCCATACTCTGTTATTTGGGATTGACCTGCTCCGGGTTCTATGCAGTGTCTGTGACATCATCGGGTGCCGATTTATTGCGGATTTATAATACTGTAACATTTGTCTTTGATTCTTATTCTCTTTCTATTCAGGTTCACTTGGCTCAGCTACCAGAGAAGTACACCGAGCGGGAGGACTTCGCTGCGGTGGCTCAGCCCTTCTTCAGGAACACAATTGTGCCAGTGGACAATGTAAGTCTCACATTTCTCATTGATATCATTATTCAGAAATTGCACCGCCCTGAATGAATGAATGATTTATATAGCGCTACAACTGCAAACTGAATCGCCTCAAGGGGCTTGATCCGTCCTGTGCTTCCTGTTCCTTAGAAGAGGAGGGTCTTGAGTTTTTTTCTGAAGGCCAATGTTTTTTTTCTATGCGGATGTTAGTGGGTAGAGCATTTCATAGCCGTGGTCCTTGGACTGCGAATCTTCGCTCTCCCTTTGCTTTGTAACGGGATTTAGGTATGAGAAGGAGGTACCTGGTTAGTTGATCGGAGGTTGCGATTCGGTGTGTCTTTTATGTTCAATTAAATCCTCCCTCCTGCCTCCCCTTGTTGCACAGGTGTACCGGCCCCTCCCCTTCTTGCACAGGTGTACCGGCCCCTCCCCTTCTTGCACAGGTGTAGCGGCTCCTCCCCTTCAGTCTTGCACAGGTGTCCGATTCCTCCCCTTCAGTCTTGCACAGGTGTACAGGCACCTTCCCTTCAGTCTTGCACAGGTGTACCGACTCCTCCCCTTCAGTCTTGCACAGGTGTACAGGCTCCTCCCCTTCAGTCATGCACAGGTGTACAGGCTCCTCCCCTTCAGTCATGCACAGGTGTACAGGCTCCTCCCCTTCAGTCATGCACAGGTGTACAGGCTCCTCCCCTTCAGTCATGCACAGGTGTACAGGCTCCTTCCCTTTAGTCTTGCACAGGTGTAGCGGCTCCTCCCCTTTAGTCTTGCACAGGTGTTACTGACTCCTCCCCTTTAGTCTTGCACAGGTGTAGCAGCTCCTCCCCTTTAGTCTTGCACAGGTGTAGCAGCTCCTCCCCTTTAGTCTTGCACAGGTGTAGCAGCTCCTCCCCTTTAGTCTTGCACAGGTGTAGCAGCTCCTCCCCTTTAGTCTTGCACAGGTGTACCGACTCCTCCCCTTCAGTCTTGCACAGGTATTACCGACTCCTCCCCTTCAGTCTTGCACAGGTGTTACCGACTCCTCCCCTTCAGTCATGCACAGGTGTAGTGGCGCCTCCCCTCTAGTCTTGCACAGGTGTACCGACTCCTCCCCTTCAGTCTTGCAAAGGTGTACCGGCTCCTCCCCTTCAGTCATGCACAGGTGTAGCGGCTCCTCCCCTTCAGTCATGCACAGGTGTAGCGGCTCCTCCCCTTCAGTCTTGCACAGGTGTACTGGCCCCTCCCCCTTCAGTCTTGCACAGTTGTACTGGCTCCTCCCCTTCAGTCTTGCAGAGGTGTAGCGGCTCCTCCCCCTTCAGTCTTGCACATGTGTAGCGGCTCCTCCCCTTCAGTCTTGCACAGGTGTACCGGCTCCTCCCCCAGACTAAAACATCTTTCTCTGATTTCACTGCACACTGTGAGCTTCTCTCCATATACATTTGAAGCTGCAGCAAGTCAGATAGAGCCCCGTCTAATTTCCTGGCTGGAGGAGGTCCAGCATTAGCCTGACTATCCCTGGCCCAACCCCTTTCACTCATTGGACGATAGGTCTTTCAATCATGGAGGGTCAGCATCACATGTGGGTGTCACTTATGCAAATACAGCCCACCTAGGAACTCCCACTCCTCCAGACTGACAACTGCCCATCAAGGTGTTATTAATATTTGCATAACCCCTCCCACTGCTTGCATCAGGGCTGAGGGCTATGGTGAGGAGTAGTGAGGCCGGGGGAGGGGGGAATGTCTTCAGGAAGGAATGTACAGCCCCCTACCAGCCCCTCCCACCAGCCATGATCCGCCTCCATTACATAGAGAAGCACAGAGACCCGGTGATGACATCACTGAGTATAAAATGACATCAGTACATTTTAGGTTTTAATTCAATGAATTCTGTTCTTTTCTCAGCTCGGACAGCCGGACGTCAGCTACTTCTCCAAGGACTGCTTCCACTTCCACGAGCGCGGGCATGCAGAGATGGCGAAGGCGCTGTGGAATAACATGGTATGTCGGGTCACCCGCCCCACGCCGGGCACCGCGCAACGTTCAGTACAAATAGGCAGTTTATAAAGCTTCGTATTAATAAAAATACCAAACATGTCATACTTATATAGCCAAAAGACAATGCCAGTGTGGCTCTCCAGTTCTGGGAGGGCGTCCATGGATGCCCTCCCAGAGCCGGGCGCACTCTGTGACCAATGAGTCCTGTAGACACAGCTAATCACAGATCGGGGTAAAGGGCCAATCACAGCAGCCATTTACTATGTGATCAGCTGTGTCCAATCACAGCTGATTACATATAAACAGACTTGATGGGTATCGGCATTCCTTTCCTCACACACTCTGTCTGTGTGAGGAAAGGAGAGCTGGCAACTAGCAAGGCTGACACAGGGCACAGTAAGGACATTCTTCACACTAATAATCAGTGCCAATCAGTGCAGATGAATGAAGATCAGTGCCCATCAGAGCAGCCCCATCAGTGCCAATCAGTGCTGACTTATTAGTGCCTATCAGTGCAGATCAGTGCTGGTTATAAGTGCCAATCAGTACAGCCTCATCAGTGCCCAATCAGTGCAGCCTCATCAGTGCAGCCTCATCAGTGCAGCCTCATCAGTGCAGCCTCATCAGTGCAGCCTCATCAGTGCCCAATAGTGCAACCTCATCAGTGCAGCCTCATCAGTGCAGCCTCATCAGTGCAGCCTCATCAGTGCAGCCTCATCAGTGCCCAATAGTGCAGCCTCATCAGTGCAGCCTCATCAGTGCAGCCTCATCAGTGCCCAATAGTGCAGCCTCATCAGTGCAGCCTCATCAGTGCCCAATAGTGCAGCCTCATCAGTGCAGCCTCATCAGTGCAGCCTCATCAGTGCAGCCTCATCAGTGCCCAATAGTGCAGCCTCATCAGTGCAGCCTCATCAGTGCAGCCTCATCAGTGCAGCCTCATCAGCAAACATCCATGAAGAAGAAAATGTACTTGTTTTCAATATACAGAGCCTTGAAAAAGTATTCACACCCCTTGATTTTATTGGGATTTTATGTGATAGACCAACACAAAGTGTCACATAATTGTGAAGTGGAAGGAAAATGATAAATGATACAAATAAATATGTGAAAAGTGTGGGGGAGGGGCATTTGTATGGCGCCCCCTTTACTTTGATACCCCTAACTAAAATCTAGAGGAACCAATTGCCTTCAGAAGTCACCTAATTAGTAAATAGAGCCCACCTGTGTGTCATTTAATCTCAGTATAAATACAGCTGTTCTGTGAAGCCCTCAGAGGTCTGTTAGAGAACCTTAGTGAACAAACAGCATCATGAAGGCCAAGGAACACACCAGACAGGTCCGGGATAAAGTTGTGGGGAAGTATAAAGCAGGGTTGGGTTATAATAAAATCTCCCAAGCTTTGACCATCTCACGGAGCTCTGTTCAATCCATCATCGGAAAATGGAAAGAGTATGGGCACAACCGCAAACCTACCAAGACATGGCCGTCCACCTAAACTGACCGGGCCGGGCAAGGAGAGCATTCATCAGAGAAGAGCCAAGAGGTCCATGGTAACTCTGGAGGAGCTGCAGAGATCCACAGCTCAGGGGGGAGAATCTGTCCACAGGACAACTATTAGTCGTCTCTCCACAAATCTGCCCTTTATGGAAGAGTGACAAGAAGAAAGACATTGGAGAAAGAAAGTCATAAGAAGTCCTGATTGTAGTTTGTGAGAAGCCATGTGGGGGAGGGGGCAGCAAACATGTGGAAGAAGGTGATCTGGTCAGAGGAGACCAAAATTCTACTTTATGGCCTAAAAGCAAAACGCTATGTGTGGGGAAAACTAACACCGCCCATCCCCCCGAACACACCATCCCCACCGTGAGACATGGTGGTGGCAGCATCATGTGGTGGGGATGGTTTTCTTCAGCAGGGACAGGGAAGCTGGTCAGAGGTGATGGGAAGATGGATGGAGACAAATACAGGACAATCTTAGAAGAAAACCTGTTAGAGTCGGCAGAAGACTTGAGACCGGGGCGGAGGTTCCCCTTCCAGCAGGACAACGACCCGAAACATCCAGCCAGAGCTACAATGGAATGGTTTACATCAAAGCATATTCATGTGTTAGAATGGCCCAGTCACAGTCCAGACCTAAATCCCATTGAGAATCTGTGGCCAGACTTGAAAATTGCTGATCACAGACGCTCTCCATCCAATCTGACAGAGCTTGAGATATTCTACAAAGAAGAAGAATGGGCAGAAATGTCCTCTCTAGATGTGCAAAGCTGGTAGAGACACCCCCAAAAAGACTTGTAGAGAAAGGGGGTTCTACAAAGTATTGACTCCGGGGGGCGCCATACAAATGCCCCTCCCCCACACTTTTCACAGATTTATTTGTATCATTTATCATTTTCCTTCCACTTCACAATTATGTGACACTTTGTGTTGGTCCATCACAGAAAATCCCAATAAAATACATTTATGGTTTTGGGTGTGACATGACAACATGTGGGGAATGTCAGGGGGTATGAATACTTTTTCAAGGCACTGTATTACAACAGACACAAAGAAAAACTTTTTTTTTTCAAAATGTTCTGCCTTTTTTTGTTTATTTACCAAAAAATAACCCCCAGTGGTGATTAAATACCACCAAAAGAAATCTCTATTTGTGTGAAGAAAATGATACAAACATCATATGGTTACAGTGTCACATGACCGCGTAATTGTCATTCAAAGTGTGAGAGCGCTGAAAGCTGAGAATTGGCCTGGGCAGGAGGGGGGGGGGGGTGAAAGTACCCGGGGTTAGTCATGTGTCCAAAAAAAAAAGGGGTTAAAGAGCATGGGGGAGGGGGAGGACTGCATGGGGCCCCAAGATTGGTAATGGTGGCCCCTGACCCAACCGGTTATTTATTTTTTAATCTCTTTATCTTACAATACGTTTGTTTTCCCAGCTGGAGCCGGTTGGACAGAAAACGGACTACAACAACTACACCTACGACCGGAACAGACTGAAATGTCCCACCAATGTAAGTGAACCCGACTCCTAACTATAAATATCCAGGCACATCACTGAGCGGGGCAGAGCAGGAGGTGAAGAGCGCCCTCTGCTTCAGGCGGCATGTTGTTCGAGGGTGGCACCAAATTTTATGCCTTTGGTGGCTCACCTGATGCCTTGGCGTGGCCAGTAAAAGTGCTAATGGTTCCACCTTTCCTGGTCAGCTCTTCCTACCAGACGTGAAGGGTGCTCTTCTCTCCATTCCCAGACGGACAGCCAGCCTGGGGGAGAATATGGCAGCAGTGGGGGGTAGGGGGCACCTAGTGGAGCAGGAAGGGGTTCTGAGATGTGACCTGGTAGGGCAAGCTGTGTGTCAGTTGAATGCGGTAGAAAGAGAGATTTTGAGAAACGGTTGGGGGGGGGGGATAACATGAACATACCCTTGGAAGATGTAAGTTTGGGGGTGTATCTACATCAATGGGATGCAAGGTATCCCTGGAAGAATTTTATAAGGAGTCACAGGGAGTAATAAAAGTTTTTTTTTTTCCAGCAGCAGATGTGGGGAATGGGGGGGGGAGTTGTTTGTGGAGATGTGATCTGGGGATGGGGGGTGAGTTGTTTGTGAAGACAGGATCTGGGGATGGGGGCAGTTGTTTGTGGAGATGTGATCTGGGGATGGGGGGGTTGTTTGTGGAGATGTGATCTGGGGATGGGGGTGTTGTTTGTGGAGATGTGATCTGGGGATGGGGGGGTTGTTTGTGGGGACGTGATCTGGATATGGGGGAGTTGTTTGTGGAGATGTGATCTTGGGATGGGGGGGGGGGGGGTTGTTTGTGGAGATGTGATCTGGAGGTGGGGGATTTGATTTTGGAGATGTGATCTGGGGATGGGGGAGTTGTTTGTGGAGATGTGATCTGGGGATGGGGGAGTTGTTTGTGAAGACGTGATCTGGGGATGGGGGAGTTGTTTGTGGAGATGTGATCTGTGGATGGGTGGGGGGAGTTGTTTGTGAAGACGTGATCTGGGGATGGGGGGAGTTGTTTGCGAAGACGTGATCTGGGGATGGGGGTGTTGTTTGTGGAGACGCAATCTGCGGATGGGGAGTGAGTTGTTTGTGGGGATGTGATCTGGATATGGGGGAGTTGTTTGTGGAGATGTCATCTGGGGATGGGGGGGGGGGTTGTTTGTGAAGATGTGATCTGGGGATGGGGGGGTTGTTTGTGGAGATGTGATCTGGGGATGGGGGGGGGTGTTTGTGGAGATGTGATCTGGGGATGGGGGGGGGTTGTTTGTGGAGATGTGATCTGGGGATGGGGGGGTGTTTGTGGAGATGTGATCTGGGGATGGGGGGGTGTTTGTGGAGATGTGATCTGGGGATGGGGGGGGTTGTTTGTGGAGATGTGATCTGGGGATGGGTGGGGGGGGAGTTGTTTGTGAAGTCGTGATCTGGGGATGGGAGGAGTTTTTTGCGAAGACGTGATCTGGGGATGGGGGAGTTGTTTGTGGAGATGTGATCTGGGGATGGGGGAGTTGTTTGTGGAGATGTGATCTGTGGATGGGTGGGGGGGAGTTGTTTGCGAAGACGTGATCTGGGGATGGGGGAGTTGTTTGTGGAGATGTGATCTGGGGATGGGGGAGTTGTTTGTGGAGATGTGATCTGTGGATGGGTGGGGGGGAGTTGTTTGCGAAGACGTGATCTGGGGATGGGGGTGTTGTTTGTGGAGACGCAATCTGCGGATGGGGAGTGAGTTGTTTGTGGGGACGTGATCTGGATATGGGGGAGTTGTTTGTGGAGATGTGATCTGGGGATGGGGGGAGGTTGTTTGTGGAGATGTGATCTGGGGGTGGGGGATTTGATTTTGGAGATGTGATCTGGGGATGGGGGAGTTGTTTGTGGAGATGTGATCTGGGGATGGGGGGAGGTTGTTTGTGGAGATGTGATCTGGGGGTGGGGGATTTGATTTTGGAGATGTGATCTGGGGATGGGGGAGTTGTTTGTGGAGATGTGATCTGGGGGTGGGGGATTTGATTTTGGAGATGTGATCTGGGGATGGGGGAGTTGTTTGTGGAGACGCAATCTGCGGATGGGGAGTGAGTTGTTTGTGGGGACGTGATCTGGAGATGGGGGGAGTTGTTTGTGGGGACGTGATCTGGGGATGGGGGGAGTTGTTTGTGGGGACGTGATCTGTGGATGGGTGGGGAGGTTGTTTGTGGAGACGTGATCTGGGGATGGGGGGTGAATTGTTTGTGGAGAAGTGATCTGGGGATGGGGGGCTGTTGTTTGTGGGGACGTGATCTGGGGATGGGGGGTGAATTGTTTGTGGAGAAGTGATCTGGGGATGGGGGGCAGTTGTTTGTGGAGACGTGATCTGGGGATGGGGGGTGAATTGTTTGTGGGGACAGGCACTGGGGAGGGGGGCTGGAGTTGGGCAACAACCTGGACTCACCCTTTTAGTTGGGTGGAGCGGGTTGAGTGGAGCGGGTTGGTTGGAGCGGGTTGTGTGGAGCGGGTTGGGTGGAGCGGGTTGAGTGGAGCGGGTTGGGTGGTGCGGGTTGAGTGGAGCGGGTTGGTTGGAGCGGGTTGTGTGGAGCGGGTTGGGTGGAGCGGGTTGAGTGGAGCGGGTTGGGTGGTGCGGGTTGGGTGGAGCGGGTTGGTTGGAGCGGGTTGTGTGGAGCGGGTTGGGTGGAGCGGGTTGAGTGGAGCGGGTTGGGTGGTGCGGGTTGGGTGGAGGGGGTTGGGTGGAGCGGGTTGAGTGGAGCGGGTTGGGTGGTGCGGGTTGGGTGGAGCGGGTTGGGTGGAGCGGGTTGGGTGGAGCGGGTTGGGTGGAGCGGGTTGAGTGGAGCGGGTTGGGTGGAGCGGGTTGAGTGGAGCGGGTTGGTTGGAGCGGGTTGTGTGGAGCGGGTTGGGTGGAGCGGGTTGAGTGGAGCGGGTTGGGTGGTGCGGGTTGGGTGGAGCGGGTTGGGTGGAGCGGGTTGGGTGGAGCGGGTTGGGTGGAGGGGGTTGGGTGGAGCGGGTTGGGTGGAGGGGGTTGGGTGGAGCGGGTTGGGTGGAGCGGGTTGGGTGGAGCGGGTTGTGTGGAGCGGGTTGAGTGGAGCGGGTTGGGTGGAGCGGGTTGGGTGGAGGGGGTTGGGTGGAGCGGGTTGGGTGGAGGGGGTTGAGTGGAGCGGGTTGGGTGGAGGGGGTTGGGTGGAGCGGGTTGGGTGGAGCGGGTTGGGTGGAGCGGGTTGTGTGGAGCGGGTTGAGTTGAGCGGGTCGGGTGGAGCGGGTTGGGTGGAGCGGGTTGGGTGGAGCGGGTTGGGTGGAGCGGGTTGTGTGGAGCGGGTTGAGTGGAGCGGGTTGGGTGGAGCGGGTTGTGTGGAGCGGGTTGAGTTGAGCGGGTCGGGTGGAGCGGGTTGAGTTGAGCGGGTTGAGTGGAGCAGGTTGGGTAGAGTGGGTTTAGTGGAGCGGGTTGAGTGGAGCGGGTTGAGTGGAGCGGGTTGGGTAGAGTGGGTTGGGTGGAACGGGTTGGGTGGAGCGGGTTGAGTGGAGCGGGTTGGGTGGAGCGGGTTGGGTGGAGCGGGTTGAGTGGAGCGGGTTGGGTAGAGTGGGTTGGGTGGAGCGGGTTGGGTGAAGTTGCAGTGGGGACCTCGTATCATTTGGCTTCATGTCGTGTTGTTCCAGGACCGCCCTTACCTCTTCACCCTGAAGAACAGTGGTCTTCCCCAGGACTTGGTGGAACCTGAGAAAGATGATGGAGACCAGGTTCCGATGTGGTCGGTGATCGTGGCCTCCATCGGCGGCGTGGCGCTGGGATGTCTGGTCGTGGGTATCGCCATGAATATGTCATTTAAGAAGAAACTCCGCAAACAAACCCAAAACAGAAGCTCCTTCTGAGGGCCGCGCCGCGTCCTTCGCACGCCGTATCGCAGGTTTTGTAGACGGTGGCCTTTTATTTAGTAAGGGACGATGTGCAAACCCTCAGCCACCAATCAGAAGCCATCCATTCTTAACAAATCTGTCTGATTGGCTGCTGAGGCTCACAGCACATCACGGCCCTTTCCCCTAGATAAGCCCTCGTGTCTCCGGGATATTCGGGGTGTTGCCCCCGAAGTCTTCTCCATCCTCCAACTTCTGCAGTTGGATCCATCACAACATCTGGAGAAGGTTTTTGGCCACCAGGTTTTCCGATACTAAAATGTTAAAGCCCAACTCCAGCCAAAACCTTTTCCTTTTTTTAAAGTCTTGGAGGGATGGCGGAAGGTTTGGGGCCCCTGTGATGGTTGTATTGCTGTCTGTGATCTCTTATGAGACGGAAAACCTCGACGCCTCTTGTCTACTCGGCAAACGCCAAAGAGAAGAGGAGGAGAAGAGAACATCTCTTTACAGGCAGCAATATAATCTCCTCCACATGGATACAGACAGAATTCAGGACCTGATAGAAGTTCTAATCCTTCTGCATCCAAAACTAAAGACCGGGCCGGAGTTGGGCTTTACGTTGCGTTGAAAGCCGCCATCTTTATAAACGAGATTCACTTTCAGTGGTAAGTTCAGCCAGCGCCGGGACACCTGCCTGCTGGAGCACCCGAGTATCAGTTCTGGGTGGAACAATCCCGTAATGTTGCTACAAAGTAATCAGTGATTGGAAGTAATTGCACCACTCTGAATTTTGGTTTCCCTTTGAATATAAATTGTCGGTAACGGGTGTTTATAAATAAATTTTGCATAGGTGCCCCCCCCCTCCCCCATTGAAAAACTGCATTTAAATTTGCTCCTTTCCGAAGGGTGCACTATTGAATGTTCTTGGGGTTTTCAGATGTGTAAATTTGGAAAATACCACAGTATGGCCACTAGGTGGCTCTAACTTTCATAGGAACAAAGTATGATCCTCAGTGCCATCTAGTGGCCATAATGTGGTATTTTCTACATTTACACGTTCAAATTGCAGAGACTATAGCCTGAGAACATTCGATTTTGCTCAATTCACACACAGCAAATTTACATACAGCTTTGATGGATAAACAGCTATGCATTTTTTTATATTATTATTATTTTTTTTTTTTATAAATACCCCCCTAAGTGTAAAAGGAAGGGGTAATTTTTCCTCTCCAAGTGTCCTGTAAATAATGTACATCCTCATCCTGCACTGATGTGGAAAATGTTTAATACCGGCGAATATCTGAAATACTTCTATAAAGAAAAGATGAATAGATCTTAAAACAAAAAAAAAGAAAATAATATATCTAAAATACTTCTATATAAAAATAAAAAAAAGACGGATTAATAATGTATTGTAAAGTGAATCCCTGTATACATGATCACTGGAAAAATAAATAAGAGCAATAAAAATACTTTTTTTTATTGAGTTTGGTTTTAATTGTTTCTTAATGGGTCAAAAAAGAAAAAAAAAACAGGTCAGTACCAACACTGACAGCAAGAGGGGGGGGGGTCGCCTGAACCTCTTCTGAAGATGCTAACTGCCTGGCTGCCCCCCTGACTTTAATTCCCATCGACTTACCAACCAGGAAGAAAATTGCCTGTGTAATGTGTGCTGAAACAGCAGCTTGTAGTCCATGTAGCAGGGTGACAACGTGGAAGCAGAAATAGGAGACGGGGGGACAGTGTTGTCACCTTGTTACAGGAAGTGCCTGAACAAGGACCCCCGTGGCAGGATCGCCAAAATAATTTTACATAAAAGCTTCAGATTTAGACGTATTATAATGACAATAGTAGGATTTTTTATATACAGCTTACCTGTAAAATCCTTTTCTTGAGAGTACATCACGGGACACAGGAGCTTCATTACATAGTGGGTTATATAGGCACCTCTGGTGATTGGACACTGGTTGACCCAATTAAAGAGAATTCCTCCCCTATATAACCCCTCCCATTAGGGAGGTACCTCAGTTTTGTAGCAAAGCAATAAGAAACCACGTAAAACCCAAGAGGGGCGGGAGCCCTGTGTCCCGTGATGTACTCTCAAGAAAAGGATTTTACAGGTAAGCTGTATATAAAAATCCTATTTTCTTGATCATACATCACGGGACACAGGAGCTTCATTACATAGTGGGATGTCCCATAGCAATGCTCAGGTTGAGGGGAGGGAGACACAGATCATGAATCTAGACCGCCAGGGACCTGAGGACCTAAACTGCAGCCTGCAGTACACTGCGCCCGAAGGCGATATCCTCTTGCCCTCTGACATCCACCTGATAGAATCTGGTGAATGTGTGGACTGATGACCAAGTCGCAGCCTTACAGATCTGAGCCAGGGAGGCCTGGTGATGCACTGCCCAAGAAGCACTGACAGCCCTAGTAGAGTGCGCTTTCACCTGAAAAGGAGGAATCTTCCCCTTTAAGTCATAGGCCTGAGAAATAACCTGTCTGATCCACCTTGAGAGAGTGGACTTTGACGCTGCCTGACCCCTTCTAGGGCCTTCTGGCAGAATAAATAAACAGTCAGTTTTTCTTATCTGAGCAGTTGCTTGAAGATAAAGACTGATTGCTCTAACCACATCTAAAGTGTGTAAGGATTCTTCCTCTATGGACTGAGGGTTTGGAAAAAAGGATGGTAGGATTACATCCTGATTCAGATGGAAACCTGAAACTACCTTAGGTAGAAAAGACCCGTTGGGACACATAACCACCCGGTCCTTATGGATAATTAAATAGGGCTCTTTACAGGAAAGAGCTGCCAATTCTGATACCCTTCTAGCCGTGGATATGGCTACTAGGAAAACCAGCTTCTTTGTCAGGAGAGTTAAAGAAGCCAGATGCAGAGGTTCAAATGGTTGGGCCTCTAAGGCCGAGAGAACCAAATTCAGATCCCATGGGCATACCAGAGGTTTGACTGGCGGTCTCATCCGCATAGCCCCCTGGATAAAAGCCCGTACTAGGGAGTGTGATGCAAGCGGTCTTTGAAAAAAAGACCGATAGGGCCGAAATCTGCACCTTGATGGTGCTTATGGCCAAATTCATTTCTAGGCCTGACTGGAGAAAGGCCAAGATTCTGCTAATGACATACCTTCTAGGATGCCATCTCCTGGGTTCACACCAGGAAACATATGTCCTCCAGATCTTGTAATAGATACGCCTGGAGGCCGGCTTTCTGGCATTGACCAGAGTGGAAAGGACTGGCCCCGAAAGGCCACGGCCTCTCAAAATGTGGGTTTCAGCAGCCAGACCGTCAAATTCAGACTGCGTAAGGCAGGGTGGTAAATTGGACCCTGTGAGAGCAGATCTGGCCGGAGGGGGAGGGTCCATGGCCTGCCCACTGCCAACTTCATGATTTCTGCGAACCATGGTCGCCTGGGCCAAGCCGAGGCCACTAGAAGGACCGACTTCGCCTCCCTCTTGACCCTTCCCAGGAACCGCGATAGCAGCGGGCTCGGGGGGAAGGCATAGATCAGATTGTACTGATCCCAGGGAACCGTCAGAGCATCTGACCCCTGAGCAAGTGCATCTCTTGTCCTTGATACAAAGTTGTCCAGTTTCCTGTTGAATCTGGACGCAAACAGATCCACGTCTGGAGTGCCCCACTTGTAACATATGTCTTGAAACACATCGGGGTGCAGAGCCCATTCTCCTGGGCACAACTGCTGGCGGCTGAGATAATCCGCCTGCCAATTCTCCACTCCTGGGATGAAGACTGCAGAGAGGCACGGAACATGCTCTTCTGCCCAGACAAGTATGCGATTCACCTCCTTATGGGCCACCAGACTTCTGGTACCGCCCTGGTGATTGATGTAAGCCACTGCGGTGGCATTGTCGGACTGAATCCGAACTGGGAAACCTCGCAGTCTGTGAGACCACTCTCTGAGTGCCATGTAAATTGCCCGAATCTCCAAGACATTTATGGGCAGCAGACTTTCGGTCGCAGACCATTTTCCCTGCGAGCATGTTCCCTGCAACACGGCTCCCCAGCCTATCAGGCTGGCATCCGTGGTGACAATCTTCCATGAGAGGGGAAGAAAGGTTTTGCCTTTCAGCAAATTTTTGGTCTGTAACCACCAGACAAGACTTTTGCGTGCCCGAGGGGATAAACGCATAGGAAGATCCAGGGATTGGGGCTTCCTGTTCCAAATCGCAAGGATGCATCTTTGCAGGGGCCTTGAGTGGAACTGGGCGAATGGAACGGCCTCGAAAGAGGCGACCATCTTTCCCAACAGTCTCATGTACAACCGAATGGAGGAAGATCTTCTGCCCAGAATCAGGCGCACTAGATCTCCAATGGCCAAGGCCTTTGGCTTTGGAAGGAACACCCTGCCCTGAGCGGTGTCGATAATCAGACCCAGGTAATCCAACCTGGTGGTCGGTTGTAAAGACGACTTTTCTAGGTTTATAATCCAACCTAGGCGGCCCAGATGTTCTAGCGTTTTGGTGACGCTGCGACTTAGGCACGTTGCAGTTCTCTCTACGAGAAGCAAGTCGTCTAGGTAAGCCATGACGGCTATGCCCTGAACTCTTAAGATTGCTAAGAGAGGGTCTAGAATCTTCGTGAAGACTCGGGGGGCCGTGGCTAGGCCGAATGGCAGGGCCACAAATTGAAAATGGCGCTGCTCTACCGCGAACCTCAGAAACTTCTGGTGTGCGGGAAATATTGGCACATGGAGATATGCATCCTTGATATATATTGATGCCATGAATTCTCTTCCTTGCAGGGAGGAGACCACAGTGCGTATTGACTGCATCCGGAAGGTCTGGATGTGTAGAAACCGGTTTAAGTCTCTCAGATCCAAGATAGGTCTGACACTTCCGTTTGGTTTTGGAACGGTGAAGAGATTCGAATAGAAACCTGAACCCTGATCTTTCGGGCTCACTTCTACTATCACACCCTGGGATAGTAATTGATCTAAGGCCAGAAATAGCGGTCTCTGCTTTATTGGATCCCTGGGGATCCTTGACCTTAGAAAACGGGAAGGTGGAATCTTCTGAAACTCTAGCCTGTAGCCCAGAGACACTGAAGAGATCACCCATCTGTCCTGAATCTCTTCCCGCCAGGCGCCTGCAAACTGCAGGAGCCTTCCCCCCACTCGGCCGAGCGGGGGCGCCCCTTCACAAGGATGTCTTGGAGGTCTGCCTGGCAGGCTTCCGCCCCCAAGTCTTTTTCTGTCCCTGGGCTCGGCCCTGAGGCTTTCTAGCCGAGGAGGGCTGGGAAGGCCGTCGCCACTGTTTAGAGCTTGACGCTTCGGGAGAGAGAGTACGCCTGAATGAAGGACGTTTACTCTTTTTGACTGGAAGGAGTGTAGATTTACCTCCCGAAATATTTTGGACGAATTTATCTAATTCCTCTCCAAACAACCGTTCCCCTTTAAACGGGAACCCAGCCAAATGCTTTTTGCATGACATCTCAGCAGCCCAATTCTTTAGCCATAGAGCCCTTCGTATGTGTACCAACATGAGGGACAAACGTGATGCTTGTTGGACAGAATCCAAAATCGCATCAATTATGAAACATAAGATGTGAGGCATCTCTGCATATTTCTCTACTTCCTCATTAGGAAGGAGTTCAAACATCTGTTTAACCTGTTCCTTAAGGAACTGACACAACCCCACGGCTGCGACTGTAGGTTGCACCACAGCGCCGGCCATGGAAAAGGAGGCTTTTAACAAGGTTTCCAGCCTTTTGTCAGCTGGATCCTTAAATACCTGCGCATTATCCAAAGGACAAGTTAGGTTTTTATTCACACAAGAGATAGCCGCATCGACAGATGGGACCCCCCATTTCTTGGTGAAACTTTCCTCCACGGGATAATACATAGAAAACCTCTTGGGAGGAGTAAACAGTTTATCGGGATGTCCCCAGTCCTCATACATCAAGTCAGCCATTAAAGGATGAATTGGGAAGGAACAAGCAGTCTGTGGAGCTTTCCTGACTCCCAGGGAAGAGACAGAGGATGTAGCGACTTCAGCAGCCGGCATTCTGAATGTGGTACGCACCAATTCAGTATAATACTGCACCTGCTTTCTGAGTGCCTGGGAGGAGGGGACTGACTCCTCTTCCTCTGACTGATCCGACTGCTCATGATCCCTTTCCAAAGATAGGGATCTCTCCTCATTTTCAGAGCAGCTGTCTGAGAGAGGGATTTCAGCAGAGGGAGGTGATCTACCCCTTTTCCTGCTATCTTTTAGGGAAGCAGAAATAAAATTCATTATCCTCCCTTCAAAACTCTCCAATGAAGCCCTAAGGGAGTCCTCAGTGACATAGACCGGGGCTGCGACATTAGGAGAGGCTGCAAAGCCTGAAAGGGGCACTGACTCGTCTTGAGATGCAGGCTCCACTCTTGCAGAGGGGGATGGTAATCTGCATGCACTTTTGGAACCCCTGGACCTAGGCGGTGACCTGCCAGTGCTTTTGTTACCTGCCCCTGAAACCCTCTTACGAGGAGACATAGTACTGAGCTACAAAGCAGAGTTACTAGTGTAAAATGCAATCACTTTGTTGTGCTTAAAGTCTCACAATAAATCAATATTAGCTTAACTGCACAATATGATGCCGAGTAGGTGTCTTAAGGTTCGCCTGGATCCAATCCCACGGATGCTTACAGCCCACAGCTCCTGTGTCTCACCTTACAGTCCCCTGACGCTCTGGGCTTTTAAAAACGGCCGTTTTGGCGCCTGCATTGCAGTCTGGAGCACTTGATTGTGCACAGCTGGCAACCACACCCCCCCCCTCTCCCTATTAGGCCGGGAGCGTGCCCGGCGCGCGTGCACGAGGACCGCGGGATCCGGGGGGGGGGGGGGAAGGGGAACCCAAAAGGAGTGACCTGGGACCCTCTGATCTGCGTGGGACCCCTTTTTACTTTTATTGTGGCAGGGACTGCAAGGAGACGTGAGTAGCTGGGAGGACCAGGCATTTCACTGAGCGTGTTTGTTTGAAAGGCATGTAAGTATGCATCAGGCTTGCTCTTACTCCCTCAAGTGGTGGAAACCAGGTAAGACATACAACTACTCACAATGAAGAAATCCATTCATATATTAAATATATAGGATGACTTCCCATACCTGTCCCCGCCGCAGGAATTGCTGATCTCAGACCAATTCCAGCCTTCACCCATCACGGCGGGTATTGTTAGCCAACCTTCAGGCGTATCTGGGGTTCTTACGAAAAGATCCTCCTACCTGGGCCTTGTAAAAAACTCTGCCAGAAACTTACGGGCGCCCTGAGTAAACAGTACCCCAAGTCTGGTTGTCCCAGAGTCCAGTCTTCCAATGGAGAGGACTTACAGGCAAAACCTCGTGTTTTCGGCAGACGAGGCCCGGGTACCATACCATCTTGGGAGTCAATTATCGGCCCGAGGTATGGATCTGGTTTGTTGTAGCCCTTCGGCCCTCGCCGGGACCCGCATAGAGCTAAGTTTTACGTGACCATCGACCAGACACTGGCGAAAAAACTGAGGTGCCTCCCTAATGGGAGGGGTTATATAGGGGAGGAATTCTCTTTAATTGGGTCAACCAGTGTCCAATCACCAGAGGTGCCTATATAACCCACTATGTAATGAAGCTCCTGTGTCCCGTGATGTATGATCAAGAAAACATGTTACAGCTCACAGGAGATTTTAGTGATTGGGTGTGTATCGGGTTTACATATCTTTTCATGGTAAGCAGACATAAAAGTTACCTGTAGAGGGCGCTCTCTGTATATACATATAGAGGACATCTAATGCTCAGCATCTGATCATTGAGGGCAGTAGATGTGTCCTATTGAGGAAATACCGAGGCCCAGAGAAAGAATATCTGATCATCAATTACAAAATTACTTCCAAGCGGGAGGAAAAACTCCCTGATATGAAATAATCTTGTTTTACAAATAAACATTCACAATGTACATAAAAGTGAAGTGTGTTTCATTTTTTTATTTTTTTTTAGCTTTGTTTTGTTTTGGAGCTTGGAAAGGTGAGACCCAATGTCCGGTTTGTTTCCTGTAGAGATTCGCCCCCCTGTATTTGTCCCGGCGACCACCCAGACAGAAAATGAGGGCAGATTCTTAAATCAATTCTGGCCTTCCCTTCAGTTTTGTACACTTTAAGTGGCTCCTCCGCTGGACTGAAATGACTTCCTCTGATTTCACTGCACACTGTGAGCTTCTCACCATGTGCACTAGGAAACACTGGGATAGGAATAGGACTCGTCTCCGCTAGGAAACACTGGAAGACACTAGGACTCTTCTCCGCTAGGAAACACTGGGGAACACTAGGACTCTTCTCCACTAGGGATAGGAATAGGAATCGTCTCCACTAGGAAACACGGGAAGACACTAGGAATTTTCTCCGCTAGGAAACACTGGAGGACACTAGGACTCTTCTCCGCTAGGAAACACTGGGAACACTAGGACTCTTCTCCGCTAGGAAACACTGGGGAACACTAGGACTCTTCTCCACTAGGAAACACTGGGGAACACTAGGACTCTTCTCCGCTAGGAAACACTGGGGAACACTAGGACTCTTCTCCACTAGGAAACACTGGGGGACACTAGGACTCTTCTCCGCTAGGAAACACTGGGGGACACTAGGACTCTTCTCCACTAGGAAACACTGGGGGACACTAGGACTCTTCTCCGCTAGGAAACACTGGGGGACACTAGGACTCTTCTCCGCTAGGAAACACTGGGGAACACTAGGACTCTTCTCCGCTAGGAAACACTGGGGAACACTAGGACTCTTCTCCACTAGGAAACACTGGGGAACACTAGGACTCTTCTCCGCTAGGAAACACTGGGGGACACTAGGACTCTTCTCCGCTAGGAAACACTGGGGGACACTAGGACTCTTCTCCGCTAGGAAACACTGGGGGACACTAGGACTCTTCTCCGCTAGGAAACACTGGGGGACACTAGGACTCTTCTCCGCTAGGAAACACTGGGGAACACTAGGACTCTTCTCCGCTAGGAAACACTGGGGAACACTAGGACTCTTCTCCACTAGGAAACACTGGGGGACACTAGGACTCTTCTCCGCTAGGAAACACTGGGGGACACTAGGACTCTTCTCCAATAGGAAACACTGAGGGACACTAGGACTCTTCTCCAATAGGAAACACTGGGGAACACTAGGAATCTTCTCCAATAGGAAACACTGGGGGACACTAGGACTCTTCTCCACTAGGGATAGGAATAGGAATCTTCTCCACTAGGAAACACGGGAAGACACTAGGAATTTTCTCCGCTAGGAAACACTGGGGGACACTAGGACTCTTCCCCACTAGGAAACACTGAGGGACACTAGGACTCTTCTCCAATAGGAAACACTGGGGAACACTAGGACTCTTCTCCAATAGGAAACACTGGGGGACACTAGGACTCTTCTCCAATAGGAAACACTGGGGGACACTAGGACTCTTCCCCACTAGGAAACACTGAGGGACACTAGGAATCTTCTCTACTAGAAAACACTGGGGAACACTAGGACTCTTCTCCGCTAGGAAACACTGGGGAACACTAGGACTCTTCTCCACTAGGAAACACTGAGGGACACTAGGACTCTTCTCCAATAGGAAACACTGGGGAACACTAGGAATCTTCTCCAATAGGAAACACTGGGGGACACTAGGACTCTTCTCCACTAGAAAACACTGAGGGACACTAGGAATCTTCTCCACTAGAAAACACTGGGGGACACTAGGACTCTTCTCCAATAGGAAACACTGAGGGACACTAGGACTCTTCTCCAATAGGAAACACTGGGGAACACTAGGAATCTTCTCCAATAGGAAACACTGGGGGACACTAGGACTCTTCTCCACTAGAAAACACTGAGGGACACTAGGAATCTTCTCCACTAGAAAACACTGGGGACACTAGGAATCTTCTCCAATAGGAAACACTGGGGGACACTAGGACTCTTCTCCACTAGAAAACACTGAGGGACACTAGGAATCTTCTCCACTAGAAAACACTGGGGGACACTAGGACTCTTCTCCAATAGAAAGCACTGGGGGACACTAGGACTCTTCTCCACTAGAAAACACTGAGGGACACTAGGAATCTTCTCCACTAGAAAACACTGGGGGACACTAGGACTCTTCTCCACTAGAAAACACTGAGGGACACTAGGAATCTTCTCCACTAGAAAACACTGGGGGACACTAGGACTCTTCTCCACTAGGGATAGGAATAGGAATCTTCTCCACTAGGAAACACGGGAAGACACTAGGAATTTTCTCCGCTAGGAAACACTGGGGAACACTAGGACTCTTCTCCGCTAGGAAACACTGGGGAACACTAGGACTCTTCTCCACTAGGAAACACTGAGGGACACTAGGAATCTTCTCCAATAGGAAACACTGGGGGACACTAGGACTCTTCCCCACTAGGAAACACTGAGGGACACTAGGAATCTTCTCTACTAGAAAACACTGGGGAACACTAGGACTCTTCTCCGCTAGGAAACACTGGGGAACACTAGGACTCTTCTCCACTAGGAAACACTGAGGGACACTAGGACTCTTCTCCAATAGGAAACACTGGGGAACACTAGGAATCTTCTCCAATAGGAAACACTGGGGGACACTAGGACTCTTCTCCACTAGGGATAGGAATAGGAATCTTCTCCACTAGGAAACACGGGAAGACACTAGGAATTTTCTCCGCTAGGAAACACTGGGGGACACTAGGACTCTTCTCCGCTAGGAAACACTGGGGAACACTAGGACTCTTCTCCACTAGGAAACACTGAGGGACACTAGGACTCTTCTCCAATAGGAAACACTGGGGGACACTAGGACTCTTCCCCACTAGGAAACACTGAGGGACACTAGGACTCTTCTCCAATAGGAAACACTGGGGGACACTAGGACTCTTCCACACTAGGAAACACTGAGGGACACTAGGACTCTTCTCCGCTAGGAAACACTGGGGAACACTAGGACTCTTCTCCACTAGGAAACACTGAGGGACACTAGGACTCTTCTCCAATAGGAAACACTGGGGAACACTAGGAATCTTCTCCAATAGGAAACACTGGGGGACACTAGGACTCTTCTCCAATAGGAAACACTGAGGGACACTAGGAATCTTCTCCACTAGAAAACACTGGGGGACACTAGGACTCTTCTCCACTAGGGATAGGAATAGGAATCTTCTCCACTAGGAAACACGGGAAGACACTAGGAATTTTCTCCGCTAGGAAACACTGGGGGACACTAGGACTCTTCTCCGCTAGGAAACACTGGGGAACACTAGGACTCTTCTCCACTAGGAAACACTGAGGGACACTAGGAATCTTCTCCAATAGGAAACACTGGGGGACACTAGGACTCTTCTCCACTAGGGATAGGAATAGGAATCTTCTCCACTAGGAAACACGGGAAGACACTAGGAATTTTCTCCGCTAGGAAACACTGGGATAGGAATAGGAATCGTCTCCGCTAGGAAACACTGGAAGACACTAGGACTCTTCTCCGCTAAGAAACACTGGAAGACACTAGGACTCTTCTCCGCTAGGAAACACTGGGGAACACTAGGACTCTTCTCCACTAGGAAACACTGAGGGACACTAGGACTCTTCTCCAATAGGAAACACTGGGGGACACTAGGACTCTTCCCCACTAGGAAACACTGAGGGACACTAGGACTCTTCTCCAATAGGAAACACTGGGGGACACTAGGACTCTTCCCCACTAGGAAACACTGAGGGACACTAGGAATCTTCTCTACTAGAAAACACTGGGGAACACTAGGACTCTTCTCCGCTAGGAAACACTGGGGAACACTAGGACTCTTCTCCACTAGGAAACACTGAGGGACACTAGGACTCTTCTCCAATAGGAAACACTGGGGAACACTAGGAATCTTCTCCAATAGGAAACACTGGGGGACACTAGGACTCTTCTCCACTAGGGATAGGAATAGGAATCTTCTCCACTAGGAAACACGGGAAGACACTAGGAATTTTCTCCGCTAGGAAACACTGGGGGACACTAGGACTCTTCCCCACTAGGAAACACTGAGGGACACTAGGACTCTTCTCCAATAGGAAACACTGGGGAACACTAGGACTCTTCTCCAATAGGAAACACTGGGGGACACTAGGACTCTTCCCCACTAGGAAACACTGAGGGACACTAGGAATCTTCTCTACTAGAAAACACTGGGGAACACTAGGACTCTTCTCCGCTAGGAAACACTGGGGAACACTAGGACTCTTCTCCACTAGGAAACACTGAGGGACACTAGGACTCTTCTCCAATAGGAAACACTGGGGAACACTAGGAATCTTCTCCAATAGGAAACACTGGGGGACACTAGGACTCTTCTCCACTAGAAAACACTGAGGGACACTAGGAATCTTCTCCACTAGAAAACACTGGGGGACACTAGGACTCTTCTCCAATAGGAAACACTGAGGGACACTAGGACTCTTCTCCAATAGGAAACACTGGGGAACACTAGGAATCTTCTCCAATAGGAAACACTGGGGGACACTAGGACTCTTCTCCACTAGAAAACACTGAGGGACACTAGGAATCTTCTCCACTAGAAAACACTGGGGACACTAGGAATCTTCTCCAATAGGAAACACTGGGGGACACTAGGACTCTTCTCCACTAGAAAACACTGAGGGACACTAGGAATCTTCTCCACTAGAAAACACTGGGGGACACTAGGACTCTTCTCCAATAGAAAGCACTGGGGGACACTAGGAATCTTCTCCACTAGAAAACACTGGGGGACACTAGGACTCTTCTCCACTAGGGATAGGAATAGGAATCTTCTCCACTAGGAAACACGGGAAGACACTAGGAATTTTCTCCGCTAGGAAACACTGGGGAACACTAGGACTCTTCTCCGCTAGGAAACACTGGGGAACACTAGGACTCTTCTCCACTAGGAAACACTGAGGGACACTAGGAATCTTCTCCAATAGGAAACACTGGGGGACACTAGGACTCTTCCCCACTAGGAAACACTGAGGGACACTAGGAATCTTCTCTACTAGAAAACACTGGGGAACACTAGGACTCTTCTCCGCTAGGAAACACTGGGGAACACTAGGACTCTTCTCCACTAGGAAACACTGAGGGACACTAGGACTCTTCTCCAATAGGAAACACTGGGGAACACTAGGAATCTTCTCCAATAGGAAACACTGGGGGACACTAGGACTCTTCTCCACTAGGGATAGGAATAGGAATCTTCTCCACTAGGAAACACGGGAAGACACTAGGAATTTTCTCCGCTAGGAAACACTGGGGGACACTAGGACTCTTCTCCGCTAGGAAACACTGGGGAACACTAGGACTCTTCTCCACTAGGAAACACTGAGGGACACTAGGACTCTTCTCCAATAGGAAACACTGGGGGACACTAGGACTCTTCCCCACTAGGAAACACTGAGGGACACTAGGACTCTTCTCCAATAGGAAACACTGGGGGACACTAGGACTCTTCCACACTAGGAAACACTGAGGGACACTAGGACTCTTCTCCGCTAGGAAACACTGGGGAACACTAGGACTCTTCTCCACTAGGAAACACTGAGGGACACTAGGACTCTTCTCCAATAGGAAACACTGGGGAACACTAGGAATCTTCTCCAATAGGAAACACTGGGGGACACTAGGACTCTTCTCCAATAGGAAACACTGAGGGACACTAGGAATCTTCTCCACTAGAAAACACTGGGGGACACTAGGACTCTTCTCCAATAGAAAGCACTGGGGGACACTAGGAATCTTCTCCACTAGAAAACACTGGGGGACACTAGGACTCTTCTCCACTAGGGATAGGAATAGGAATCTTCTCCACTAGGAAACACGGGAAGACACTAGGAATTTTCTCCGCTAGGAAACACTGGGGGACACTAGGACTCTTCTCCGCTAGGAAACACTGGGGAACACTAGGACTCTTCTCCACTAGGAAACACTGAGGGACACTAGGAATCTTCTCCAATAGGAAACACTGGGGGACACTAGGACTCTTCTCCACTAGGGATAGGAATAGGAATCTTCTCCACTAGGAAACACGGGAAGACACTAGGAATTTTCTCCGCTAGGAAACACTGGGATAGGAATAGGAATCGTCTCCGCTAGGAAACACTGGAAGACACTAGGACTCTTCTCCGCTAAGAAACACTGGAAGACACTAGGACTCTTCTCCGCTAGGAAACACTGGGGAACACTAGGACTCTTCTCCACTAGGAAACACTGAGGGACACTAGGACTCTTCTCCAATAGGAAACACTGGGGGACACTAGGACTCTTCCCCACTAGGAAACACTGAGGGACACTAGGACTCTTCTCCAATAGGAAACACTGGGGGACACTAGGACTCTTCCCCACTAGGAAACACTGAGGGACACTAGGAATCTTCTCTACTAGAAAACACTGGGGAACACTAGGACTCTTCTCCGCTAGGAAACACTGGGGAACACTAGGACTCTTCTCCACTAGGAAACACTGAGGGACACTAGGACTCTTCTCCAATAGGAAACACTGGGGAACACTAGGAATCTTCTCCAATAGGAAACACTGGGGGACACTAGGACTCTTCCCCACTAGGAAACACTGAGGGACACTAGGAATCTTCTCTACTAGAAAACACTGGGGAACACTAGGACTCTTCTCCACTAGGAAACACTGAGGGACACTAGGACTCTTCTCCAATAGGAAACACTGGGGAACACTAGGAATCTTCTCCAATAGGAAACACTGGGGGACACTAGGACTCTTCTCCACTAGGGATAGGAATAGGAATCTTCTCCACTAGGAAACACGGGAAGACACTAGGAATTTTCTCCGCTAGGAAACACTGGGATAGGAATAGGAATCGTCTCCGCTAGGAAACACTGGAAGACACTAGGACTCTTCTCCGCTAAGAAACACTGGAAGACACTAGGACTCTTCTCCGCTAGGAAACACTGGGGAACACTAGGACTCTTCTCCACTAGGAAACACTGAGGGACACTAGGACTCTTCTCCAATAGGAAACACTGGGGGACACTAGGACTCTTCCCCACTAGGAAACACTGAGGGACACTAGGACTCTTCTCCAATAGGAAACACTGGGGGACACTAGGACTCTTCCCCACTAGGAAACACTGAGGGACACTAGGAATCTTCTCTACTAGAAAACACTGGGGAACACTAGGACACTTCTCCGCTAGGAAACACTGGGGAACACTAGGACTCTTCTCCACTAGGAAACACTGAGGGACACTAGGACTCTTCTCCAATAGGAAACACTGGGGAACACTAGGAATCTTCTCCAATAGGAAACACTGGGGGACACTAGGACTCTTCTCCACTAGAAAACACTGAGGGACACTAGGAATCTTCTCCACTAGAAAACACTGGGGGACACTAGGACTCTTCTCCAATAGGAAACACTGAGGGACACTAGGAATCTTCTCCACTAGAAAACACTGGGGGACACTAGGACTCTTCTCCAATAGAAAGCACTGGGGGACACTAGGAATCTTCTCCACTAGAAAACACTGGGGGACACTAGGACTCTTCTCCACTAGGGATAGGAATAGGAATCTTCTCCACTAGGAAACACGGGAAGACACTAGGAATTTTCTCCGCTAGGAAACACTGGGGAACACTAGGACTCTTCTCCGCTAGGAAACACTGGGGAACACTAGGACTCTTCTCCACTAGGAAACACTGAGGGACACTAGGAATCTTCTCCAATAGGAAACACTGAGGGACACTAGGAATCTTCTCCGCTAGGAAACACTGGGGGACACTAGGACTCTTCCCCACTAGGAAACACTGAGGGACACTAGGAATCTTCTCTACTAGAAAACACTGGGGAACACTAGGACTCTTCTCCACTAGGAAACACTGAGGGACACTAGGACTCTTCTCCAATAGGAAACACTGGGGAACACTAGGAATCTTCTCCAATAGGAAACACTGGGGAACACTAGGACTCTTCTCCACTAGGAAACACGGGAAGACACTAGGAATTTTCTCCGCTAGGAAACACTGGGGGACACTAGGACTCTTCTCCGCTAGGAAACACTGGGGAACACTAGGACTCTTCTCCACTAGGAAACACTGAGGGACACTAGGACTCTTCTCCAATAGGAAACACTGGGGGACACTAGGACTCTTCCCCACTAGGAAACACTGAGGGACACTAGGAATCTTCTCTACTAGAAAACACTGGGGAACACTAGGACTCTTCTCCGCTAGGAAACACTGGGGAACACTAGGACTCTTCTCCAATAGGAAACACTGAGGGACACTAGGACTCTTCTCCAATAGGAAACACTGGGGAACACTAGGAATCTTCTCCAATAGGAAACACTGGGGGACACTAGGACTCTTCTCCACTAGGGATAGGAATAGGAATCTTCTCCACTAGGAAACACGGGAAGACACTAGGAATTTTCTCCGCTAGGAAACACTGGGGGACACTAGGACTCTTCTCCGCTAGGAAACACTGGGGAACACTAGGACTCTTCTCCGCTAGGAAACACTGGGGAACACTAGGACTCTTCTCCACTAGGAAACACTGAGGGACACTAGGACTCTTCTCCAATAGGAAACACTGGGGGACACTAGGACTCTTCCCCACTAGGAAACACTGAGGGACACTAGGAATCTTCTCTACTAGAAAACACTGGGGAACACTAGGACTCTTCTCCGCTAGGAAACACTGGGGAACACTAGGACTCTTCTCCACTAGGAAACACTGAGGGACACTAGGACTCTTCTCCAATAGGAAACACTGGGGAACACTAGGAATCTTCTCCAATAGGAAACACTGGGGGACACTAGGACTCTTCTCCACTAGAAAACACTGAGGGACACTAGGAATCTTCTCCACTAGAAAACACTGGGGGACACTAGGACTCTTCTCCAATAGGAAACACTGAGGGACACTAGGAATCTTCTCCACTAGAAAACACTGGGGGACACTAGGACTCTTCTCCAATAGAAAGCACTGGGGGACACTAGGAATCTTCTCCACTAGAAAACACTGGGGGACACTAGGACTCTTCTCCACTAGGGATAGGAATAGGAATCTTCTCCACTAGGAAACACGGGAAGACACTAGGAATTTTCTCCGCTAGGAAACACTGGGGAACACTAGGACTCTTCTCCGCTAGGAAACACTGGGGAACACTAGGACTCTTCTCCACTAGGAAACACTGAGGGACACTAGGAATCTTCTCCAATAGGAAACACTGGGGGACACTAGGACTCTTCTCCACTAGGAAACACTGAGGGACACTAGGAATCTTCTCTACTAGAAAACACTGGGGAACACTAGGACTCTTCTCCGCTAGGAAACACTGGGGAACACTAGGACTCTTCTCCACTAGGAAACACTGAGGGACACTAGGACTCTTCTCCAATAGGAAACACTGGGGGACACTAGGACTCTTCTCCAATAGGAAACACTGGGGAACACTAGGAATCTTCTCCAATAGGAAACACTGGGGGACACTAGGACTCTTCTCCACTAGGGATAGGAATAGGAATCTTCTCCACTAGGAAACACGTGAAGACACTAGGAATTTTCTCCGCTAGGAAACACTGGGGAACACTAGGACTCTTCTCCGCTAGGAAACACTGGGGAACACTAGGACTCTTCTCCGCTAGGAAACACTGGGGAACACTAGGACTCTTCTCCACTAGGAAACACTGAGGGACACTAGGAATCTTCTCCAATAGGAAACACTGGGGGACACTAGGACTCTTCCCCACTAGGAAACACTGAGGGACACTAGGAATCTTCTCTACTAGAAAACACTGGGGAACACTAGGACTCTTCTCCGCTAGGAAACACTGGGGAACACTAGGACTCTTCTCCACTAGGAAACACTGAGGGACACTAGGACTCTTCTCCAATAGGAAACACTGGGGAACACTAGGAATCTTCTCCAATAGGAAACACTGGGGGACACTAGGAATCTTCTCCACTAACAAACACTGGGGGACACTAGGACTCTTCTCCAATAGGAAACACTGAGGGACACTAGGAATCTTCTCCACTAGAAAACACTGGGGGACACTAGGACTCTTCTCCAATAGAAAGCACTGGGGGACACTAGGAATCTTCTCCACTAGAAAACACTGGGGGACACTAGAACTCTTCCCCACTAGATAAAACTGGGGAACATTAGGAATCTTCTCCGCTAGGAAATACCGGCGGACACTAGGACTCTATTCCATGAGGAAAAACTGGAGGACACTAGGATTTTTCTCCACTAGGAAACAGTGGGGAACACTGGGAATCCTCTCCAATAAGAAACACTGGGGGATACTAGAAATGTTCTCCACTAGGAAGCCTTGGGGGACACTGGGAATCTTCTCCATGAGGAAGTTCTGGGGAACACTAGGAATCTTCTCTACTAGGAAACACTGGAGGACACTAGGAATCTTCTCTACTAGGAAACACTGGAGGACACTAGGAATCTTCTCTACTAGGAAACACTGAGGGAACACTAGGAATCTTCTCTACTAGGAAACACTGGAGGACACTAGGCATATTCTCCATGAGGAGACACTGGGAACACTAGGAATCTTCTCCATTAGGAAACAGTAGGGCACACTAGGAATTTTCTCCTCAAGGAAACACTAGGGGACACGAGGGATCTTCTCCACTAAGAAACACTGGGGGGCACTAGGTATCGTCTCCACTAAGAAAAAGTGGGGGACACTGTGAATCTTTTCCAATAAGAAACACTGGGGAACAATAGGAATCTTTTTCGCCAGGAAACACTGGGGGAGCACTAGGAATCTTGTCCACTAGGAGGCTCTGGGGGACACTGGGAATCTTCTCCATAAGGAAACACTGGGGAACACTAGGAATCTTGTCACTAGGAGGCTCTGGGGGACACTAGGAATCTTCTCCATAAGGAAACACTGGGACCACTAGGAATATTCTCCATAAGGAAACATGGGGGAACACTAGGAATCTTCTCCAATAGGAAACACTGGGGGACACTAGGAATGCTTCTCCATAAGGAAACACTGGGGAACACTGGAATATTCTCCACTAAAGGAAACACCGGAGACACTAGGAATCCTCTCCAATAGGAAACACCGGGGGACACTAGGAATCTTCTCCAATAGGAAACATGGGGAACACTAGCAATCGTCCTCAATAAGAAGCACTGGGAACACTAAGAATAATCTTCAATTGGAAACATTTGGGGGATACTAGGAATTGTGGCAAACATTCTGGCTGGTTGGGCGGTTAACTAACTGAACTGCAGGTGGTTAACCAGTCTTGAACACAAGTCCTTTGGGATACCAGGTACCAGCACAACCAGGGCTTACTGGCAACTTTTGGCCTAGAGTACAACCAAGATGCCAATTGTGAAGCTGCCCTCTCACTCTCCATCTTCCCTGCCTCCTCCCAACCCCAATCCTAGGCAAGTATTCTCTGCTCACTGGGCAGCGCCTGCCATGCCGGTCGGGTTCCTAAACTGCCTGGCAGGCAGTAGCCAGGGCAGCTTGATTGGGGCTGGCCGGGGGAAGAGAGCCTCCGGTGGGGCATGGAGCTGACCTCTGCTCATACACCATCCATGTTGGGGGGGGGGGGGGGTGGCTTGCTCTGTCTGTCCTCATCCCGCAATTGGATAGGACACTGGTGGGGACTTTGTACTCCTTTTCACCAGGAAGCCTTTACGCATGACCGCGTCGGAAGTGGTGCAGTCTTTTTTACAGGGCATTAGAGCAGCCTAGGGGAAATTGCCCCCCTGCCCAGTGCGCCCTATAGCACAACCTTGTAAGTTAAATCCATAGAACTATCTGCTGGTCTTTGGGAATAGAGACAGATCAACAGAAAAGCTACAGATCTGTAAAGGTGACCACGATATTAATGCACAGCATACAAATAAACGTACAATAAATCACATTAAATACATTGCTGTAACCATTTGCAGATTTCAGAATGTGTCAGAATCCATGAATCAGACTGAGACAGAAGTACAGTTAAATCTCACTTGTTTAATAATAATAAAAAAAGGTAAACCGAGTAAACGTAGTCAAAACATAGCAGGGTTCAGGAACCAGAAAGGATAGTCAGACAAGCCAAAACGTCAGGGAGCCGGAGAAGTAGGACAGCAAGCAGGATCTGGAGCCAGAAGGAATGCCAGCCAAGCAAGTCTCTAACAGGAACACAGGAGAGCGTCTCTAGAGATGTGACCAAGGCGAAGGCAGAGATCATCTGAGCTGGACGGCTTAAGTAGGTAGGACTGACGAGCAGGATCATCAGCAGTGAGTCCCCGTGGAGAGAGATAGGAGCTAGCGATTAGCCGACAGCTGAGCCGCCAGCTCAGAAAAGGAAGGGCTGAGCCCAACCCTGACAGATGGTTTTGCACCTGAAGAGCGTGAGAATTCATTACCGAAGTTCATCAAGCCCCCTAATTACAAGGAGCTGGCGTGTGGTCTCAGAGATTTACCGACTCCGACCTCTCCGGGGATGAGAATTACATCGGCTTTAATTAATGACTTGGCTCGGTGTGACATATTGATTTGTTTTCCCCTCTGGCCTTTGCAATAGCCTGAGCTGACTGTGGACAAAATTGCCTCACAAATGACTGTTATATTTCAGAGGCGTCCGGAGGCTGGTGTCACGGAGTTGCCTGGCCCTGAAGAAACGCTTCCTCAAATGCCTTTAACCCTTATCAACGCGCTCCAGTCCAAACTGGAAAGTAAACTCTGTTATGCCTACAGGAAGCACAGCCCGTGTGCGGAGTAGGGATGAGCCGAACACCCCCCGGGTTCGGTTCGCACCAGAACTTTCGAACAGACCGAAAATTCATACGAACTTTAGAACCCCATTGAAGTCTATGGAACTCAAATGTTTGAGATAAAAAGTGCTAATTTTAATGGCTAATATGCAAGATATTGTCCTAAAAAGGGTTTGGGGACCCGGCTCCTGCCCCAGGGGACATGGGTCAATGCCATTTAAAAAAAAAAAAACAGCCATTTTGGCGGGAGCACTGATTTTAATGACGATTATAGTGAAAAAAAAAGTGAAATATTCCTTTAAATTTCGTGCCTGGGGGGTGTCTGTAGTATGCCTGTGAAGTGCCACGTGTTTCCCGTGTTTAGAACAGTCCCTGCACAAAATGACATTTAATGGAAAAAAAAGTCATTTAAAACTGCTTGCGGTTTTAATGTAATGTCGGGTCCCAGCAATATGGTTGAAAACCATTGAGAAAAGTGGCATGGGTAGCCCCCCCTTCCCCATTACCAGCTCCTTTGGGTCTTGTATGGATATTAAGGGGAACCCCGTACCCATATTAAAAAAAGGAAATGCGTGTGGCCCCCAGGCCCTATATACTCAGAACAGCAGTATACAGGCGGTGCAAACAAGACAGGGACTGTGTAGATTTGTTGTGTTAAGTTGAATCTGTTTGTAATTTTCAACCGGTACATTTTTAAAGTGTAGCTCCAGTCAAAAAAACTATTTTTAAGCTTTTTGGAAAACATAGGGAAGGGTTATCACCCCTGTATAATTTGTTTTGTCATCCATCTTTTTTCATCTCACTTCCTGTTGTCTCCTTCCGTTTGCAAGTAGGAGATGTTTGTAAGTTGGATGTTTGAAAGTAGGGGCCTGCCCTATATGCTCTGCAGAAATGGCGGAACAAGGTGTTGGTTTTGCCACAACATTGTAAGCCCTCAAAGTGACTCTTGGTGGGCGCTGGAGCGCCCTGCTGTGAACGATTATATCAAGAATTGTAATTACATGCCATTGTTGAACAGTGGTAGAAAAATTGACCTTTGGTGGTTGTGGTGCCACAACACTGCAACCTCTCCCATATACTCTAGTTGTCGGAAATTCCCATATCGTGTGTACACAATTCCGACGCACAAAGTTCCACGCATGCTCGGAATCAAGCAGAAGAGCCGCAAGGGCTATTGAACTTCATTTTTCTCAGCTCGTCGTACGTGTTGTACATCACCGCGTTCTTGACGTTCGCAATCTCCGACCAACTTTGTGTGACCGTGTGTATGCAAGACAAATTTGAGCCAACATCCGTCGGAAAAAAACCCATGGGTTTTGTTGTCGGAATGTCCAATCAATGGTCGATCGTGTGTATGGGGCATTAGTCTGTAGGGTTCAATATTGAGTTGGCCCACCCTTTGCTAGCTGCTCTTCTGGGAAGGCCGTCCACAAGGTTTAGGAGGGTGTCTATGGAAATGTTTGACCATTCTTCCAGAAGTGCATTTGTGAGGTCGGGCACTGATGTTGGACGAGAAGGCCTGGCTCGCCGTCTCCGCTCTAATTCATCCCAAAGGTGTTCTATCGGGTGGAGGTCAGAACTCTGTGCAGGCCAGTCAAGTTCCTCCACCCAAAACACACTCATCCATATCTTTATGGACCTTGCTTTGTGCACTGGTGGGCAGTCATGTTGGAACAGGAAGGGGCTCCAAACTGTTCCCACAAAGTTGGGAGCATGAAATTGTCCAAAATGTCTTGGTATGCTGACACCTTAAGAGTTCCCTTTACTGGAACTAAGGGGCCAAGCCCAACCTCTGAAAAACAACCCCCACACCATAATCCCCGCTCCACCCAACACCATAATCCCCCCTCCACCAAATGATTGGGACCAGTGCACAAAGCAAGGTCCATAAAGACATGGAAGAGCGAGTTGGTCTTGGTATGCTGACACCTTAAGAGGTCCCTTCACTGGAACTATGGGCCAAACCCCTGAAAAACAACCCCCACACCATAATCCCCCCTCCACCAAATGATTTGGACTGCCCCCCCCCCCCTCCACCTTAACCCTTTGTGAAGGTATGTGAGCTTATACTGCAGGTGGGTTAAATAGAATTTAAAAGAAGGTTAAAAAAAATAATTTCCCGATAGTAGCACAGATGGTGTATTTATTGGATGCTATTAGTTGATCACTAAATGGTTTCCCATGTTGCAGGAACTGGCACGAAGGGGGCACTACATTACACCGTGTTGGTTCCCAGCAATAGAAAAATTCCAATGTACCGTATTGTGACAGATCCACCAACATAAACCACAAAACGTTACCCCTAATCTCTGTTTTCCCAATAACACTCTACACCAAGACACAGTATTATTCCTTGCAATCGGACCCCTTTATCAGGTCAGTGAGACTCTGCTCCTGACCTTCTCTTACCTTCTGTTTACACCCACCACAACCGGGATATCACACTTCCAACACGACCCTCCATAAAATAGAAAATACTCTGCTCCTGACCTTCTCTCCACCTTCCCGATTACCCCCACCACTGGGATATCACACCTCCAACACGACTGTCCACAAGGGTACAAAATACTCTGCTCCTGACCTTCTCTTACCTTCTGTTTACACCCACCACAACCGGGATATCACACTTCCAACACGACCCTCCATAAAATAGAAAATACTCTGCTCCTGACCTTCTCTCCACCTTCCTGATTACCCCCACCACTGGGATATCACACCTCCAACACGACTGTCCACAAGGGTACAAAATACTCTGCTCCTGACCGTCTCCCGATGTTTCTGATACCAAGCCCCATCATGGTGTCAACATCTCCGATATAACTCTCCATAAGGTAGAAAATTCTCTGCTTCCAAACTTCTATCTTACTTTCCGATTACACCTACTCCCACCTCACCCCCCCCCCCCCCGACCACCCCTTCCTGGGATTTCCCACCTTCCAACATGACCCTACGTAAGGTGCAAAACCTTCTACTTTTGAACTACCTTATTATTTTAGATACACTCACCAGCCTTAACCAACCAACATGAAATTAGTTGGCTTTAGTGAGGCCATTGGGCTGTTGTGCTCCTCACCAGCTCCTCCAATAGCTCCTTGGAGTGGACATGCTGTCCCTAGATGCATGCCTGAGCACCAGGCCACTCATGTGGATGGAGACAGCCACAAAGTCCTTTAGGTACATGATAGGACTCTGGTGGGAGATGACGTTTACCGCCCACCCCCCACAGTTACCACAGTTACCACGCCATTCTCTATTTCAATTACGGACACAGGCTGCAGTGTTTTCATACAGCTTTGGAGACGGGTACATCCGACCGAGACCCACACTAAAAGAAATATTTCTCGTTTTACTTCATAGAGCGCTGCAATGTGGACTGGTACAGAGCTAAGAAGAATTAATTATTCATCATATGATATATCTCCCAACTAGCCACACCTTTCCATGTTGTTTTATGTTGGTCTGCCGGTTTACACAGACTCGGTTCCTGTTCCCAAGGCTCTGATGAAGAGGTTGTCCTCGAAACGTGTCGGCCATAATCTAAATACTTGCCCTTGCATGGGCATGTCCCACTTTTAACTTATAAGTGCATATTTTGTAGCTTATATTTTGTGTCATGTAGTTTTTAATATATATATTTTTTATGTGTGTATTCCATTATACATGAATAAACTGTATGAGTTTGATGCAAGCGGTTACATAGTTACATAGTTAGTAAGGTTGAATAAAGACACCAGTCCATCCAGTTCAACCTGAGTGAGTGTCTACAATTGTCCCTATCCCTGTACATTGCACACTCACATTGGTCCCTACCCTCAAGGAGCCCACATGGAGCCCACATAGCCCAAATGGATGGCAGGCGCGTTGATCACGCGCCTGCCACCCATTTCTCCCACATAGTCTTATTCAGACCAACCCTGGTCAGTCTAGGCGCGGGGCACGTACAATCATTTTCTCCAGGTTTATTGTTTTAAATAGTAGTACAACTTCACAGTAGCAACGCCGTCACTAGCGCAGGAGTAATTCTTCTTTTTTTCTGTCCTTATGGTGCATTGGACAGACGGGACAAAATGAGGGTGTTCTCCTCAAAGGATGAGCAGTTGCTGAAGCTATGGCGTTCCCATATGTATGTTCCAAGCTTAAGTCTCTTGTAATGGGCACTCCATGTGTCTTAACCTCAACGTTTGGGAATGCCAAATGAGGAAAGGGGATTAGGGTGGTGCATTGGACAGACAGGGCAAAATGAGGGTGTTCTTCTCAAAGGATGAGTAGTTGCTGAAGCTATGGAGACCAAAGAAGAACTTCCCAGATGCACGTGCCAAGCTTAAGTCTCTTGTAATGGGCACTCCATGTGTCTTAACCTCAACGTTTGGGAATCCCATATTGTTCGTGGTTGGCCAAAGGGTGAGATAGTAAGAGGAAAGGGGATTAGGGTGGTGCATTGGACACATGGGGCAAAATGAGGGTGTTCTTCTCAAAGGATGAGCAGTTGCTGAAGCTATGGAGACCAAAGAAGAACTTCCCATATGCACGTGCCAAGCTTAAGTCTCTTGTAATGGGCACTCCATGTGTCTTAACCTCAACGTTTGGGATTGCCATATTGTTCGTGGTTGGCGAAAGGGTGAGATGGTAAGAGGAAAGGGGATTAGGGTGGTGCATTGGACAGACGGGGCAAAATGAGGGTGTTTTTCTCAAAGGATGAGTAGTTGCTGAAGCTATGGAGACCAAAGAAGAACTTCCCAAATGCACGTGCCAAGCTTAAGTCTCTTGTAATGGGCACTCCATGTGTCTTGACCTCAACGTTTGGGAATCCCATATTGTTCGTGGTTGACCAGTAAAACTGTGTGACATCATCGGGGGGGGGGGGGGGGGGGGGTGGTCTGGGCTGAATGTCTTTGCTGATTGACTCTTTGCTGATGAGCCCAATTTTAACACATATCAGTGTGATCAATACGCGGAGACCTGCGATCGATATACTTTTCTAAAGAGGACTCCCTTAATTCCTTCTTCCAGCTTCTGTAGACAAGCACCATGGTGCCCAAAATAATCCGGTATTGACGGAAAAGAGAGTTATCTTCCACGTCGGAGCGCGGTGCCATGAATTGTTAATAGAGACGGGTGAGCTTGTCATTCTACGGAATGCAATTAGACGGCACAGAACGGTTTATTGAGTTTGGCTCGGACGCTAACTCTGACCCGACAGTGATTGGGAGAGTCGGGAGGTGAGAGGCCGCTCTGCCATACACGTGTAGTCATTACAATTCACTGCGGATGCCGTACACCGAAGGGCAAGGGGGCAGAGGATGTGACATGTCACTGTATGACACATGGCAGAATATCGGCACCAATCTCAGTACAGCAAGGACAACCCATCCGCGGTGAATGGGGTTCTGTGATTGGCAGGAAGTTCTTATGGCGGCTTCTGGATAAAAAAAAAACGAGAGAAATTCCAGTTGAAAAAAAATAAAAAATTGCTGTCCAAGTTAAATCTTCAGGTTGAACGGAAGACGCAACGGTCATTGGTCACCGAGTTTAACCAAAATACAAAAATAAATACATTAATAATCTTCATCAGAACCCCAAACCTGAAGTGATCCAATCAGGACCTGAATTGAATCGAGCTGGATCTCTACTTGCTGAGCCACCTGAGATGCTGGACAGCTCCCCGGACATTTCCTTCGACAATCTTGCCTTGTCTGTTGTTTCTGGTGAACCTTGAACTCTATGCTCCTCCCATGAACTTCCCATTTAAGCCACGCCCCTGCACTTCCTGTTTGTCAGATTATTGTGCTCTCTCACTCTTGTCACTCTGGCTGCCGTTAATCTCTTCGCTACCACTCCTTACCCACCCTTGGCTTGTTCCTTGACTACGCTTCCACTTGATGCCGACCTGCAGCCACTCCTTGATCCCTACCTGCTATTGGCCCCGCCATCTTGTTCACCTCCTTGTGGGGGCGCTCCTAAAGACCACGACCTGGTACTAACACATAGCAAAACCCATCCCCACCATCAGGAGCTCTGGTGAATACTGGTTAGTGCTTAGCCCTTGTACACGCGGTCGGAGATTCCGACAACCAAATCCGTCGGATTTTGTCCGACGGATTTTGTCCGAAACTGTTGCATACACACGGTCGGGCAAAGTTGTCGGAAAATCCGACGTGATGACGTTATTTCGTTACGACGGGACTACGTTCCCGCTAGTAGCCAATAGCTTTGGTGTAGGAATTTGATCTGAGCATGCGTGGCACTTTGTTCCGATCGGAATTCTCTACACATGATCGGAGTATGTCCGATCGGAGCATTTTGTCGGAAAATTTTACCAACAAGTTGGAAAACTTGGTCCATCGGATACTCCGACGGAAACAGTCCGATGGAGACCACACACAGTCGGAATATCCGACAAAACGGTCCGATAGGACACATTCCGTCGGAATCTCCGACCGTGTGTACAAGGGCTGAGACCTCGCACCTGAGCCTGCGTCATCCGGCAGGGAGACCTGCTTGCATGCTTCTCCTGCTGGTCGGTGGGAGCCTCTCACTGTTCTTGATCACCGAGCCTGACCCCTGACCCCTGACCATCATAGGAAGGCAAAACAAACCATATAAAGCATGACGCGCCACTCTTATGTAAGTTTGTAATTTTTCTGTGTTGGATTTAACTGCATCAGGTTATTATCGTTCCGTAGTATTCTGACATCTAGTGGAGGTTTTGGGCCACTGCAACTTGTATACTATTTGATTTTGGTTTCTCCCTTTGTCTTCCCCTCCTGTTTAGTGCTAGTTAGTTTAGTTTTCCTCATTTCTTCCATGTTCCCTTAGTCAGTGTTGGCTCTTTACAGAAACAGGGCTTTAAAAAAGTCATCATCTTCTTACACTTCAAAGACTGGTAAAGCATCCTCTGTTCTGCAATTATCTGAAGTAAAACTTCTGGGCGTCTCCTACACCCCTTCTCTCTGCACGGGCTATGTACAGCACAGTGATGATATCACTGCTACTTTAACAAGGTAATATCTGGGCTTGCAGTGGCATTTGGTGCACACAAAGCGGATTTTTGTTCTTTGCGATATATTTAACCTCTTTTAGCCTGAGCAATACCCGAAAGACAGTTATAGCGCGGGCTTAAATTGCCGGAAGGGTGTCCATGTACGTCCTCCTGTGCATTTGCTGCCCGAGTGCCCCCGGCGGGGTGCGGGCGGCACACTCTGTGATCAGGGAGTCCAGGAGACTTGGCTGATCACAGATCAGGGTAAGGGGCCAATCCCGGCAATTTATCATGTGATCAGCTGTCAGCCAATCACAGCTGATCATGTGATGTAAACGGAAGCTGGTAATTGGCTTTTTTCCCTCAACATGAAGAGAAAAAAAAGCAGATTACCGGCTTGTATAAACGGACATCAGTCCGGCACACGGAAACACACTGCCGCTAAGCAGTGCCCACCAGTGCCACCTACCAGTACTCACCAGTGCCACCTATCAATGCCCACCAGTGTCACCTATCAGTGTCTCATTATCAGTGCCAAGTATCAGTGCTGCCTATCAGTGTCCCCTACCAGTACCTATCAGTGCCACCTACCAGTACCCACCAGTGGCACTTATTAATGCCCACCAATGCTGCCAATCAGTGCTCATCAGTGCCTCATCATCAGTGCCAACTATCAGTGCTGCCTATCAGTTTCACCTACCAGTGCCTATCAGTGCCCACCAGTGCCACCTACCAGTACCCATAAGTGCCACCTATCAATGCCCACCAGTGCCACCTATCAGTGCTGTCAATCATTGCCCATCAGTGTCTCATCATTAGTGCCAACTATCAGTAGTGCCTATCAGTGTCACCTACCAGCACCTATCAGTGCCACCTATCCTTGCCCACCAGTTCTGCCAATCAGTGCCCATCAGTGCCAACTATCAGTGCTGCTTATAAGTGTCACCTACCAGCGCCTATCATTGCCCACCAATTCTGCCAATCAGTGCCTCATCATCAGTGCCATCTATCAGTGCTGCCTATGAGTTTCACCTACCAGCGCCTATCAGTGCCCACCAGTGCCACCTTATCAATGCCCACCAGTGCCACCTCTATCAGTGCTGTCAATCATTGCCCATCAGTGCCTCATCATCAGTGCCAACTATAAGTGCTGCCTATCAGTGTCACATACCAGCACCTATAAATGCCACCTACCAGTACCCACCAGTGCCACCTATCATTGCCCACCAGTTCTGCCAATCAGTGCCCACCAGTGCCAACTATCAGTGCTGCTTATAAGTGTCACCTACCAGCGCCTATCAGTGCCCACCAGTGCCACCTACCAGTACCCACCAGTGCTACGTATTAATGCCCACCAATGCCACCTATAAGTGCTGCCCATCAGTGCATCATCTTCAGTGCCAACTATCAGTGCTGCCTATCAGTGTCACCTACCAGTGTCTATCAGTGCCACCTATCAGTGCCCATCAGTGCTGCCTATCAGTGCCACCTCATCAGTGCCTCCTGATAAGTGCCACCTCATCAGTGCCCATCAGAGACGCCTTTTAGTGGCTTTTGTTTGCTTTTTACATCTTCGGTCTGTTTTTATTTGTTTAGCAAAAATTACCCCCTCCCCCCCCCCCCCCGTGGTATTTAATCAGAATGATAAAAATGTCCTATGTGTACAATGTCACATGACCGCGTAATTGTCATTCAAAGCTGAAAATTGGCCTGGGCAGAAATGGGGTAAAAGTGCCCGGTACTGAGGTGGTAAGTTCTGCTGTCATGTGATCAGCACTGGGCTTCGCTTATTTTTTTCATCTCAACTTTTGCAGTTTTTATAAAGTAAAAGAAGTTTCTGGCGGTAAAATAAGAGGAAAGATGTGAAAGTAAATCTTAATCATTCTGCTGTCATTATAAGCAGATTTGGTTGGTCTGCGGAGGATTTCCCGAGTGAATGGTATAAAGAATAATTGTGCGGGTGAGGGGTGAGGGGTGAGGGGTGAGGGGTGAGAGGTGAGGGGTGAGGGGTGAGGGGTAAGGGGTGAGAGGTGAGGGGTGAGGGGTGAGGGGTGAGTCGGGGTCGGTGGGAGCGAGAAATCAGACGGATTTGATGCACCTTCAGGGGGCGGCCGCCGTATAATGTGACGTGAAATCCAATATTCTGCGGCCTCAGAAAAAGGAACGTTTGATGGTTCTGCTGCCTACAGAGCTTCTGTCCTATCACAGGATGTGCTGCTCTTAACCCCTCCTCTACCAAAGTCCATCTATAAACAGCCTGGTATACAAGGGGTTAAAAAGGTTTTTTAAGCCGGTGATCACAGAACCGCCCAATTACATATAATGATGAAGAAGTACTGGGGGGATGTCTATATTGAGGGGTCCATGCTAGGGTTGCCACCTGTCCAGGATTCACCCGGACAGTTCGGGTTTGGAAACATGTGTCCGGGTTTCAGACTGCCTGAAACCCGGACACTATATTCAGCCTGGACTATGGCCTCTCAGCAGGGTTGCTGGCTGCAGTTGTCTAAGCTTAGAATGTTTGTTACACTCTTTCACACTGCCCAAAGCCAGCACTAACAACCACCCCCCCCCCCCCCCAAACACACACACAGATGGGAGAGGAGAGAGGGCTCCATCTGTACCTCTTACTCCCATGAGAGGTGCCAAGGGGTGAGTGAGCTCACCATCCATCCCTGTCTGTGACTGAAGTATTCCCCCTTCTCTCTCTTGCCTCTGAGTGAGTACACTAAGGTAAATCAGGGTTCTCAGAGCACCCCTTACATCAGAGTTCCCCTTTACACCAGAGGCCACAGTGTTCCCCCTTACATCAGAGCCCTCTCCGTGCATCAGAGTTCTCAGTGTCCCCCCTTAAATCAGGGTTCCCAGAGCATCCCTTATGTTAGAGTTCCCAGAGTCCCCCTTTACATCAGAGTCTGCAGAGTCCCCCCTTACAGTGAAAGGGAACTCTGCAAGTTCAGATGTAAAAGGGGAACTCTGTGGACTCTCATGTAAAGGGGGGACTCTTGTTATTAACTTCATATGATTAGAAATGTTATTTAATAGCAAAATATATGTATAGTTTATACTATAAAAAATAAAATTGCATTGCGCCCCTAAAGTGTCCGGGTTTGACTTGAAGAAAAGGTGGCAACCCTAGTCCATGCTGAGGAAGAGGTGTACTCAGGGGTCTGTACTGAGGAGTCTGTACTGAGGAGTCTGTACTGAGGAGTCTGTATTGAGGGGTCTGCACTGAAGGGTCTGTACTGAGGAGTCTGTACTGAGGGGTCTGTACTGAGGAGTCTGTACTGAGGAGACTGTATTGAGGGGTCTGCACTGAAGGGTCTGCACTGAGGAGTCTGCACCGAGGGGTCTGTACTGAGGGGTCTGCACTGATGAGTCTGCAGTGAGGTGTCTGTACTGAGGAGTCTGTACTGAGGAGTCTGTACTGAGGGGTCTGTACTGAGGAGTCTGTACTGAGGGGTCTGTACTGAGGAGTCTGTACTGAGGGGTCTGTACTGAGGAGTCTGTACTGAGGAGTCTGTATTGAGGGGTCTGCACTGAAGGGTCTGCACTGAGGAGTCTGCACCAAGGGGTCTGTACTGAGGGGTCTGCACTGAGGGGTCTGTACTGAGGGGTCTGCACTGATGAGTCTGCAGTGAGGTGTCTGTACTGAGGTGTCTGTACTGAGGAGTCTGCACTGAGGAGTCTGCACTGAGGAGTCTGCACCAAGGGGTCTGTACTGAGGGGTCTGCACTGAGGGGTCTGTACTGAGGGGTCTGCACTGATGAGTCTGCAGTGAGGTGTCTGTACTGAGGTGTCTGTACTGAGGAGTCTGCACTGAGGAGTCTGCACTGAGGAGTCTGCACTGAGGAGTCTGTACTGAGGAGTCTGCACTGAGGGGTCTGTACTGAGGGAGTCTGCACTGAGGAGTCTGCACCGAGGGATCTGTACTGAGAAGTCTGTACTGAGGGGTCTGCACTGAAGGGTCTGTACTGAGGAGTCTGTACTGAGGAGTCTGTACTGAGGAGTCTGCACTGAGGGGTCTGTACTGAGGAGTCTGTACTGAGGAGTCTGTACTGAGGAGTCTGCACTGAGGGGTCTGTACTGAGGAGTCTGTACTGAGGGAGTCTGCACTGAGGAGTCTGCACCGAGGGATCTGTACTGAGAAGTCTGTACTGAGGGGTCTGCACTGAAGGGTCTGTACTGAGGAGTCTGTACTGAGGAGTCTGTACTGAGGAGTCTGCACTGAGGGGTCTGTACTGAGGAGTCTGTACTGAGGAGTCTGTACTGAGGAGTCTGCACTGAGGGGTCTGTACTGAGGAGTCTGTACTGAGGGAGTCTGCACTGAGGAGTCTGCACCGAGGGATCTGTACTAAGAAGTCTGTACTGAGGGGTCTGCACTGAGGGGTCTATACTGAGGGGGTCTGCACGAGGAGTCTGCACTGAGGGGATCTGCACCGAGGGGTCTGAACTGGAGTGGGGGGGGGGGTTGTACTGACTGAGGATTTATACTGGGAGGGCCCGAATTTCATCTAATTCCTTTTGAATTGCCCAAAAGGAAGATGTACACAACAATGTCTGCGCCCCGTCATTCATTGCACTCAGACAGCTGCGGGTGTCATGGCTGCCTGACTATAACGGCCGGCGGCGGGGATTCCTCGTTTAGCGTGGGTGAAGGAAAAGATTGATTTTCTCCAGGGTGGGGGGGGCGAGCCCGGAGTTGGCCTTTAACATGATACAAAAGTCACCCCGTTGCCCGGTGTAGGAGGGTGCGGCGGAGCACAGGGGGGTCTCGGGGTTCAGTCGGTATAAATTGAGCCCCCCAAATTCTCTGAAGGTAAAGGATGCGCCGGGGCCGGCAGAGGGACCCCCTATAGAGCGCCGAGTCCATTCACTCCATAGAAGAAGGACAGCAGGACGCGTCACCCCGAAGAAAAGACGTCAACCGCGGCCTCTTCACACCCAGACAGAGCGCCGCGCCCTCGTAATCAACGCTCACAATGACCGCCATCAATCAGACAGGAGCCATCTTGTCCGGCACGGCGGCGGAGGAGGAGGAGGAGGAGGAAGAGGAGGAGGAGGAGGAAGAGGAGGAGGAGGAGGAGAGCCACGGAACCCACAGTCCTAAGAGAGAGAGAATGAAATAGATAAAATGATGATGGAGGCAGAACAAAGAGCACGGCGAGGAATCCGCGCCTCCGCACGTCGATGGGCTTTTGTTCGAGTCCAGCGGGTCTCACATTCCCATACAAGTCTATGGAAGTGCAAAATCTGCTCCAAGCCGGTCAGAAGGAGGTCAATTCCAGGGGAAGGACCCCAACAATGGACGATCCCCGGAGCCTCAAGCAGTTCCGGGACAAGGCCATCTAGGGGCAGCATGCTAAACTGCCCCCCCCCCCCCCCCCCCCGCCTTAGATAGATGAGCATTATGTGTTAGCAAAAATTTCCCCACCCCCACAAAAAATAATTCAACACTAATCTGCATGCTCACCCCCCCCCCAGCACAAATCTTCGCTCCCCCCTCCCATCTCAAATCCTCTCCATCCTCAAATCCCCCCAGCACACCCCCCCCCCCCCAACAAAAAAATCCCTCCTCCTAGCAGAAATCCTCTACTCCTAGCACAAATGCCCTTCAATCATCCCTACTGCCACAAATTACCCCCCCCCCCAAAAAAAAAAACGTCCCCTCCTAGCACAAATCTTTGCTCCCCCTCCCTTCTCAAATCCTCTCTATCCTCAAGTCCCTCCAACACACCCCCCCCCCCCAAGAAATAATCTCTCCTCCTAGCAGAAATCCTCTACTCTTCAAATCCCCACACTCCCCCAAGTACACAACCTCCCCCTCGACACTCCAAATCCCCCCTCCTAGCACAAATGCCCTTCAATCATCCCTACTGCCACAAATCACCCCCCCCCAAAAAAAATGTCCCCTCCTAGCACAAATCTTTGCTCCCCCCTCCCTTCTCAAATCCTCTCTATCCTCAAGTCTCTCCAGCACACCCCCCCCCAAGAAAGAATCTCTCCTCCTAGCAGAAATCCTCTACTCTTCAAATCCCCACACTCCCCCAAGTACACAACCTCCCCCTCGACACTCCAAATCCCCCCTCCTAGCACAAATGCCCTTCAATCATCCCTACTGCCACAAATCACCCCCCCCCCCCCAAAAAAATGTCCCCTCCTAGCACAAATCTTTGCTCCCCCCTCCCTTCTCAAATCCTCTCTATCCTCAAGTCTCTCCAGCACACATCCCCCCCCCCCATAAAGAATCTCTCCTCCTAGCAGAAATCTTCTACTCTTCAAATCCCCACCCTGCCCCAAGTACACAACCTCCCCCGACACTCCATATCCCCCCTCCCAGCACAAATACTCTCCAATCATCCCTACTGGCACAAATCCCCACCCTCCCAAAAAAATGTCCCCTCCTAGCAGAAATACCCTCCAATCATCCCTGCTGGCACAATCCCCTCCCCCCCAAAAAAGTCCCCTCCTAGCTCAAATCTTTTCTCCCCCCATCTCAAATCCTCTCTATCCTTAAGTCCCTCCAGCACACATCCCCCCAATACAAAATCTCTCCTCTACTCTTCAAATCCTCACTCTCCCCCAAGTACACAACCCCCCCCCCCCCCCCCACACACACACACACACACTCCAAAACCCCCCTCTAACACAAATGCCCTCCAATAATCCCTACTGGCACAAATCTCCCCACCCCCCAAAAAAGTCCCCTCCTAGCGCAAATCACATCTCCCCTCTACCAATATCACCTCTTCTAGCACAAACATCCCAGCACCCCTCCCAGAACAAATACTCTTCTCCTATACCCCCTCCTAAATCCACCCAAATCACCTTTCCTACCAAATTCTAATACCAAACAGAAATACCCTCCCCCCCAAATCCCCCCCCCCCCCCCATTTCACATGATACAACAGTGCCCAAAAAGAAAAAGTATATAAAAAAAGAATTATAGAAAATGAATACAATTAATTAACCACTTCAGGCCCTGGAAGATTTGGCTGCTGAATGACCAGGCCATTTTTTGCGATTTGGCACTGCGTCATTTTACCTGACAGTTGCGCGGTCATGCGACCCTGTACCCAAACAAAGTTGATGTCCTTTTTTTCCCCACAAATAGAACTTTCTTTTGGTGGTATTTGATCATCTCTGTGGTTTTTTCATTTTTTGCGCTATAAACAAAAAAAGAGCGACAAATTAAAAAAAAACACAATATTTTTTACTTTTTGTTATAATAAATATCCCCCAAAAATATATTAAAAAAAACATTTTTTTCCCTCAGTTTAGGCCGATACGTATTCTTCTACATATTTTTGGTAAAAAAAAAATCTAAATAATCGTCAATTGATTGGTTTGCGCAAAAGTTATCGTGTCTACAAAATAGGGGATAGATTTATAGCACTTTTATTATTATTATTTTTTTTTTACTAGTAATGGTGGTGATCTGCGTTTTTTATCAAGACTGCGACATTATGGCGGACACATCGGACATTTTTGACACATTTTTGGGACCATTGGCATTTATACAGCGAACAGTGCTATAAAAAAAGCACAATCCAGTAAACAGTCCGAGGTCAGGGTAGGTAATGGGAAAGCACAATCCAGTAAACAGTCCAAGGTCAGGGTAGGTAATGGGAAAGCACCATCCAGTAAACAGTCCGAGGTCAGGGTAGGCAATGGGAAAGCACAATCCAGTAAACAGTCCAAGGTCAGGGTAGGTAATGGGAAAGCACAATCCAGTAAGCAGTCCGAGGTCAGGGTAGGTAATGGGAAAGCACAATCCAGTAAACAGTCCGAGGTCAGGGTAGGTAATGGGAAAGCACAATCCAGTAAACAGTCCAAGGTCAGGGTAGGTAATGGGAAAGCACAATCCAGTAAACAGTCCGAGGTCAGGGTAGGTAATGGGAAAGCACAATCCAGTAAACAGTCCGAGGTCAGGGTAGGTAATGGGAAAGCACAATCCAGTAAACAGTCCGAGGTCAGGGTAGGTAATAGGAAAGTACAATCCAGTAAACAGTCCAAGGTCAGAGCAAGTAGCGGGCAAAGATAATTGAGTAAACAGTCCAAGTTTGGGGCAGGTAGCAGGGAAATATAATCCAGAAAAAAGTTCAGGGTTAAGGCAGGTAGCGGGGAAATGTATACCAATAAACAGTCTGAGATCAGGGCCGGTAGCAGGCAAGTGTAATCCAGTAAACAATCTAAGGTCAGGACAGGTAGTGGACAAACATAATCCAGGAAACAGTACAAAGTCAGGACAGGTAGCAGGCAAACGTAATCCAGTCTAAATTCAGGGTCAGGACAGGTGGCAGGCAAACGTAATCCAGTCTAAATCCAGGGTCAGGACAGGTGGCAGGCAAACGTAATCCAGTCTAAATCCAGGGTCAGGACAGGTAGCGGGCCAACATAATCCAGTAAAAAATCCAAGGTCAAGACAGGTGGCAGGCAAATGCAATTTAGTACACAGTCCAAGATCAGGGCAGATAGCACATAAGTATAAATCAGTAAACAGTCTAAGGTCAGGGCAGGTAGACAATCCAAAATCAGAGCAGATAGCAGGCAAGTGTTATCCAGTAAAAAGTCCAAGGTCAGCGCAGGTAGCAGGCAAACGTAATCCAGGTGTAATGGATGTGATTAGAGTATCATGATAAAATGATATATACAGTGGTGTGAAAAAGTGTTTGCCCCCTTCCTCATTTCCTGTTCCTTTGCATGTTTGTCACACTTAAGTGTTTCGGAACATCAAACCAATTTAAACAATAGTCAAGGACAACACAAGTAAACACAAAATGCAATTTGTAAATGAAGGTGTTTATTATTAAAGGTGAAAAAAAATCCAAACCATCATGGCCCTGTGTGAAAAAGTGATTGCCCCCCTTGTTAAAACATACTATAACTGTGGTTATCCACACCTGAGTTCAATTTCTCTAGCCACACCCAGGCCTGATTATTGCCACACCTGTTCACAATCAAGGCATCACTTAAATAGGAGCTGCTTGACACAGTAAGGTCCACCAGAAGATCCTTAAAAGCTACACATCATGCCGAGACCCAAAGAAATTCAGGAACAATTGAGAAAGAAAGTAATTGAGATCTATCAGTCTGGAAAGGGTTATAAAGCCATTTCCAAAGCTTTGGGAATCCAGCGAACCACAGTGAGAGCCATTATCCACAAATGGCGAAGACATGGAACAGTGGTGAACCTTCCCAGGAGTGGCCGGCCGCCCAAAATTACCCCAAGAGCGCAGCGACGACTCATCCAAGAGGTCACAAAAGACCCCACAACAACGTCCAAGGAACTGCAGGCCTCACTTGCCTCAGTTAAGGTCAGCGTTCATGCCTCCACCATCAGGAAAAGACTGGGCAAAAATGGCCTGCATGGCAGAGTTCCAAGGAGAAAACCACTGCGGAGCAAAAAGAACATCAAAGCTCGTCTCAATTTCTCCACAACACATCTTGATGATCCCCAAGACTTTTGGGACAACATTCTGTGGACCGATGAGACAAAAGTGGAACTCTTTGGAAGGTGTGTGTCCAAGTATATCTGGCGTAGAAGGAACACTGCATTTCATAAAAAGAACATTATACCAACAGTAAAATATGGTGGTGGTAGTGTGATGGTCTGGGGCTGTTTTGCTGCTTCAGGACCTGGAAGACTTGCCGTGATAAAAGGAACTATGAATTCTGCTGTCTACCAAGAGATCCTGAAGGAGAATGTCCGACCATCTGTTCGTGTACTCAAGCTGAAACGAACTTGGGTTCTGCAGCAGGACAATGATCCTAAACACACCAGCAAGTCCACCACCGAATGGCTGAAGAAAAACAAAATGAAGACTTTGGAGTGGCCTAGCCAAAGTCCTGACCTGAATCCAATTGAGATGTTGTGGTATGACCTTAAAAAGGCCGTTCATGCTCGAAAACCCTCTAATGTAACTGAATTAGGACAATTCTGCAAAGATGAGTGGGCTAAAATTCCTCCAGGACGCTGTAAAAGCCTCATTGCACGTTATCGCAAACGCTTGGTTGCAGTTGTTGCTGCTAAGGGTGGCCCAACCAGTTATTAGGTTTAGGGGGCAATCACTTTTTCACACAGGGCCATGATGGTTTGGATTTTTTTTTCACCTTTAATAATAAACACCTTCATTTACAAATTGCATTTTGTGTTTACTTGTGTTGTCCTTGACTATTGTTTAAATTGGTTTGATGTTCCGAAACACTTAAGTGTGACAAACATGCAAAGGAACAGGAAATGAGGAAGGGGGCAAACACTTTTTCACACCACTGTATATATATATATATATATATATATATATATATGATTGCTACTGCCTATCAGCCTTAACCTTATTCAAAGAAAGCTCACCCCTTCCTTATTGTGAAACTGAACTGCAAAGAGTTAAGAGGATTGTGCCTCCTTTCCGAGACTACACCAAAGACAAAACACCAATATCTTAGAAGGAAGCCCTATATACCCTATATAGCTATGATCGATTGCTACCCCCTGTATGGAAATCAGCCAGCCAAAAGCTTATACATTGTCACAATATTATGTTTTACATGTGCCTTGTCTTGTCTGAAGCAAAAGTCCGGCTGCTATTATATAAGCTGCGAAAAGAGGAAACAATAAAGAAGAAGTAACTTTACACCGAACTGTGTGTGTCTCGGAGTGAATTACTTCGGTGTGCGCACTCCATACAGAAATTATACCAGGATATAAAAGTCCGGATGGTTCAGTCCAATCCAACACAATTTGGTGCCCAACGTGGGGTCAAATTATTACTCCACACCACCAAAGATCTGGCCCCATCATTGGAACACCCCAATCGAGAATAACTGCGGCACAAAGGGCTCCCCTGATGTACATAACATTGAACCCCCCCCTTTTTTTGCGAGCCCACCGGACCCTGAAAAACAGCCCATGCCATTTTACAGAAGGATTGCCCAAATACGAAAAGACATACGCTGCCGCGTGGCCCCGATTTGGGGAGCCTGTGTGAAATGAAGGCAGGGGATGCTTACTGGCCGGTGATGGAGAAATGCTTCGATGAGTGTACAGTTTATAGTGACAATAGCTATGACTCAGGATGTGAATTTGTGTCCCAATTGAAGGCCTGGGCTCAAGATCTCCTGGCCAAGACCAAGCGACTAGTATACAAGATATTACACGGGACAAGGGCAAATCTGTGGAGAAATTTCACACTAGAATCACACAAGTGTTTACTGATTTGGGTTTCGGCATGCAGAACAAAGCACAAACACACACATGCTGGCTGTCGTATTTGTCTCGGGTCTCAAAGAACCAATCCAAAAGGGTCTGCTCTTATCACGCCCAGAGTACAGAGTATTACCCCTTGATACGTTGTTATTAGTGGCAAAAGGTCTAGAATCCTCACAGAGCAACAGAAAGGTAGCTCCCCTCATGATGGCCTCTGACACACCGTATCTGCCCCCAGCAACACAAAATCCGCGTGTCTGCTACAACTGCGGAAGACCCGGCCACTTCAAAAGAGAATGCCGAAGCCCTCTGAAGTTTACCCACAGACAACCAGGCCCCAACCGTGGTCCGCACAAAAACGCTCAATATCAGAGACATGACACCCCACCTCGCCCCTCTCCGGATCAAACAGACCTTCTCCACTAGGATTCCAGCAAGCCTGTGTCACCTACCCTTGCCATGGTATCCTCTGGAGACTTAGGAGGCCCTTTTGCAAAAATAACCCTTCCCATCGAGGGCCAGCCTACCACTTTCCTATGTGACACAGGTGGTGCCAGATCCGTGATCAGGGCAGAATAACTACCCGATACCTCATTCCTATCAGACATTGATATAACATGCGTGGGGGTTGGTGGAACACCCAGGAAGAATCCCCTAACCCGCCCTCTACAAGTTGGCAATTTTCCTGACCTACTAGCAAGTTTTGTGGTCTCGCCCACATGCCCCTTAAATCTGTTAGGGGCTGACGTCTTGTCCAGACTCCAGGCTTCTATTTCTTTCCAACCCGATGGTGGTGTCCTGGTCTCCTCACCGCTAACCATCGATGATGCCTCAGCTATGTTCCACCCCCCTTCTTTTATCCCTGGATGCACAAGGTGAGGCTGGAATCCCAAAGGAGGTCTTGGATCGAGTCCCCCCATGCCTGGGGTTCACAGGGCCTGAAGATATAGGACACCTAAAAGAGCCACCAGTCATGGTGCAACTGAAGCCTGGGGCCCCCTTGCCCCCAAAGCCACAATACCCCTTGAAACCAGCTCAATCTGCATCCATCTCAAAGCAAGTCAAGGCCCTTTTGTCAAATGGAGCTCTGGTACCTCCCCGTGTAACACACCTCTGTTTCCAGTGAAGAAACGAACCGCAAAAAGAGAGACAGAAAAATACAGAATGGTAGAAGACCTCAGGGCCGTGAACGAAGCTACTATACTGGAAACACCCATCGTGCCCAACCCACACACCTTGCTGGCAGGAATACCACCCACAGCAAAATAACTTACAGTGGTCGACCTGGCAAACACTTTCTTCCGTATCCCTCTTGACCCCGTTGCCAATTCCTGTTTGTTTTCACCCACGAGGGGCGGGGCTATACCTGGACTGTTATGCCACAAGGGGCCCAGAACTCCCCCTCCTAATTTGCCAAAGCAATGGCCCTCATTCTGGACACCTGGATGGAATTGCACCCGGACATTGTACTCCTCAAGTATGTAGATGACCACCTGCTCTGTGCAGATACCCTTGGAAATGCCTCAATCTTCTCCGAAAGTCTCTTCCGCTACCTAGCCAAGCAAGGATGCAAGGCCTTCGAAGCAAAAGGTTCAGTGGTACAGAGAAAGGGTGGTTTTCCTAGGTCACTGCATCTCCCAAGGCACTCGATATCTCACTGAAGAAAGAATTGCTGTAATCAGGGCCATCCCCTTGCCTCAAGGTCAAAAGCCCCTACATGCTTTTCTAGGATTAATCTCCTATTGTCACTCCTGGATCCCAGGAGCCTCCCTCTTGATGCAACTTTTCTATGATGCCCTGAAATCTGATCTTTCTTTCCCCAGAGGCTATGAACAATTTTGAGGTTCTGAAGGAGATCCTCTCCACGGACTTACAAACTGTTTGTCTCAGAGAGACAAGGACATGCCACAGGAGTTTTGGCTCAGGCCCATGGCAACCGGCTCAGACCCATTGGTTATTACTCCTGCCAACTGGATTCAGTGGCCGGGGGGGACCCTCCTGTCTCAGAGCCGTCTTTGCAGCCCAAGCTCTTCTGGACAAGACCACTGACCTTGTGTTGGGCCACCCTCTGATCCTCCTTGCCCCTCATGAGATAACTGCCATATTGAACCAAATAAAGTGTAAGCACCTGTCCTCAGCAAGACACCTCAGACTCCAGTGTGCCTTGCTTCTCCCCGATAACATCACTCTCCTCCGATGTGATACCCACTCTACTTCCCCTTCTCGAGGGTGGAACCTCTTTGGAGAATGAAGATCCTCATCTCATCGCTCATGACTGCTTCGAAGTGATGAAAATGCAAACAACACACCTACCAACAGTCAGTGGAACAGCCCTTGAGAATCCTGACTTGACAATTTTTGTGGATGGTTCCAAGTATGCAGACAGCACTGGACAGTACCACACAGGATATGCAGTCACCACCGAAGATACAGTTCTTCAGGCTTCAGCATTACCCTCCTCCATGTCTGCCCAGGAAGCAGAACTCCAGGCCCCGACTATGGCATGCAAATTGGCAGAAGGAAAGAGAGCCAACTATGGCATGAAAATTGGCAGAAGGAAAGTATTATATTTATACAGATTCAAGACATGCCCTTGGCGTTGACTGTGATTTCGGGGTCATCTGGAAAATCAGGGGGTTCCTAACAGCAGCAGGTACACCTGTAAAACACAGTTCAGCTATCAAGGACTTAATGGATGCCCTACTCCTCCCAACACAGGTGGCTATACTTAAGGTGAAGGTGCACGGCAAACTGAATTCCCAAGAAGCACGAGGCAATCACCTGGCAGATACCTCTGCAAAACAAGCTACAAATGGAAGTGGTCAGCAAAGTGAATGCACCCATCCTGGATGATCCAATGAATACCCCTGAAGAATCTGTACAAACCACCATGATTCTATAAAACCCTCTTGTGAACAGGACCCATCTCAAGGAGCAACAAGAGGCAGCTGACCAAGAAGAGAAAGAAGTGTGTATCAAGAAAGGAGCTACAGAACCTGAAGGAATCATGGAATTAAACAAGAGACCGTGTCTGCCACGATCAATGTTTCCCACAGTGGTACAGTGGGCCCACGGTGTCTCTCACCTGTCGGAACCCTCGATGAACACCTTGATCAACAAATACTACTTGGCTCCAGGGATCATCCCACTTACCAACAACTTCTGCAAGTCATGCACCATCTGTGCCAAATGCAACCCAGGAAGAACAGAAAAGGTACCTTTGAAGCATCTAGCAAAGGCCCAGTACCCCTTACAGAGAATGCACATCGACCACATCCAGATGCCAAAAAGTGTCCGATACAAGTAAACATTAGTCATCATTGACATGTTCTCAGGATTGCCTGAAGCCTACCCCATCACCAACATGACAGCAAAGACTTCAGACAGAAATAATGTGCAGATATGGCGCCCCAGAGGTTATAGAGAGTGAACGGGGTCGGCTTTCACGGCCTCAGTGACCAGAGAAATATGGACAGCTTTAGGGGTCACACTAGCTTTCCACACCCCATACCATCCTCAAAGCAGTGGGAAAGTGGAAAGATTGAATGGCACAAAAAAGTCTAGAATGCAAAAAAATGTCTCAGGAAACAGGAATGAGTTGGCCAGATAGCCTACCCTTTGTCTTATTCAGTGTTAGGTACACTCCAAGGGGGAGCCATGGTCTGTCACCCTATGAGATATTGTATGGCTCAGCCCCAAGTTTGGGTTGTTACTTCCCACAACAGTCACAACTCCAATCTGATGTGTTGACTGATTATGAGACTGCTTTAACTCGAGAATTAACTCGTATCCATCCGCAGGTATTTTCTTCCATTCCAGATCCTGAGTTAGATACAGGAACACACAAGCTGGTCCCCAGTGACTGGGTCCTGATAAAGAAGTTTGGGGGAAAGCGCACCCTTGAACCCAGATATGATGGTCCTTTACAGGTTCTCCTGACAACCGCCACGTCAATCAAGGTGGCTGGGAAGAACTCGTGGACAGGGCCGGATTAAGAGCATCCTGTGCTTGGTGCTGAGGATTTTGATGGGCCTTTTACTGGGCACCCTTCTGCTTTCCAAGAGCCTGTACTGGCATGCGCCCAAACTCAAAAGAGCGCAGCCGCACAGGCATAACACTAGGGAAGCCTGGCATTTGATTTGCCAAGTTTCTGTAAGGGCCATGCATCGGCGTGCCCTCTGAGCTGAAAGAGTGCAGCTGCGCAGGCCTAACACTATGGAAGCCCCAGACTTCTATAAGAGCCCTGCATTGGCGTGCCCCAGGCTTCTGTTAGGACTGCTCATGCAGTGCCCATTATTAATCTCACCACCCTGCCCAAGCGGTGCATGTGGAATGCAGGGCCCGTCAGGGGAGATCTCTTCCCGTTGGCCCATTGCTTTTCATGTCCTTTTTGGGTGGCTGGGCCTATATTAAGGTAGGGGCCTGGAGCTGCAGCTCCAATAGCCCCTATGTTAATCCAGCCCTGCTCGTGGATACACGCCTCCCACTGCAAGAAGGTCCCTGTACCCAAGGAGACCGAGGGGACTAAACCATGATCCTGTATATATCCTTTTCATTGTGATTATTGTTCAGGCACAGGAGGTAGCCATCAAACAGGCAGATGGCATAACACAATTCTGGTATAACCCCTTCCCGCCGAGCGTACGCAGATATGCGTACTCGGCTTCCGGGGGGTATACCGGGATGATGCCCGCACCTGCAGGAATCATCCCGGTACCGTCTTCTACAGCGGGCGATTGGCTATCCAGCCATAACAACCGATGCGGCTAAAAGCCGCTCGGCTGTTATGCCGGAGGAGCGGGAGGGGACGTCCCCCCCTCCCGCCGCCTCCCGCCGCTGTTACCGGTGCTCCCGCTCGATCAGGAGCACCGATTGCGTGTCCGATGGCTCCGGCCGCTGGGGAGGAACTGGAAAGAAGCCGTAATCGGCTTCGTTCCAGTCTCCTCATAGTAAACACGGAAGCGACGTCATGACGTCACTTCCCGTTTACTCGGCTGCCAATGGCGCCGGTTTTAAAAAAATATCCGGTATTCAGAATCGCCGTTTTCGGCGATCTGAATACATTGAAGTGTAAAGGAGGGGTGGGGGGTCTTTTAGACCCCCGATCCCTCCATAAAGAGTACCTGTCACCGCCTATTACTGTCACAAGGGATGTTTACATTCCTTGTGACAGCAATAAAAGTGATCAAAATTTATTTTATTTTTTTTTTAAACAATTTAGTAATTTTAAAATAAATAAAATAAATAAAAAAAAATAAAAAATTTTTTAAAGCGCCCGCCGTCCCCGCGAGCTCGCAAAGCAAAGAAAACGCATACGGAAGTCACGCCCGCGTATGTAAACGGTGTTCAAATCACACATGTGAGGTATCGCCGCGATCGTCAGAGCGAGAGCAATAATTCTAGCACTAGACCTCCTCTGTAACGCTAACCTGGTAACCGTAAAAAATGTTTAAAGCGTCACCTATTGAGATTTTTAGGTACCGTACTTTGTCGTCAATCCACAAGTGCGTGCAATTATAAAGTGTGACATGTTTGGTATCTATTTACTCGGCGTAACATTATCTTTCACATTATGCAAAAAAAATGGGATAATTTTACTGTTTTTTTTTTTTTAATTAATGAAAGTGTACCTTTTCCCAAAAAGTTGCATTTAAAACACCGCTGCGCAAATACCGTGTGACATAAAATATTGCAACAATCGCCGTTTTATTCTCTAGAGTCTCTGTTAAAAAAATATATATAATGTTTGGGGGTTCCAAGTAATTTTCTAGTAGAAAATATGGATTTTAACTTGTAAACACCAAATTCCAAAAACAGGCTTAGTCATGAAAGGGATAATTCATCTAATACACATGTTGCCACCTTTATATCTCCTTATGAAAAAATACTTCCAGGTACTTATCACGCGAGCCGGTCCAATGATAGAGCATTAGGCCCCGGGACTATATATATATGTGTTCCTGACACCAATTGGGGTAACAGTTGTGATTACTGGAGGTCAGTGGGCTGGAACACCAGAACAGACTGGGGTTACAAGCCCATGAACGCCTTGAATAGAAAGGACAGAAATGGGAAGTCACTTATATAAGTAGAATGGCAATCCTGAAGCACACGATTCCCAGACAGTTCAGGCTGACCAATGAGAATCCTATCATAAAGAAAAAGAATGGTCAGTAATATCGTGTAGTGACTGATGGATGGTATTGTCCTCTAACCTCCAACACAATATCAACAAAGATAGTGTGGGTTCCCACAGACAGGTAACCCCAAGAAAAAGTGAGGATCACTGAGGAACAATAACCATTAATGTATAACCATTTCAAAAATGTATTTTATACAAAAATATTTGCCATCTGACATTGAAAAATTCATAGATATGTCACTTAACCACGTAAAACATAGTATGTGGAAGGGCAACCTTGGGGAAACCCTGTGTAAAATAGGTATCCAAGATTAGAAAATTCTCTCCAATCCTGGCAAGTACTAGCCTCGGGTGGGACACTGATACACAGACAACTCGTGTTAACAAACAACATATAATATAAACACCGTCCGGACGCCAGTAGGATCTGACCCTGGTCCCAGATTTGCATAAATACCAGAAAACTTGATAGATTACAAATTTAAGGCCAAAAAAGCTGCAAAATCAGCAAAAACCAGCAATATAGGGCAAGTGTTGAATCCCCCCCGGTGGCTCGAGCCGACAAAAAGTAAGAAAAGTGTAAGACAGAAACTGGCCAGGAAAATATATAATGTCATCGTAAACCTCAAAATATCAACAAAAACTTCCCAAAATGTATCTGGCGTAATCCTGTATGCGCGTTAATTGCCATGCGTGATGATAGTGTTATCAGTCAATATATGGCAGTCAGTTTCAAATAGGGCTTATATAGATGTTCGAATACTGAAAATGAGGGTCACGGAACATGCCGCTATATAGTCACTATATACCTATATAAACCTTTCCTTTGGCAACGTAAGTGTACTATTTCATGGCAGGTTTTAAACCGTTGGTGCAAGCCTGTCCATAGCGTCCGCTGTGAGGACAGCGGTAACACAACCAGGTTAACCGTATCAAAGTGTGACTACTTGCGTGTATCACCAGCTCCACTCAGTCTTGGATAGAGCATTCTGGCCATCAATCGCCGCGCTGGGGTGCTTCACCCGGTGCTGCAATCCTGCGTACACTTTCATACCAATACCGGCATTAGTAGACTCCTGGTCAGTTCGTATCAAGTCCTGTATCCTGTTACGATCGGCTCACTGCCTCATGGGGATCCTTCTCCGCTGCTTTCGCAGCGTGATGTCCAGGCGGAAGTGACGTCAACGCGTTTCACAAGCAGTAGTGTGTAGCCTATGATGGGGAAATGGACATTACAGTTTTAGAAAGAATTTCTAACTGAAAGACATGTTCAATAACCCAGAGTGGGTAGTTCCCCAAACTACATCTAACTCCCTGAGGCCCCATTTGCAGACACTAGGGGACATGGTGGCCATAGCAGACCCTACCTTCGAGGACACTATGGCCGCAGAGACCGGGTTCTAAGATGCCAATCTCTATGTGTGTGGGGGGGCTAGACCTCATTTGGGAACAGTACCCCTAAACATACCCCCAGAACACGAGACTTGTTTCCTCAGCCTATTTACCAAATCAACCACTAACCACTCCCTGTGTGAACATTGGAAAAAAGAGTATCCTATAGTCACCAAGACCCCCCAAGCCAGGAGAAGGCATCACCATATATCCTGGCAATTACACAGGTTATGGACGGTATCAGGGAGTGGGGAAACCTCTTGGAAATTTCACCACAGGTTACTGCGGATCTTATAGTGAGGTATCCGCAGATCGGGTGCAAAATCAAATCCAGTCTGTAGGAGACATGAAAATCAGAAGTAGGATGACAGGACAATGGACGGGGAATGTGCACTGGCTAAGGCCATAATGCCTCTGCATATTTTCTCAGTAATCCTGGAACCAGAAACAAACAACACACCCAGGCCTAACAGGAGACGTAGGAGTGCCCCAGCGGGGAGCTTTGATCCGCATGTATATATAGATTCCATAGGTCCCAAGGGGGATCCCAGATGAGTTCAAAGCAAGAGACCAGGTAGCAGCAGGATTTGAGTCTCGTATCCCCATCATCACTGTAAACAAGAATGTAGATTGGATAAGCTACATCTACTATAACCAACAAAGGTTTGTAAACTACACCAGGGATGCACTACAAGATTAAGGCCTCATGCACACGAGACGCAGTTAAACGCGCGTTCAGATGCAGTTGGACAGTTTTTTCAACTGCACCTGAACTCATTCAATGTTATCCTATGTGTCCATGCACACAGTCTCGTTTTTTTCCGTTTATATGCAGTTGCGTTTAATCTCGTTTTTCCAGAAGCAAAAAAATGCGTTCAGAAACAAAAATTTCTGCGTTTCAGACGCAAAACGCGGCAAAACGCGGTAAAACGCGGCAAAACGCCGCTACCGCGTTTAGCCGCGTTTGCGTTTATATGCGTTTTTAAAGGTGACCTTTTTTTTTACATTAAAAATCTCAAAAATGATTGCAAATGATGAAAAACCATTAGAAAAATATTTTAAACAATTGCAATTGCAAGTGGACAATCCACAACTTGTAGCAAGTGACGTGGCAAGTGGACAATCCACAACTTGTGGCAAGTGACATGGCAGGTGGCAAGTGATGTGGCAAGTGGACAATCCACAACTTGTGGCAAGTGACGTGGCAGGTGAAGTGGCAAGTGACGTGGAAAGTGGACAATCCACAACTTGTGGCAGGTGACGTGGCAAGTGACCTGGCAGGTGACGCGGCAAGTGACTTGGCAGGTGACGTGGCAAGTGGAAAATCAACAACTTGTGGCAGGTGACTGGCATGTGACGTGGCAAGTGGACAATCCATAACTTGTGGCAGGTGACGTGGCAAGTGACGTGGCAAGTGGACAATCCACTTGTGGCAGGGGACGTGGCAAGTGACGTGGCAAGTGGACAATCCACTTGTGGCAGGTGATGTGGCAAGTGACGTGGCGAGTGGACAATCCACAACTTGTGTCAGGTGACGTGGCAAGTGGACAATCCACAACTTGTGGCAGGTGATGGGGCAAGTGATGTGGCAAGTGGACAATCCACTTGTGGCAGGGGATGTGGCAAGTGACGTGGCGAGTGGACAATCCACAACTTGTGTCAGGTGACGTGGCAAGTGGACAATCCACAACTTGTGGCAGGTGATGTGGCAAGTGATGTGGCAAGTGGACAATCCACTTGTGGCAGGTGACGTGGCAGGGGATGTGGCAAGGGACGTGGCAAGGGACGTGGCAAGTGGACAATCCACAACTTGTGGCAGGTGATGTGGCTGGTGACGTGGCAAGTGGACAATTCACATCTTGTGGCAGGTGACGTGGCAGGTGACGTGGAAAGTGGTGTGGCAAGTGGACAATCCACAACTTGTGGCAGGTGATGTGGCTGGTGACGTGGTAAGTGGACAATCCACAACTTGTGGCAGATGGCATGGCAGGTGACGTGGAAAGTGGACAATCCACATCTTGTGGCAAGTGACGTGGCAGGTGATGTGGCAAGTGACGTGGCAAGTGGACAATCCACAACTTGTGGCAGGTGACGTGGCAGGTGATGTGGCAAGTGATGTGGCAGGTGATGTGACAAGTGGACAATCCACATCTTGTGGCAAGTGACGTGGCAGCTGATGTGGCAAATGACGTGGCAGGTGACGTGGCAAGTGACATGGCAAGTGGACAATCCACATCTCGTGGCAAGTGACGTGGCAGGTGATGTGGCAAGTGACGTGGCAAGTGGACAATCCACAACTTGTGGCAGGTGACGTGGCAGGTGATGTGGCAAGTGACGTGGCAGCTGACGTGGCAAGTGGCATGGCAAGTGGACAATCCAAAACTTGTGGCAGGTGACGTGGCAAGTGACGTGGCAGGTGACGTGGCAAGTGATGTGGCAAGTGGACAATCCACAGCTTGTGGCAAGTGACTTGGCAAGTGGACAATCCACAACTTGTGGCAGGTGACGTGGCAAGTGAACAATCCACAACTTGTGGCAGGTGACGTGGCAAGTGACGTGGCAGGTGCTGTGGCAAGTGACGCGGCAAGTAGACAATCCACAACTTGTGGCAGGTGATGTGGCAAGTGACGTGGCAGGTGATGTGGCAAGTCACGTGGCAAGTGGACAATCCACAACTTGTGGCAGGTGATGTGGCTGGTGACGTGGCAAGTGGACAATCCACAGCTTGTGGCAGGTGGCATGGCAGATGACGTGGAAAGTGGACAATCCACATCTCGTGGCAAGTGACGTGGCAGCTGACGTGGAAAGTGACGTGGCAAGTGGACAATCCAAAACTTGTGGCAGGTGACGTGGCAAGTGACGTGGCAGGTGACGTGGCAAGTGATGTGGCAAGTGGACAATCCACAGCTTGTGGCAAGTGACGTGGCAAGTGGTCAATCCACAACTTGTGGCAGGTGACGTGGCAGGTGACGTGGCAAGTGAACAATCCACAACTTGTGGCAGGTGGCGTGGCAAGTGACGTGGCAGGTGATGTGGCAAGTGACGCGGCAAGTAGACAATCCACAACTTGTGGCAGGTGATGTGGCAAGTGACGTGGCAGGTGATGTGGCAAGTCACGTGGCAAGTGGACAATCCACAACTTGTGGCAGGTGATGTGGCTGGTGACGTGGCAAGTGGACAATCCACAGCTTGTGGCAGGTGGCATGGCAGATGACGTGGAAAGTGGACAATCCACATCTCGTGGCAAGTGACGTGGCAGGTGATGTGGCAAGTGACGTAGCAAGTGGGCAATCCACAATTTGTGGCAGGTGACGTGGCAGGTGATGTGGCAAGTGGACAATCCCCAACTTGTGGCAAGTGACGTGGCAAGTGGACAATCCACAACTTGTGGCAGGTGCCGTGGCAAGTGACACGGCAAATGCAAGTGTACAACTGCTCTCTATGCTGCTGCTGCTCACTCTGATCAAAATAGCAGAAATAGTTAAAAAAAATGCTTTGAGAGCTTGGGGAGGGTCTACATGATGTTATCTTTATAAACGCGTTTAAACGCAAACGCGTCTAAACGCGTCTAAACGCGGCATGCAAACGCGGCAAAACGCGCGTTTCTAAACGCGCGTTTCAGCTTTTTTTTAACAGAGGATTCATCTGCGTCTCGTGTGCATGAGGCCTTAGCCGAGCAACTAGAGGCCACTTCACAGATTACCTTCCAAAACCGTATGGCTTTGGACAGTGGAGTCACTAGGGGGTGGCTTTTGGGGCTAGAGCCCGGAATCTGGGGCCCATAGCCCTGAGTCTCCAAGGGGATGGGAGGTTCTCTGGGGACCCTGATTTTAAGAGGCAGGCTCTCTGGGGAACCTGTATTAAAAGGGGAGGCTCTCCGGGGACCCTAATGTAAGGGGGGGGGGCTCTCTGGGAACCCTCATGTAAGTGGGGGGCTCTCTGGGACCCTGATGCAAGGGGGAGGCTCTCTGGGGACCCTGATGTAAGGGTGGGCTCTCTGGGGACTCCGATGTAAGGAGGAGGCTCTCTGGGGACCCTGATGTAAGGGTGGGCTCTCTGGGGACTCCGATGTAAGGAGGAGGCTCTCTGGGGACTCCGATGTAAGGAGGAGGCTCTCTGGGGACCCTGATGTAAGGGTGGGCTCTCTGGGGATCCTGATGTATGGGTGGACTTTCTGGGGACCCTGATGAAAGGGGGGGCTCTCTGGGGACTCCGATGTAAGGAGGAGGCTCTCTGGGGACTCCGATGTAAGGAGGAGGCTCTCTGGGGACCCTGATGTAAGGGTGGGCTCTCTGGGGACCCTTATGTAAGGGTGGGCTCTCTGGGGACCCTGATGTATGGGTGGACTTTCTGGGGACTCTGATGTAAGGGTGGGCTCTCTGGGGACTCTGATGTAAGGAGGAGGCTCTCTGGGGACTCCGATGTAAGGAGGAGGCTCTCTGGGGACCCTGATGTAAGAGTGGGCTCTCTGGGGACCCTGATGTAAGGGGGGGGCTCTCTGGGGACCCTGATGTAAATGGAGGGCTTTCTGGGAATATATACACACACACATACACATATATTACTGTATATACATGTGTATGCCCACCCAAGAGTAAGACTTTCTTTACTTCGCTGCTATGGGCTCTAGCTCCAGATCTTTTGTAGTCCTGGCAATGCCCCTGGCTCTGGATAAGGTCCTAGCTGAGAAGGGGGATGTGTGTAAAATGTTACCCGAGACAAGTACATGCTGTACCTATATACCAGGCAACACTGGCCCAAATGGTAAAGTGAGTCTGGCCATCAGGAATCTTAAGGATTTGTCTGAGGAATTAAAAAAGAATTCAGGGCTCTCCAACCCCTGGGATCAGAACTTCACCTGGATCAGGGGGGGGGGTGGCAGGGAATATTAAAACAGATCGGAATAGCCATCCTAATCATTTTAGTGACCTTGGCTGTGATAGTCTGCTGTATTCTCCCCTGTCTTAAAAAGTGTGTAGAAAAAGCTGTTGACCAATCTACTCCCAAATATGTGAACCAGGAAACACCTTACACTCCATTACAGACACTCCCTCCCTGAGATGCAACACCATAGGGTTACAGGGATAGGGAGCACCTGCCCCTCTCTAAGCTGTATCGAGGAGGGGTAGTGAGTTAGTAAGGTTGAATAAAAACACCAGTACAACCTGTAAATGGCTCCTATCCCTGTACATTGCACACTCACATCGGTCCCTACCCTCAAGGAGCCCACAATCCAAGGTCCCCATTCATATACTAGGGCCAATTTACCAACCAGCATGTCTTTGTAGTGTGGGAGGAAACCCAAGCAGGCACAGGGAGAACATGCAAACTCCAGGCAGGTAGTGTCATGGTTGGGATTTGAACCAGCGACCCTTCTTACTGCTAGGTGAGAGTGCTAACCACTACACTACTGTGCTGCCCCAAAGCACAGTTACCTCCACTTGGCTGGTTCTTCCACGTCTAGGGGTTCTCAGAGTTAGTACCCAACAATTTTGGACGCTGACACCTTAAAAGTCCTTTAGAAAAGGTTTTTTATTTGCAGGGGTAATAACATCCAACAACACAGTCTCATATGGGAACAGAGGACAAGGGTAAAGAAACTCAGGCACCTCGAACTGCAATATCAGAAAGTCTCTAATACCACCCAGAGAGTAGCCACTCGCAGCTGGGCGCTTCAAGGCTGAACAAATCTCTAGCCAGAGATTATGGCAGTCAGCAATTTGATCCAGAACTTGTGATATCTTTGACCTTGAGTAACTGGTAACAGAAGTGAGCAGGAACCTTTTTCCTCAGTACCCGGAACGTTCTCTGTCTCCTTGGCAGTACTGGAAAAAGCGTGGAGTCGTCAATGTCCTTCACAACCCAGCAACCAGGCACTTCTCAGGATGCCAGCTTGCCGGCCCTCCTCCGAAGAGTCCTCCCCCGGTCGCTTACACGAGCTGCGGTGCCCGGGCGCCAAGCCGAGAGCCAGGGCTGCTGATAGGGGGGGACCACCAGTCCTCCTGTAGGGGGCCCCGGCACACAGAGGGGCCCAAACAGCAAGAGGAATCAGTGTTCTCGATATGAGGAGCAATTACAGAAAGATGCCCTGTGCGGCTCTCTGCAGCAGATAAAAGCTGGTTTCTCTCCCTCCCACCAGCTTTTAGCTGCTGCAGGGAGAGACACGGGGCATTGTTCCTGTAATTGCTTCCCCCTCCCTGTTCTATTATAAAAGGGCTCATTTACGCAGGTTCTCTGTTATGTTTGTGTCCGCTAATAATAATTTTAGTGTAGTCTGTATGGGGCCCCATGATTTCTAACAGCAGCCCTGCCGAGAGCATACCCGGAAGCCTTGAATCCTCCCTTAGTTACTGCACCTCGGACCAGCCGGTTCCGAGACTCGGGAACAGACGGATCCACACCCCAGACCAGGCGGGTCTATTGGGCTCAGCAAACTGAAGCATGTTGTGGAGCGACAAACGCTCCTGTGACCAGGACCCCTTGCGGGGCTACACCGGTCCAGAATCAGGAACAGAACGCTAGGGCCTCATGAACGAACCCAGAACATGTGACTTCAACATCTTAAGTACCCTTCCCCAGACTCCTCAGCGGGGCCCGGTGCACCCACTGATTGGCTCCGGGGAACGCTGATACCCAAAACATCCAACCAGGCCTGGTTCTGAGCCTGTCATGTGCACCTCACTGTACACAAGACCAGGCAGAGCTGTAACACAGCCCAGCCAAAACGGATGCAAAAGCTAAACCTACACAATTAACCCTCAGAACCCCTTTACTATTCTGAGGCAAAAACTACATTTGTACATGAATGACACTTTGTCCAAAGTGTCATCGCTACATATATATATATTACCCTCACATATACTGCTTACTGCTTATCAGCCTTAACCTTATTCAAAGATAGCTGCAAGCTCACCCCTCCCTTATTGTGAAACTGAACTGCAAAGAGTTAAGAGGATTGTGTCTCCTTTCTGGTACTACATCCAAGACACAACACCGATATCTTAGAAGGAAGTCACCTTATATAGCTACGATGGATTGCTACCCCCTATATGGACATAAACCAGCCAAAAGCTTATACATTGTCACAACATTATGTTTTACATGTGCCTTGTCTGACACAAAGGTCCGGCTGCTATTATATAAGCCTTGAAAAGAGGAAACAATAAAGAAGAAGTAACTTTACACTGAACTGTGTGTGTCTCGGAGTGAATTACTTCGGTGTGCGCGCTCCATACAGAAATTAGACCAGGAGCAGATATAAAAGTCCGGATGGTTCGGTCCGATCCAAGACACAGGAAACAGTCTAAGGACAAGACCGGTAGCACGCAAATGCAATCCAGCAAGCAGTCCAAGGTCAGGGCAGGTAGTGGGGAAAGTGCTGTATACAACTAAACTGTTGAAGGTCAGGATATGTTGCACACAAGTGTAATCCAGTCAATAGTACAAGGTCAGGGCAGGTAGTGGGCAAACATAATCCAGTAGAAAATCCGAAGTCAGAGCAGGTATCAGGCATGTGTTATTTAGTAAATAGTCTGCAAGTCAGGGCAGGCAAGGTGGCCGACAAATGTAATCAGGACAGGGCAGGCAAGTGTGATTCAGCAAACAGTTCCGGGTCAAGGCAGGTAGTGGGCAAGCATAAACCAGTACACAGTCCAAGATCGGGGCATGTAGCAAAGAAATATAATCCAGTAATCAGTCCAAGGTCAAGGCAGGTAGCGGGAAACGTAAACCAGTAAACAGTCTAAGGTCAGGGCAGGTAGCCAACAAACGTAATCCAGCAAACAGTACTAAAGCCACGAAAGGTAGCAGGCAAATGTAATCCAGCAGTCTAAGGTCAGGGCAGGTAACAGGCAAGCCTAATCCAGCAAACAGTCTAAGGTCAGGGCAGGTAACAGGCAAGCCTAATCCAGCATATAGTCTAAGGTCAGGGAAGGTAGCAGGCAAGCCTAATCCAGCAAACAGTCTAAGGTCAGGGCAGGTAGCGGGGAAACTTAAACCAGTAAACAGTCTAAGGTCAGGGCAGGTAGCGGGGAAACTTAAACCAGTAAACAGTCTAAGTTTAGGGCAGGTAGCCAACAAATGTAATGTCAAGAGAGGTGTACATAACCATCGCTGTACTGGTTATGTACGGCACAGCGATGAGGTCACTGCTACTTTTACAAGGTAATATCTGGGTTTGTAAAAGCATTAAGTGTTATAAAAATTAGATTTATGTCCTTTATGGCTATTGAGGAATATATGGAAATGAAGGTTTTCATGCCCAGAGCTTGAAGAGCATAAAAGCCGAGCCTCAGTCCTGGCATGACCTCTGCAACCCTGGTCACATGACTTTCCCCATGCCACCTGGCAGCTCTGCATTAGTACCCAACCCCCCCCCCCCAAGGAGTGTCTGTCAGCCTTATCACAATGGAAAAGGTGAGTCTCAGCGTGTAAACAAGCTCCATAAATAAAGCGGCTTACACCGGAGATTAGGATGAGAGTCATAGGGACGTGTCCCGCGCACGTGACTCATCTCTATGGGGAGATACAAACCGAGCAATGCCGTGCTGCAACCCATACTGGCCAAGAAATGATCATATTCCACCCACAGCTAACCGGCCACCAACATGGAGACCCAACTCCACCGACAGCAGCTTGGACCCCTTCCGTTATCGGGGGGGGGGGGGTCTGAACAGGAAGACCTAAATTTGGTGCGCCGCTCATACAGTACACCTAAAAACCCCAACCACTAAAACCTCCTACGAGTTTTAACACGTCAACTCAGACCTTGTTCTATTTAAATCTGCAGCTTCCATTAAATTAATCCCCGGTGATCCTGCCATGGAGGTCCTTGTTCAGACACTTCCTGTTTTAGGGTGACAACGCTCCGTCCCCGTCTCCCAGTTGTGCTCCTGTGTTGTCACCCCTCTCACACGCTCCCCTGACTGATACAACAGCCAATAGGATATAAACAAAAGGATCTCCAAATAGAAACTCACCGCAGCATAAATGTAACAAAAGAGTTTATTGAACATAAAAATGTATAAAGTATCAATAAACTTCTTTAGCTACATTTATGCTGAGCTTCTATTTGGAGTTCCTTTTGTTTTTCCTTTTATCCTATTTTGCCTGAACTCCAGAAAGCCCACCTAATACCAGATTGAGTGGAGTGGATTGTTTAATTGAGGTTTTCCCTTTTTATCCTCTTTTGAATACAAATACAACCGGCAGCCATGGCACCGCACATTGATCCGGTGTGGTCCATTAGTCACTAATCACTAATCATCTGATGAGCAGGTGACACTGGAGGCAGCGCATGTAGACAGGAAGTGGTTGGAAGAGGCTGCTGTGGGGCCCAGAAGCACGGGGGTGGGGGGTCAGAAGCACGGGGGTGGGGGGTCAGAAGCATGGGGGTGGGGGGCCCAGAAACATGGGGATGGGAGGCCCAGAAGCATGGGGGTGGGGGGGTCAGTTGCTATTGACTACACAGCGATGTGTACAGCCTGGCACCAAGGGCACTGATAACACTTCTGCGTGGCATTAGCACTAAAGTGCACCAAAAAGGTGCCCTAGCATAGTCAGAAGCACACAGCTGTTCTGCTGTCAGTAAAATTAAGTCAGGAGAGGATGGGGGGGGGGGGGTTGGGCCAAGCCATGCTGTGTGTATCTAGAGACGCACACAGCCCAGCTCAAGTGCAAGCCCCCAGAGGAAGTGATTTCCTATGGGGGGGGGGGGCATAGAGAAGAGGAGGAGCCAAGAGCAGCAGCAGGGGACCCGAGAAGAGGAAGATCAGGCCGCTCTGTGTAAAACCATTTTTACAAAAAAATGTAAAATAAAGATTTAAAATCAACTTTCACTGCAAAGACCATCAAAATGTAATGGGGGGGGGGGGGGGGGGCATTCAATGTGGGTAAGTGGGTTTATAGTACTGACACCAATGTTGGGGGTTATTATTGCATCCACTGACACCAATGTTGGGGGTTATTATTGCATCCACTGACACCAATGTTGGGGGTTATTATTGCATCCACTGACACCAATGTTGGGGGTTATTATTGCAGCCACTGACACCAATGTTGGGGGTTATTATTGCATCCACTGACACCAATGTTGGGGGGTTATTATTGCAACCACTGACACCAATGTTGGGGGGTTATTATTGCAGCCACTGACACCAATGTTGGGGGTTATTATTGCAGTCACTAACACCAATGTTGGGGGTTATTATTGCATCCACTGACACCAATGTTGGGGGTTATTATTGCAACCACTGACACCAATGTTGGGGGTTATTATTGCAGTCACTAACACCAATGCTGGGGGTTATTATTGCATCCACTGACACCAATGTTGGGGGTTATTATTGCAACCACTGACACCAATGTTGGGGGTTATTATTGCAGCCACTGACACCAATGTTGGGGGTTATTATTGCAACCACTGACACCAATATTGGGGGGTTATTATTGCAGCCACTGACACCAATGTTGGGGGTTATTATTGCAACCACTGACACCAATGTTGGGGGGTTATTATTGCAACCACTGACACCAATGTTGGGGGGTTATTATTGCAGCCACTGACACCAATGTTGGGGGTTATTATTGCATCCACTGACACCAATGTTGGGGGTTATTATTGCAGCCACTAACACCAATGCTGGGGGTTATTATTGCAACCACTGACACCAATGTTGGGGGTTATTATTGCAGCCACTGACACCAATGTTGGGGGTCATTATTGCAGCCACTGACACCAATGTTGGGGGTCATTATTGCAGCCACTGACACCAATGTTGGGGGTTATTATTGCAGCCACTGACACCAATGTTGGGGGTTATTATTGCAGCCACTGACACCAATGTTGGGGGTCATTATTGCAGCCACTGACACCAATGTTGGGGGTCATTATTGCTGCCACTGACACCAATGTTGGGGGTTATTATTGCAGCCACTGACACCAATGTTGGGGGTTATTATTGCATCCACTGACACCAATGTTGGGGGTTATTATTGCAGCCACTAACACCAATGCTGGGGGTTATTATTGCATCCACTGACACCAATGTTGGGGGTTATTATTGCAGCCACTGACACCAATGTTGGGGGTCATTATTGCAGCCACTGACACCAATGTTGGGGGTCATTATTGCAGCCACTGACACCAATGTTGGGGGTTATTATTGCAGCCACTGACACCAATGTTGGGGGTCATTATTGCAGCCACTGACACCAATGTTGGGGGGTTATTATTGCAGCCACGGACACCAATGTTGGGGGTTATTATTGCATCCACTGACACCAATGTTGGGGGTTATTATTGCAGCCACTAACACCAATGCTGGGGGTTATTACTGCATCCACTGACACCAATGTTGGGGGGTCATTAGTGCAGCCACTGACACCAATGTTGGGGGGTTATTATTGCAGCCACTGACACCAATGTTGGGGGTTATTATTGCAGCCACTGACACCAATGTTGGGGGGTTATTATTGCAGCCACTGACACCAATGTTGGGGGTCATTATTGCAGCCACTGACACCGATGTTGGGGGTCATTATTGCAGCCACTGACACCAATGTTGGGGGGTTATTATTGCAGCCACTGACACCAATGTTGGGGGTTATTATTGCATCCACTGACACCAATGTTGGGGGGTTATTATTGCAGTCACTGAGACCAATGTGTTTTTTTTTTATCTCGGCCACTGACACCGATGTTGGGGGTTATTATCTTGGCCACTGACACCGATGTTGGGGGTTATTGATGCATCCACTAACACCAATGCTGGGGGTTATTATCTCGGCCACTGACACCAATGTTGGGGGTTATTATCTTGGCCACTGACACCAATGTTGGGGGTTATTATCTTGGCCACTGACACCGATGTTGGGGGTTATTGATGCATCCACTGGTAAATATATTCATATAATAATTGTCCTGGTGATGGGGGATTTGCTGACGCCGTGGCAGGAAGCTGCTCTCCTTAATCCCGGAGAGATGATTATCTTATCACACGAGAAATCTTCATACAAGTGAACGATCCAGAGACAATGTACAGCGGATACTCTGAGTCATGTGACCCGCTGCCTTTCTATGCACTTTGTCATTAATAGTGACTTCATTACAGAACTTCGGACACATGTATGAGGTCATCTACATGGACAGGAGACTGTGCTGACACTGTGCTCTGCTCATTCCTCATTTATAATAAAATGGAACTCCAGGCAAAAATCATTTTTGACTTATTCATTCTTTCACGTTCCTATCTATGAAATCTCTGCTGTTCTCCCCCATTTCAACCCACCCTCTTCTTACCCAGTGAACCTCTCTACTTCCACATCATTCCCTGCATGAGCGGCAGCTGCAGGGGAGAGGAGAGAACACTCGACAATACCTGGGAATTCCGGGAAGCCACGACATCACCTGTAGGCTCCCAGCCAATGCCGGTGCTCCCTCCTTCCCCCTGCAGCCGCCACTCACTGACACAGGTGATCACTTCAGCAGACCAGAATGGGCAAGAAATAGGCAGGTAAAAAGATCTTTTGATACACAGGGTAGGCAGGCTTTTTTTTGGGGGGGGGGGGGTTACACTATATCACCAAAAGTATTGGGACACCTGCCTTTACACGCACATGAACTTTAATGGCCCCCCAGTCTTAGTCCGGAGGGTTCAATATTGAGTTGGCCCTTTGCAGCTATAACAGCTTCACATCTTCTGGGAAGGCCGTCCACAAGGTTTAGGAGGGTGTCTATGGGAATGTTTGACCATTCTTCCAGAAGAGCATTTGTGAGGTCAGGCACTGAGGTTGGATAAATAAAAACAACTAGGGGAGCGCTTTTCCAAAGAATAGTACCCTGTTTCCCCGAAAATAAGACCTAGCATGATTGTCGGTGATGGCTGCAAAATAAGCCCTGCCCCCCAAATAAGCCCTACCCTGTTTCCCCGAAAATAAGCCCTACCCTGAAAATAAGACCTACAAGGACTTTAACTAGGGCTTATTTGGGGGGTAGGGCTTATATTGCAGCCATCACACTAGGTCTTATTTAATCACGCTAGGTCTTATTTTAGGAGAAACAGGTTATATAATCAATGATGATTGAATCCATATGAATCATGTGAACTTTATTGGCAAAGAAACAAATAGTACGTGTTGCTGCCAGAAAGTACATATACAAAACAAGATAAAATTCGGCAGATCAAATGCCCGGTGGCACCCGATGGGGCTCTATTGAAGTGTAGTTGGGTTGACACCTAATCCCTTTAAACCCGAACACCTATGAAATACACGGGTTCTGTGTATCACAAGGTCCTCCCACAAGGAGCTGGGGCAAAGATACCCCTTCATACATTATATTGCCCAAAGTATTGGGATATCCCTTAAAAACCATTGGCATTTAATGCAGATTTGGCACCAAGTGAGTTTAGTTACCACCATAATCAGCCACAGAACCCGAGTAATTAATATGTGTTCAGTATTAAAGGGATGAGGTGGCAGTCCTACGGTGTAGGTGCTCAGGAACGTGGACAGATAATCCAAAGATGCCAAAAGCAGAGGCCTGTCAGCCAGCCCTGAAGCTGAAGAGTGCGGAACGTCCAGGGAGATGATGGAAAAGGGACTGGCTGCGTTCCCTGTGATTCAAGGGGACATGCCATACTGGCGCTGGTGGGGTTAACCAGAGAAGCGGTGAGAGAGCGTTCCCTCTCACTTGGTCTTCTGAGTTTGTGAGCAGTGGCTTCAGTTTGGTGTTACCCTTCCTTGGTTATCTATTGTTGTGCCTGCTCGTTGTTGCAATCTCCCCTCTAATTCATCCCGAACGTGTTCTGTCGGGTTAAGGTCAGGACTCTGTGCAGGTCAATCAAGTTCCTCCTCCTTAAACACGCTCATCCATGTCTTTATGGACCTTGCTTTGTGCACTGGTGAGCAGTCATGTTGGAACAGGAAGGGGCCGTCCCCAAACTGTTCCCACAAAGTTGGGAGCATGAAATTGTCCAAAATGTCTTGGTATGCTGACGCCTTAAGAGTTCCCTTCACTGGAACTAAGGGGGGCCAAGCCCAACCCCTGAAAAACAACCCCCACACCATAATCCCTGCTCCACCCCCACACCATAATACCCCCTCCACCAAATGATTTGGACCAGTGCACAAAGCAAGGTCCATAAAGACATGGATGAGCATGTTTGGGGTGGAGGAACTTGACTGGCCTGCACAGAGTCCTGTCCTCAACCCGATAGAACACATTTGGGATGAATTTGAGTGAAGACTGCGAGCCAGGCCTCCACTTGCAATGCAGTCAGGAAAGTACCATTCTCCTGGCAACCGGCAAACCCAGACACGTCCATCGGATTGCCAGACAGAGAAGTGTGATTGGTCACTCCAGAAAACCCGTCTCTGCTGCTCTAGAGTCCAGTGGCGGCGTGCTTTACACCGCGGCAATCCGACGCTTTGCATTGCACCTGGTAATGTAAGGCTCGGCTATGGAAACCCATTCCATGAAGCTCTCTACGCACAGCGGTTGTGCTAATCTGAAGACCACACCAAGTTCGGAGGTCTGTAGCTATTGACTCTGCAGACAGTCGGTGACTTCTGCGCACTGTGCGCTTCAACATCGGCTGACCCCGCTCTGTCATTTTTATGTGGCCTACCGCTTTGTGGCTTGAGTTGCTGTTGTTCCTAGTTGCCACTTTGTTATAATGCCACTAACAGGTGACCGTGGAATATTTAGTAGCAAGGAAATTTCACGGACGGATTTATTGCACAGATGGCGAACCCAGTGCCACGTCACACGGTGCCACGCTTGAGTGACCCATTCTTTCACAAATGTTTGTAGAACCCGTCTGCATGCCTAGGTCCTCCGTTCTATACACCGGTGGCCATTGAGGTGGCCAGTCCAATGGTTTTGAGGGAAGTCCCAATACTTTGGGCAATATAGTGTATCAAGGGGTATCGGGGGCATCTGCCGATCTGGCAAATGTTGCTGATTAATATAAAGACATGAATTTTGATTATGATTCTTAGGGGACTGATGATGTTATATGATGCTATGGGGTGGGAGGGACCATTCATTCTGTGGTTCTGATTGGTGGATGTTCACTTGAATGCTCTTTCACAGCTGTATGTCCTTATCGCCTGCCTGACGAAGGGGTCCTGCGTGGCTCCGAAACGCTGCTCTGTACTATTTAGTGATGTGATCTTTCTTGGATAAAATCTATTTGGACGAAATTGATGATCCTTGGTGTCCTGGAGAATATCTACGTATTCTTCCCCACTGATCAGCAGTGAATTGGTTTTAGTCGGGGTTTCCTGAGACTTGAGAATGATTTTAGGGGTTCCTCTGGGGTAAGAAGGTGGAGAACGGTTGCTCTAATCTGCCCTTTCTCTGATGATGATTGGTCCCTTCTATGAACTCTCCAGTGTTATGTGGTTCTGACCACACGCCGCTCCCTATCGCTGTGTATCACATATGGCGGGGGGGGGGGACGGATGGTAGACGGGTGGAAGGCGGATGGTAGACGGGTGGAAGGTGGATGGTAGACGGGTGGAAGGCGGATGGTAGACGGGTGGAAGGCGGATGGTAGACGGGTGGAAGGTGGATGGTATGACGGATGGAAGGCGGATGGTAGACGGGTGGAAGGCGGATGGTAAATGGATGGAAGGCGGATGGTAGACGGGTGGAAGACGGATGGTAGACGGATGGAAGACGGATGGTAGACGGGTGGAAGGCGGATGGTAGACGGGTGGAAGGCGGATGGTAGACGGGTGGAAGGCGGATGGTAGACGGGTGGAAGGCGGATGGTAGACGGATGGAAGACGGATGGTAGACGGGTGGAAGGCGGATGGTAGACGGATGGAAGACGGATGGTAGACGGGTGGAAGGCGGATGGTATGACGGATGGAAGGTGGATGGTAGACCGGTGGAAGGCAGATGGTAGATGGGTGGAGAGCGGATGGTAGACGGGTGGAAGGCGGATGGTAGAGGGGTGGAAGGCGGATGGTAGATGGGTGGAAGGCAGATGGTAGACGGGTGGAAGGCGGATGGAAGACGGGTGGAAGGCGGATGGTAGACGGGTGGAGAGCGGATGGTAGATGGGTGGAAGGTGGATGGTAGACGGGTGGAAGGCGGATGGTAGACGGATGGAAGGCGGATGGTAGACGGGTGGAAGACGGGTGGAAGGCGGATGGTAGATGGGTGGAAGGCGGATGGTATGACGGGTGGAAGGCGGATGGTAGACGGGTGGAAGGCGGATGGTAGACGGGTGGAAGGCGGATGGTAGACGGGTGGAAGACGGATGGTAGACGAGTGGAAGGCGGATGGTAGACGGGTGGAAGGCAGATGGTAGACGGGTGGAAGGCGGATGGTAGACGGGTGGAAGGCGGATGGTATGACGGGTGGAAGGCGGATGGTATGACGGGTGGAAGGCGGATGGTAGAGGGGTGGAAGGCGGATGGTAGACGGGTGGAAGGCGGATGGTAGACGGGTGGAAGGCAGATGGTAGACGGGTGGAAGGAGGATGGAAGACGGGTGGAAGGCGGATGGTAGACGGGTGGAAGGCGGATGGTAGACGGGTGGAAGGCGGATGGAAGACGGGTGGAAGGCGGGTGGAAGGCGGATGGTAGACGGGTGGAAGGCGGATGGTAGACGGGTGGAAGGCGGATGGTAGACGGGTGGAAGGCGGATGGTAGACGGATGGAAGACGGATGGTAGATGGGTGGAAGGCAGATGGTATGACGGATGGAAGGCGGATGGTAGACGGGTGGAAGGCGGATGGTAGACAGATGGAAGATGGATGGTAGACGGGTGGAAGGCGGATGGTATGACGGATGGAAAGCGGATGGTAGACGGGTGGAAGGCGGATGGTATGACGGATGTAAGGCAGATGGTAGACGGATGGAAGGCGGATGGTAGACGGGTGGAAGACGGATGGTAGACGGGTGGAAGGCGGATGGTAGACGGGTGGAAGGCGGATGGTATGACGGGTGGAAGGCGGATGGTAGACGGGTGGAAGGCGGATGGTAGACGGGTGGAAGGCGGATGGTAGACGGATGGAAGGCGGATGGTAGATGGGTGGAAGACGGATGGTAGACCGGTGGAAGGCAGATGGTAGATGGGTGGAGAGCGGATGGTAGACGGGTGGAAGGCGGATGGTAGAGGGGTGGAAGGCGGATGGTAGATGGGTGGAAGGCAGATGGTAGACGGGTGGAAGGCGGATGGAAGACGGGTGGAAGGCGGATGGTAGACGGGTGGAGAGCGGATGGTAGACGGGTGGAAGGCGGATGGTAGACGGGTGGAAGGCGGATGGTAGACGGATGGAAGGCGGATGGTAGACGGGTGGAAGACGGGTGGAAGGCGGATGGTAGACGGGTGGAAGGCGGATGGTATGACGGGTGGAAGGCGGATGGTAGACGGGTGGAAGGCGGATGGTAGACGGGTGGAAGGCGGATGGTAGACGGGTGGAAGGCGGATGGTAGACGGGTGGAAGACGGATGGTAGACGAGTGGAAGGCGGATGGTAGACGGGTGGAAGGCGGATGGTAGACGGGTGGAAGGCGGATGGTAGACGGGTGGAAGGCGGATGGTATGACGGGTGGAAGGCGGATGGTATGACGGGTGGAAGGCGGATGGTAGAGGGGTGGAAGGCGGATGGTAGACGGGTGGAAGGCGGATGGTAGACGGGTGGAAGGCGGATGGTATGACGGGTGGAAGGCGGATGGTATGACGGGTGGAAGGCGGATGGTAGAGGGGTGGAAGGCGGATGGTAGACGGGTGGAAGGCGGATGGTAGATGGGTGGAAGGCAGATGGTAGACGGGTGGAAGGCGGATGGAAGACGGGTGGAAGGCGGATGGTAGACGGGTGGAAGGCGGATGGTAGACGGGTGGAAAGCGGATGGTAGACGGGTGGAAGGCGGATGGTAAACGGGTGGAAGGCGGATGGTAGACGGGTGGAAGGTGGATGGTAGACGGGTGGAAGGCGGATGGTAGACGGATGGAAGGCGGATGGTAGACGGGTGGAAGGCGGATGGTAGACGGGTGGAAGGCGGATGGTAGACGGGTGGAAGGCGGATGGTAGACGGGTGGAAGGCGGATGGTAGACGGGTGGAAGGCGGATGGTAGACGGGTGGAAGGCGGATGGTAGACGGGTGGAAGGCGGATGGTATGATGGATGGGAACACCATGCCCCCCCCAGCCCCTGACATGGATCTGTACAATCCGATCTGACAGTTTTCCAATTTACGTCTCCCCATCGATCGGCGGCCTGAGCATTGCAATCTGCAGGAATTAGTTTTCCAGGACAGACGCGGCTCCCATCTCACATCTCCGGTCGGGGGGATCGGGGCCTCCTGCTCTCTACACTTTAATTAAAGTTGATTTTCTTTCTGCTGACTCGGCAGTATTCTGGGCTGTTGTGTTTTCATTGATAATGAGAGAGGCAATTAAAAGCAGAACTGGGAATACAGATAAGTTTCCTGCAAGGAATGCAGGATGATTGCAGGAGAATGAGGCGGGGGATGAGTGAAGATTGCAGGAGGATGAGGAAGGGGATGAGTGATGATTGCAGGAGGATGAGGCTGGGGATGAGTGATGATTGCAGGAGAACTAGGCGGGGGATGAGTGATGATTGCAGGAGGATGAGGCTATGGATGGGGATGATTGCAGGAGGATGAAGATGGTGATGAGTGATGATTGCAGGAGGATGAGGCTGGGGATGGGGATGATTGCACTAGGACGAAGATGGGGATGGAGGATAATTGCAGGAGGATGAGGCTGGGGATGCAGGAAGACGGTAGGAGGATGAGGCTGGGGATGAGTGAAGATTGCAGGAGGATGAAGCTGGGGATGGAGGATGACAGCAGGGGGATGAGGCTAGCAATGGAGGATGATTGCAGGAGGAAGAGGCTGGGGATGAGGGATGACGGAAGGAGGACAAGGCTGGGGATTGTTGGCAGGAGGATGAAGCTGGGGATGGGGATTGTTGGCAGGAGGATGAGGCTGGTGATGGGGATGTCAGCAGGAGGATGAGGCTGGGGATGGGGATGATTGCAGAAGGACGAGGCTGGGGATGGGGATTGTTGGCAGGAGGATGAAGCTGGGGATGGGGATTGTTGGCAGGAGTATAAAGCTGGGGATGGGGATTGTTGGCAGGAGTATAAAGCTGGGGATGGGGATTGTTGGCAGGATGAAGCTGGGGATGAAGGATGACGGAAGGAGGATGAGGCTGGGGATGGGGGGTGATTGCAGGGGGATGAGGCTGGGGATGGGGGTGATTGCAGGGAGATGAGGCTGGGGATGGGGGATGATGGTAGGAGAAAGAGAGGCTGGGGCTGGGGGATGATTTCAGGAGGATGAAGCTGGGGATGGGGGGTGATTGCAGGGGGATGAGGCTGGGGATGGGGGTGATTGCAGGGAGATGAGGCTGGGGATGGGGGATGATGGTAGGAGAAAGAGAGGCTGGGGCTGGGGGATGATTTCAGGAGGATGAAGCTGGGGATGGAGGATGACAGCAGGGGGATGAGGCTTGGGATGAGGAATGACAGAAGGAGGATGAGGCTGGGGTGAGGGATTGTTGGCAGGAGAATGAAGCTGGGTATGGGGATTGTCAGCAGTATGAGGAGGCTGGGGATGGGGATGATTGTAGGAGGAAGAAGCTGGGGATGGGGAATGACGGACGGAGGATGAGGCTGGGGATGGGGATTGTTGGCAGGAGGATGAGGCTGGGGATGGGGGTGATTGCAGGAGGATGAGGCTGGGGATGGGGGTGATTATAGGAGGATGAGGCTGGGGATGGGGGTGATTATAGGAGGATGAGGCTGGGGATGGGGGTGATTATAGGAGGATGAGGCTGGGGATGGGGGTGATTGCAGGAGGAGGAGGCTGGGGAAGGGGTTGATTGCAGAAGGACGAGGCTGGGGATGGGGATTGTTGGCAGGAGGATGAAGCTGGGGATGGGGATTGTTGGCAGGAGTATAAAGCTGGGGATGGGGATTGTTGGCAGGAGTATAAAGCTGGGGATGGGGATTGTTGGCAGGATGAAGCTGGGGATGAAGGATGACGGAAGGAGGATGAGGCTGGGGATGGGGGGTGATTGCAGGGGGATGAGGCTGGGGATGGGGGTGATTGCAGGGAGATGAGGCTGGGGATGGGGGATGATGGTAGGAGAAAGAGAGGCTGGGGATGGGGGATGATTTCAGGAGGATGAAGCTGGGGATGGAGGATGACAGCAGGGGGATGAGGCTTGGGATGAGGAATGACAGAAGGAGGATGAGGCTGGGGTGAGGGATTGTTGGCAGGAGGATGAAGCTGGGTATGGGGATTGTCAGCAGTATGAGGAGGCTGGGGATGGGGATGATTGTAGGAGGAAGAAGCTGGGGATGGGGAATGACGGACGGAGGATGAGGCTGGGGATGGGGATTGTTGGCAGGAGGATGAGGCTGGGGATGGGGGTGATTGCAGGAGGATGAGGCTGGGGATGGGGGTGATTATAGGAGGATGAGGCTGGGGATGGGGGTGATTATAGGAGGATGAGGCTGGGGATGGGGGTGATTATAGGAGGATGAGGCTGGGGATGGGGGTGATTGCAGGAGGAGGAGGCTGGGGAAGGGGTTGATTGCAGGAGGACGAGGCTGGGGATGGGGATTGTCAGCAGGAGGAGGAGGCTGGGGATGGGGTGATTGTAGGAGTAAGAAGCTGGGGATGGGGAATGACGGATGGAGGATGAGGCAGGGGATGGGGATTATCAGCAGGAGGATGAGGCTGGGGATGGGGGTGATTGCAGGAGGATGAGGCTGGGGATGGGGGTGATTGCAGGGGGAGGAGGCTGGGGATGGGGATTATCAGCAGGAGGAGGAGGCTGGGGATGGGGTGATTGTAGGAGGAAGAAGCTGGGGATGGGGAATGACGGATGGAGGATGAGGCAGGGGATGGGGATTGTTGGCAGGAGGACGAAGCTGGGGATGGGGGTGATTGCAGGAGGATTAGGCTGGGGATGGGGGTGATTGCAGGAGGATGAGGCTTGGGGACGATGGCAGGAGAAGGAGGATGGGGATGGGGATTCTCAGCATGAGCACAAGGCTGGGGATAGAGGATGACAGCAGAGGGATGAGGCTGGCAGTGGGGGATGATGGCAGGAGGATGAGGCTGGGGATGAGGGATGACGGAAGGAAGACAAGGCTGGGATTTTTGGCAGGAGGATGAGGCTGGTGATGGGGGTGATTGCAGGAGGATGAGGCTAGGGGACGATGGCAGGAGAAGGAGGATGGGGATTCTCGGCATGAGCACAAGGCTGGGGATGGGGGATTTTTGGCATGAGCACAAGACTAGGGATGGGGGATGATGGCAGGAGGATGAGGCTGGGGGTACCTTCACACATGTATGCGCTCATCAATGCCCGGGACTAGGCGGGCACCTATGTATACAAATGTTGGTTGCACACGTTACATATTGGTACACACTGGACTGAGATCAGTAATTCTGGGCTCATTAATCAGTTCATTCTAAACTGATGACCTGTAAGGACCATTTTGGGTCTCGATATTTGGAGGCGGATGGTTGGAGGATGGTAGGTCGGTGGGAGGTGGGTCGGAGGCGGATGGTAGGAGGATGAGAGGCGGATGGTAGGAGGATGGTAGGTGGGTGGGAGGTGGGTCGGAGGCGGATGGTAGGAGGATGAGAGGCGGATGGTAGGAGGATGGTAGGTGGGTGGGAGGTGGGTCGGAGGCGGATGGTAGGTGGGTGGGAGGCGGATGGTAGGAGGATGGTAGGTGGGTGGGAGGTGGGCGGCAGGCGGATGGTAGGAGGATGGTAGGTGGGTGGGAGGTGGGTCGGAAGCGGATGGTAGGTGGGTGGGAGTTGGGTTGGAAGCGGATGGTAGGTGGGTGGAAGGTGGGTCAGAGGCAGGTGGTAGGTGGGTGGGAGGTGGGTTGGAGGCGGATGGTAGGTGGGTGGGAGGTGGGTTGGAAGCGGATGGTAGGTGGGTGGAAGGTGGGTCAGAGGCAGGTGGTAGGTGGGTGGGAGGTGGGTTGGAGGCGGATGGTAGGTGGGTGGGAGGGGGGTCGGAGGCGGATGGTAGGTGGGTGGAAGGTGGATGGTAGGAGGATGATAGGTGGGTGGGAGGTGGGTCAGAGGCGGGTGGTAGGAGGATGAGAGGTGGATGGTAGGAGGATGGTAGGTGGGTGGGGGGTGGATTGGAAGTGGATGGTAGGTGGGTGGGAGGTGGGTCAGAGGCGGGTGGTAGGAGGATGAGAGGCGGATGGTAGGTGGGTGGGAGGCGGATGGTAGGAGGATGGTAGGTGGGTGGGAGGTGGGTCAGAGGCGGGTGGTAGGAGGATGAGAGGCGGATGGTAGGAGGATGGTAGGTGGGTGGGAGGTGGGTCAGAGGCGGGTGGTAGGAGGATGAGAGGTGGATGGTAGGAGGATGGTAGGTGGGTGGGGGGTGGATTGGAAGTGGATGGTAGGTGGGTGGGAGGTGGGTCAGAGGCGGGTGGTAGGAGGATGAGAGGCGGATGGTAGGTGGGTGGGAGGCGGATGGTAGGAGGATGGTAGGTGGGTGGGAGGTGGGTCAGAGGCGGGTGGTAGGAGGATGAGAGGCGGATGGTAGGAGGATGGTAGGTGGGTGGGAGGTGGGTCGGAGGCGGATGAGAGGCGGATGGTAGGAGGATGAGAGGCGGATGGTAGGAGGATGGTAGGTGGGTGGGGGGTGGATTGGAAGCGGATGGTAGGTGGGTGGGTGTGAGGTGGGTCGGAGGCGGATGGTAGAAGGATGAGAGGCGGATGGTAACAATGTAACACCCTCATGTGATGTATACCGTGTGAGTGAAATGAAATGTTCTGAGTGGAATATTAGCGGAATGGCGGCATTTCCTAACCGCCTCCCCCCAGCGTCTCCCTGTCTCTGAGCGCCGTGCTCTGAAGATGATCCATGGCGGCCATGCATTGTGTTATTGGGGGAGGGGGAGAAGATGATGAATGCGCCAATCTCTGGAAAGAGAGAGCAGGGATTATGTAATGCGCGGTGAACAATGGATCCCGGCTGCCAGACATCTGCAACAAGCGGGAAGACAACGTTCTTCATTAGACAGAGCGCCGGCGTGAGGATTCCAGAGGGCAATATTGTGCGTTGCCTGCGGTCGGGGGAGGGGGTGGGGGGCATAGCGTGTAAAGGCAGCGTGATTACAGAGCAGACAATTAGCGTTTATGATGATCACATCGGAGCTGCGTCCTCTTATTCATCTGGACAGGCGGGGGCGGCCTCATCCTCGCCGTGCTCTGTCTCGTAGAGGACTGCTTGACCTCGAAGCGCCAAAACGCCGCCGAACGACCGCTGAGCTGAACGGTCCGCGGCACTTTGCGTCAGGATTGGTAGATCAGGAAATGAGGCCCTGGAAATGATCCGACTTCAATGTATCTGAATGGTGGAAATAAAGAAAAGAAAATGAAAAGAATGTTACTTTGTCTCTTTGTCACTTTGTTAGAGGAAAACTAAACCCAGGAACCAAATACTCATATATGTCGCATCTCACAGTCCTTGGATGCGGCGGCTGCACTCCTTTTCTTTTCCCATCCGCGCCAATCCTGACACTTCTCTCATATATGTATAAAATCTGTGCTTTTTTCTTTCAATAGTTTTTTTTTTATTGAGTTTTTCATAAAGGAATAGGAATTCTGCTGAGCACAGCGGCAAAACATGAGTCGCCATCGTCCTCAAACATCAGAAGCAATATCAATCAGTGGCGGCTGGTGTTTTTTTTGGGGGGGGGGGGCGCTGGTGGGGCGGCACTAGCACAACTGCCCCTACCCCCCCTCTTGTGGCGCAGCGCCAGCACCCCAGCAAACCCCCCACCCCCGCCCGCTTTCTGATGGTCAGTCCCTACCCTGGATGCAGGCGGTAAGAGCAACGAGTCGGGTCTTTATGGAGTGCGGAGCTGATGCGCCCATATTCCAGCGCGGTTGCCCCTGTCCTTAAGCGTGGAGGGCTTGAGGGAAAGCTGCTCCGGTGTCTTCTCCTGGAGCAGCTTCTGCGGTGCATCTCTCCTCTGCTCCTCCCGGCGCTAGCCGTTCCAATAGGATCACCTGACCTTTTGGCCAATCGTGAAACGGGTTTCATACCTTCTTCCCGATTGGCTGGGCGGAGGATCAATGTTGCAACAGCGAATATTCATTCGCTGTTGCAACACACCTGGGTGGGATCGGAGCGCATTCTCTGCGACCCGAGCCCACCCTATTTTGAAGCCTTTTAGAGCCTCTGGCTCTAATCCGGTGCGTCAGAAGAAAATCTGGTCGCTGTAATTCGTGCGCCCGGCGTCCTGAAAGCGGCCGGACACATGAATAGGGGTGGCCGCTGCAGCTGCATGAATAGGGGGTGGCTGCGGCGGTCCTGCATATATTTACGCTAGGCTATGGCTACTACTGGCTGCTAATGTTGCGGCAAGGGTATCACCAACCGTCTCTAGCCACTTAAAGAGGAGTTCCACCCAAAAATGGAACTTGCGCTTTGAGAGAAGGTGGCCCCCTGACATGCCACATTTGGCATGTCATTTTTTTTGGGGGGGCGGATACCCTCTTTTCAGAGGGTTTCAGCTCCCACTTCCTTCTGGTGCACCCTTGGCGCCAGAAGGAAGATCTCCTCTCTCCCTCCCTCTTGGCAATCATCTGGGACACGTCACAGATGCCAGATGATTGTGTGGTCAGTCACGGCGTGTGGCTCGCGCATGCGCAGTGGGTGCCCAGCTGTGAAGCCACAGCCAGGCGCCCACAGTTACAATGCCGGCGCCACAGAACAAAGGGGGGGGCAGCGAGGCTTCGATCCCCCACATCGCTGGACCCTGGGACAGGTAAGTGTCTGATTATTAAAAGTCAGCAGCTGCAGTATTTGTAGTTGCTGACTTTTACTTTATTTATTTTTTTAAGCGGAACTCTGCTTTAACCACTTGCTTACTGGGCACTTAAACCCCCTTCCTGCCCAGACCAATTTTCAGCTTTCGGTGCTCTCACACTTTGAATGACAATTACTCAGTCATACAACACTGTACCCAAATGGATTTTTTGTCCTTTTTTCCCCACAAATAGAGCTTTCTTTTGGTGGTATTTGATCACCTCTGGGGTTTTTATTTTTTGCGCTATAAATTAAAAAAGACCGAAAATTTTGAAAAAAAACGCATATTTCTTTGTTTCTGTGATAAAATTATACAAATTATTAATTTTTCTTCATAAATTTTGGCCACAATTTATATAATTTGGTCTTTGTGAAAGTTAGAGATTCTACAAGCTGTGGTGCGAATCGCACAAAATTGATCACATCTGATGTACTGGTGGCCGATCTTGCTTCTTGTGACCCGAACAAGTCAGGAAAGTACAAATACCCCCCAAATGACTCCTTTTTGGAAAGTAGACATTCCAAGGTATTTAGTAAGAGGCATGGTGAGCTTTTTGATGTGATGATGATTTCCCACACTGATGATTTCCCACAATTCTTTGCAAAATTAAGATTTTTCATTTTTTTTCCCACAAAATTGTCATTGTAATAGGTTATTTCTCTCACGTGGCATGTGTATACCACAAATGACACCCCCAAAAAAAATTCTGCTACTCCTCCTGAGTATTACAATACCACATGTGTGGGACTTTTTCACAGCCTGGCCACATAGAGAGGCCCAACATGCAGGGAGCGCCATCACATGTTCTAGGAGCATAATTTACACATCTAACTTGTTGACTACCTATTACACTTTTGAAGGCCCTGGAGCACCAGGACAATGACACGTGGCACTGATGACAGGTGGCACTGATACGTGCCAATGATGACACTTATACGTGGCACTGATGACACGTGGCACTGATGACAGATGGCACTAATATGTGGCACTGATGACAGATGGCACTTATACGTGGCACTGATGACACGTGGCACTTATGCGTGGCACTGATGACACGTGGCACTAATACGTGGCACTGAAGACACGTGGCGCTAATACGTGGCACTGATGACAGATGGCACTAATACGTGGCACTAATACGTGCCACCGATGACAGATGGCACTAATACGTGGCACCGATGACGCGTGACACTGATGATAGATGGCACTGATAAGTGGCATTGATGACACGTGACACTGACAACAGATGGCACGTGACACTGACAGGTGGCACTGATGACAAATGGCACTGATACGTGGCACTGACAGATGGCACTAATATGTGGCACTGATGACAGATGGCACTATGTGGCACTGATGACACGTGGCACTGATGACACGTGGCACTGATGACACTTATACGTGGCACTGATGACAGATGGCACTTATACGTGGCACTGATGACAGATGGCACTGGGGACAAATGGCACTAACAGGTGGCACTGGGGACAGATAGCACTAACAGGTGGCACTGGGGGCAGGTAGCACTGGGGTGGATGGCACTGGGGCGGATGGCACTGGGATGGATGGCACTGGGGCGGATGGCACTGGGGCAGGATGGCACTGGGGTGGATGGCACTGGGGCAGGATGGCACTGGGGTGGATGGCACTGGGGCAGGATAGCACTGGGGGAGGATGGCACTGGGGGAGGATGGCACTGGGGCGGATGGCACTTTTATTTATTTTTTTTTTTTCCCACTTACGGCCGCTGCAGCCGTTCATCTCTCCCCTCTCACACGCTGTCTGTGTGAGGAGGGAGAGCGGCGCTGAGAGATGATCTCATATGTTTACATATGAGATCATCTCCCATTGGACACGCCGATCGCACTGTAAACGGCCGCTGTGATTGGCCGTTTACAGCGATCTGTGTTCGCCTGTCTCCGGGGGACACGGCAAACACAGAACTTCCCCGATGCGCGCCCGCAGCGGCGCGCATTGCGGAAGTAAATAACAGGACGTCCAGGGACGGCCTCCCAGACGAAAGCGCCTGCTCTACGGCCGTCATTCGGCTATAGGGCGGGCGCGAGGAGGTTAAGGACCAAGCCTCTTTCTGACACTTGTTGTTTACAAGTTAAAATAATTTTTTATTTTTTTTTGTTAGAAAATTACTTAGAACCTCCAAACATTATATATATTTTTTTCTAACACCCTAGAGAATAAAATGGCGGTCGTTGCAATACTTTCAGTCACACCGTATTTTCGCAGCGCACTTTTTTTTTGGAAAAAAATACACTTTTTTGAAATAAAAAAAAAGACAACAGTAGCCCAATTTTTTTTATATTGTGAAAGATAATGTTACGCCAAGTAAATTGATACCCAACATGTCACGCTTCACAATTCGTGGCATGGCGACAAACTTTTACCCGAAAAAAATCTCCATAGGCGGCGTTTAAAAAATGTCTACAGGTTACCAGTTTTGAGTTACAGAGGAGGTCTAGTGCTAGAAATATCGCTCTTGTTCTACCGATCGCGGCGATACCTCACATGTGTGGTTTGAACACCGTTTTCATAGGCGGGTGCTACTCACATATACGTTCGCTTCTGCGCGTGAGCTCGTCGGGACGGGGCGTTTTAAACATTTTTTTTTTCTTATTTATTTTACTTTTTTTTTTTTTTTTTTTTTTAAACTGTCTTTTTAAAAAAAAAAAAAATGTGGTCACTTTTATTCCTATTGCAAGGAATGTAAAACATCCCTTGTAATAGAAAAAAAAGCATGACGGGTCCTCTTAGCGAATCCGCCAGGGAGACCGCTTTTATCTTAAAGAGAAATGCACGGAGTTCTCGAATATATCGGGGTTATGTCAGCTAGCTGTACGGTATTTCGCGTAAAAAGTACCGACGTACGGGTACGTTGTTTTTTGCGTGAAGTGGCTAGACGCCCCATATGGGAGCAAACTGTGCCGTAGGGCGACAGGCGACACGGCCGTCCTTTCATAAACTTTCGGTCAAGAAGAAAAAAAATAAGTTTTTATTGTTAGCATTTTAAGGAGCGGAAACAAGCAACCCCAGACCCGCGCTGCACATACAGTGGGGGACGAAAAGTATTCAGACCCCCCTTACATTTTTCACTCTTTTTCCCCTCATTAATTGACAAAAAAACACAGAATTGGTGACATTTTTGCAGATTTCTTAACCGCTTGCTTACTGGGCACTTAAACCCCCCTCCTGCCCAGACCAATTTTCAGCTTTCAGCGCTGATGCAATTTGAATGACAATTGCGCGGTCATACAACACTGTACCCAAATGACATTTTTATCATTTTTTTCCCCCACAAATAGAGTTTTCTTTTGGTGGTATTTAGTTACAGCTCGGAGTTTTATTTTTTGCTAAACAAACAAAAAAAGATGCAAAATAAAAAATAAAAAAAATCATGTTTAATAGTTTGTTATAAAATTTTGCAAACAGGTCATTTTTCTCCTTCATTGAAGTGCGCGGATGAGGCGGCACTGATAGGCTGCACTGGTGGGCACTAATAGGCTGCACTGGTGGGCACTGATAGGCTGCACTGGTGGGCACTGATAGGCATAGTTAAGGCGGCACTAATAGGCACAAATAAGGTGGCACCGATAGGCACAGATAAGGCAGTACTGATGGGCACAGATAAGGCGGCACTGATGGGCAAAGATGGGCACAGATAAGATGGCACAGATGGGTGGCACGGATGGGTGGCACGGATGGGTGGCACTAAGGGGCACTGATAGGTACCACTGATAGATGGGACTGATGGGCACTGATAGGTGGCTCTGATAGGTGGCACTGCTGGGCACTGATGGGCGGCACTGATGGGCACTGGTAGATGACAATGATGGGCACAGATATGTGGCACTGGGGTGCAGCACCGTTGTTGAGGCAGATTGTGGGTGGCACTGTGGGCACTGATGGGTGGCACTGTGGGCACTGATGTGTGGCACTGTGGGCACTGCTGGGTGGCACTGTGGGCAGTGCTGGGTGGCACTGTGGGCACTGCTGGGTGGCACTTACAGGGGGCACTTATTTATTCCTGAGGGGGGCAGGTGGGCACTGGAAAGTTGTCCCTGATCGGGACTGATGTCCCGATCACGGCCACCGGTGATCGGCTCTTTTTTTTTCTCCTCGCGAGGAGGAATAATAGCCGATTACCGGCTCCGTTGTATCACATGATCAGCTGTCATTGGCTGACAGCTGATCACGTGATAAGGGGTCGGGATCGACCCCTTGCTCGGATCCGTGATCAGGCGAGTCTCATAGACTCGCCGTTCACAGAGCGCGCCGCGCGCGCCCCTCAGGGGGCGCGCAGGCCGCTCGTGCACGGGACAACGTCAATAGACGTAGTCCCGGCAAAGGAGGTCCGCACTGTAGCCGTCATTTGGCTATAGTGCGGGTCTCAAGTGGTTAAAAAAGAAAACCTGAAATGTCACCTGGTCCTCAGTATCCAGACCCTTTGCTCGGTATTTGGTAGAAGCCCCTTTTGATCTAATACGGCCATGATGAGTCTTTTTGGGGAAAGATACAAGTTTCTCACATCTGGATTTGGGGATCCTCGGCCGTTCCTCCTCGCAGATCCTCTCCAGTTCTGTCCGGGTCGGATGGTAAACGTTGGTGGACGGACATTTTTAGGTCTCCCCAGAGATGCTCAGTTGGGTTTTAGCTCCGGGCTCTGGCTGGGCCATACAAGAACAGTCACGGGGTTGTTGTGAAGCCGCTCCTTCGTTTATTTTAGCTATGTGCTGAGGGTCATTGTCTTGTTGGAAGGTAAACCTTCGGCCCAGTCTGAGGTCCTGAGCACTCTGGAGAAGGTTTTGGTCCAGGATATCCCTGTACTTGGCCGCATTCATCTTTCCCTCGATTGCAACCAGTCGTCCTGTCCCTGCAGCTGAAAAACACTCCCACAGCATGACGCCGCCACCACCATGCTTCACTGTTGGGACTGTATTGGACGGGTGATGAGCAGTGCCTGGTTTTCTCCACACATACCGCTTAGAACTAAGGCCAAAAAGTTCTGTCTTGGTCTCATCAGACCAGAGAATATTATTTCTCACCATCTTGGAGTCCTTCAGTTTTTTTTTTTAGCAAACTCCATGCGGCTTCCATGTGTCTTGCACTGAGGAGAGGCTTCCGCTCTGCCATAAAGCCCCGACTGGTGGAGAGATGCAGTGACGGTTGACTTTCTACAACTTTCTCCCAACGGCATCTCTGGAGCTCAGCCACAGTGATCTTTGGGTTCTTCCTTACCTCTCTCACCAAGGCTCTTCTACCCACGATAGCTCAGTTTGGCCGGCCGGCCGGCTCTAGGAAGGGTTCTGGTCGTCCCAAACATCTTCCATTTAAGGATTATGGAGGCCACTGGGCTCTTAGGAACCTTAAGTGCAGAAGATTTTTTTCTGCAACCTTGGCCAGATCTGTGCCTCGCCTCAATTCTGTCTCTGAGCTCTTCAGGCAGTTCCTTTGACCTCATGATTCTCATTTGCTCTGACATGCACTGTGAGCTGGAAGGTCTTCTATAGACAGGTGTGCGGCTTTCCTGATCAAGTCCAGTCAGTATAATCAACACACAGCTGGACTCACATGAAGGGGTAGAACCATCGCAGGGATGATCATAAGAAATATATATATATATATATATATATATGAGTGTCACAGCAAAGGGTCTGAATACTGAGGACCGGGTGATAGTTCAGGTTTTCTTTTTTAACCACTTGCCGACCAGCGCATGACGATGTACGTCGACAGAATGGCACGGGCAGGCAAATGGGCGTACATGTACGTCCCTTTAAATTTGCGCCCTGCCATCGGGAGCGCGCAGCCGGCGGCGCGCTCCCGCGCTGGTCGGGACCCCCGTGAGTCCGGTAGCGGGACCCGCGGACTCGATCGCCGCGGGCATCCCCGCGATTGTCTCACGGAGCGGCCGAATGGAGAAGTGCCGTTGTAAACAACATTTCTCCATTCTGCCTAGCAACTAGTGACGCTGATCTCTGCTCCATGTGATTGGAGCAGAGATCAGTGTTCACTAAATGAAAGCCCAACCCCCCCACAGTTAGTAACACACCCCTAGGAACACTTAACCCCTACACTGCCACCCACTGGTTAACCCCTTCACTGCCAGTGTCATTTACACAGGAATCACTGCATTTATATAGCACTGACTGCTGTATAAATGACAATGGTCCCAAAAATGTGTCAAAAATGTCCGATGGGTCCCCGACAATGTCGCAGTCACAATAAAAATCGCTGATCGCCACCATTACTAGTAAAAAAAAAAAATAATAAAAAATTATTAATAAAAATGCTATAAAACTATCCCTATTTTGTAAACGCTATAACTTTTGCGCAAACCAATCAATAATCACTTATTGCGATTTTTTTTACCAAAAATATGTAGAAGAATACGTATCGGCCTAAACTGAGGGAAAAAAATGTTTTTTTATATATTTTTGGGGGATATTTATTATAACAAAAAGTAAAAAATAATGCGTTTTTTTCAAAATTGTAGCTCTATTTTTGTTTATAGCGCAAAAAATAAAAACCGCAGAGGTGATCAAATACCACCAAAAGAAAGCTCTATTTGTGGGAAAAAAAGGACATCAATTTTGTTTGGGAGCCACGTCGCCACGACCGCGCAATTGTCAGTTAAAGCGACGCAGTGCCCAATCGCAAAAAGTGGTCTGGTCTTTGACCAGCAAATTGGTCCGGTCTGAAAGTGGTTAATATATCTACAAAAGTGTCACCAATTCTGTGTTTTTCTGTCACTATGGGGTGCTGTGTGTACATTAATGAGGGGAAAAATGAACTTAAAGCGGGAGTTCCGCCGTTTTTTTTTTTTTTTAAAGCCAGCAGCTACAAATACTGCAGCTGCTGACTTTTAAAATAATGACACTTACCCGCCCAGCACGCCCGCGATGTCGGCACCCCGAAGCCGATCTCTCGATCGTCTCTCGGGTGCTGCCGCCGCCATCTTGGGTATGGGAATCAGGAAGTGGAGCCTTGCGGCTTCATTTCCCGGTTCCCTACTGCGCATACGCGAGTCGCGCTGCGCAATAAGGATGGTCCCCGCTGTCTCTGGGATCTGTGTGTTTCCCAGCAGACAGCGGGGACCTTCGGAAAGGGGCGTAGATTCTGCGGAAAGGGGCGTGGCTTCTGCGGATATCTACGCCGGAAGTGGGTGCAGATACCTGTACTGTACAGGTACCTGCACCCCCCTCCCCCCCTGAAAGGTGGCAATTGTGGCGCCGGAGGGGGGGGGGGAGGGTTCCAATGAGCGGAAGGTCCACTTTAGGGTGGAGCTCCTCTTTTAATTATTTTAGCAAATGGCTGCAATATAACAAAGAGTGAAACATTTAAGGGGGTCTGAATACTTTCCGTCCCCACAGTAGCTGCATAATCAGGCAGATAAATAGTGCAATACTTGACAAGTCATAGAGGATCACAACTCAGAGGGATCGGATTCGGTTATAATATACATCTGATATTAGCAAGAGAGATCCACCGTGTACACATTGAACTGGCATGCTGAACAACATTGACCCAAAAAGGAAAAGTATAAACCGACTCCATAGAGCGGAAAAGAGAGAAGCAAATAAATCAGAGAGGAGGGAAAAAATAAAACAAAGTGGGGGGGGGCAGTGAGAAAAAGCAAAATAGAGACCTAGAGTTCACGGTGGATTAGGTTTGCCACCTGTCCGGGATTTACCCGGACAGTTCGGGTTTTGGATCATGCATCTGGGTTTCAGACCACCTGAAACCCGGACACATTTTAAGACTGGACTGTGGCTTCCCAGCAGGGTTGCTGGCTGCAGTTGTCTAAGCTGAGAGTGTCCGTTACACTCTCTTTCACACTGCCCAAAGCCAACACTAACCAGATGGGCGAGGAGGGAAGGCTTGACCTGCTCCTCTTCCTCCCACCTCCCTACCCCTCTGTGTCTGCCCCTCACTGCAATCCCCGGCGCTGTGCCTCAGAAAAGGGAAGTGGGGGGTGGGAAATTTGAAGCCTAGGAGCCGCAGATACAGATGGATGAGAGGTGCTGACTAGGGATGAGCCGAACACACCCTCCCCCCTTCCCCCCGGTTCGGTTCGCACCAGAACCTGTGAACGTACCGAAAATTTGTGCGAACTTTAGAACCCCATTGAAGTCTATGGGACTTGAACCTTCAAAATTCGAAAGTGCTCATTTTAAAGGCTAATAGGCAAGTTATTGTCCTAAAAAGGATTTGGGGACCCGGGTCCTGCCCCAGGGGACATGGATCAATGCAAAAGTTTTAAAAACGGCCGTTTTTTCGGGAGCACTGATTTTAATAATTAGTGAAAAAAAAAAGTGAAATATTCCTTTAAATATGGTGCCTGGGGGGTGTCTGTAGTATGCCTGTGAAGTGCCATGTGTTTCCCGTGTTTAGAACAGTCCGAGAGCAAAATTACATTTCTAACGGGAAAAAAAGTAATTTAAAACTGCTTGTGGTTTTAATGTAATGTCTGGTTCCTGGTAATCCCAGTCGAAGTCACGTGACAGTGACGTAACGCGTAGGAAAGCAGACGGACACCGGAAGTGACGTTCACACAAGAGCGGGCCGCTCGTATCTGTGTATTGTGCAGTTTTGTTGGAAAACAATGTGAGTAGTATGTATTTTTAATAAAATTCTTTAACCACTTCAATACCGGGGGGCACTTATACACCTTCCTGCCCAGACCAATTTTGAGATTTCAGCGCTGTCGCACTTTGAATGACAATTACGCAGTCATGCTACACTGTACCCAAATGAAATTTTTATCATTTTGTTCCCACAAATAGAGCTTTCTTTTGGTGGTATTTGATCACCTCTGGGATTTTTATTTTCTGCTAAAGAACTAAAAAAAGCCCGAAAATCTTGAAAAAAAAAACATGTTTTTTTTTTTGTTTCAGTTACAAAACTTTGTAAATAAGTAAGTTTTCTCCTTCACTGATGGGCACTGACGGGGCTGCAGTGATAAGGTGGCACTGATGGGCACCGATGAGGTGGCACCAATGAAGTGGCACCAATGAAGTGGCACTGATAGGCGGCACTGATAGGTGGCACTGATATGCGACACAGATAGACACTGATAGGTGGCATAAATAGGCACTGATAGGTGGCACGGATTGTCATGGATAGGTGGCACGGATTGGCATGGATGGGCGGCATGGATAGGTGGCACAAATGGGCATGGATAGGCGGCACAGATGGGCATGGATAGGTGGCACGGATGGGCATGGATAGGCGCCACGGATGGGCATGGATGGGCACTGATAGGCGGCTAGGATGGGCACTGATAGGCGGCTAGGATGGGCACTGATAGGCAGCATTGTAATTTAAAGTTTTGTAGGGATGGATGCCAATCAGTGCCAAACAATAATGCATGCCAATCAGTGATGCCCATTGTGGGCACTGATTGGCATCCATTATGGGCACTGGCTGGCATCCCTGATGGTCTAGGGGGCATACCTGTTGCTGGGCATATCTGGTGGTCTGGTGGCGTCCCTGGTGGTCCAGTGTGGGCATCCCCGGGGGGCTGTGCCGATCAGCACAGACCCCCTCTGTCAGAGGAGCAGCCGATTGGCTCTCCTCTACTCATGTCTGACAGACGCGAGTGAGGAAAAGCCGATCACCGGCTCTTCCTATTTACACTGTGATCAGCCGTGATTGGACACGGCTGATCACGTGGTAAAGAGTCTCCGTCGGAGGCTCTTTACCGAGATCGTAGTTGCGGTGATGTCAGACTGACACCCCTCAACAACGATCGCCTCCGGGGGCGCACATCGGCTTAATATCCTGATCACGTCATATGACAACCGGTCAGGATATTACAACCACTTTGCCACCATCATTTTGCCATATGGCGGGCGGCAAGTGGTTAATATGCAAACTACTACACTATGGCAGGCTCCACTTTTGTTTTCTGAGCATCTCTTTTAAGTTGCCCTCGCTATTTATTTGGAAATAAGAAGCGGTCTGGACAGGAGGAGAAGTGAGGCATTGAAGCCCCCCTTTCAGGATTTTACGTTTGTGGTAATTACCTGGTACACCCACGGGCTTGGTGAACACCTGAGGATCACTAGTATTGCTGGACACCATTTGCCATTTATGTGTGATGCTTCTCTCACTGGAGGATTTCATTCACTATATATACATATATATATAGACTTTCGCTTGAGTGACACTTGATATTTTGGATCGGGATATATGCCATTTTATATATCACAGTCTCCTTTATTAATTTTTTTCACGTGTCTGTTTTCATATTGACAATTTTGAGTGTGATTATTGTTTATTGATCACTGGGAAGATTGCAGCACACTATCACTTTATTAACATTGGGGCTATTATTAGCATAGTAGCATTTCTACGGATAGCACTATCCACTTTATATTTTAGATTTGTTTCACTTATTTATTCATTTATCACATGAATTATTGACCTTATATTTATTTATTTATCATATTATATGAACTATCTGTATTTTCACGCTAGGAGAGCAACGCCACTTTTTAATATTTTCTACCTACTTGTGAGATTTGTTTGACTCATACGGTGTTTGCAGCACCTATATCTAGACGTGTTTTATTTTTCCATAGTAGTGCAGGAGCTCATCTTTTTACAATGTCTGGCAATATGGATGAAAATCATTGAGAAAAATGGCATGGGTATCCCCCCCCCCCCCCCCGCCCCGCCCATTACCAGCCCCTTTGGGTCTTGTACAGATATTAACCAGTTGCCGACCGCCGCACGCCGATGTACGTCGGTACAATGGCACGGGCAGGCATAAGGACATACATGTACGTCCCTTGCCTCCCGCGGGTCGGGGGCCCGATCGGGCCCCCGCCCGGTGCCTGCGGCGGTCGGTATTCGTACGGGAGCGATCCCGGACGAGGGGACGGCCATTCATTCATGGCCACCCCCTCGCAATCGCTCCCGACGAATAGAAATCCCCGGTGACATCACTTCCTCTCCTGTAATGTAAACACAGGAGAGGAAGTGATGTATTCTCTCCTCCGTGTCGGTATTTTTCGTTCCGACACGGAGGAGAGCGGATCAGTAAGTTGCACCAACACTCTACACACACAGTAGAACATGCCAGGCACACTCACACCCCCCCTTTACCCCCCGATCACCCCCCCAATTACCCCTGCCCCCCAGTCACAGTGACACCAATGTCATTTTTTTTTTTTTTTTTTTTTTTTTTGCATTGGTGTCATTTGTGACTGTAATAACTGTTAGGGCAGTTAGAGTTAGCCCCCTTTAGTTCTAATGTACCCCCCTAACCCCCCCAATAAAGGTTTAACCCCGTGATCACCCCCCGTCGCCAGTGTCACTAAGGCTGGGTTCACATTGCAGCGGTTTATGAGAACGAATGTGATTCGCACCGCACTGCAGTGCAAATCACATCCGATCTCTGTGCGATTCGAGTTCAGCCATTCGCCGCACCCGCCGCACCCGCCACACCCGCCGCACCCGCCGCAAATTCGCACGGGACCCTTTTTTTGGCCCGCAGCAGAATCGGATCGCATGGGTGTTCACACCATGCGATCCGAGTTTGCAGATCGCACTGCGATATGCGAACTGATCTGGGGGTGTCAGTAACATTTCACTGACACTCCCAGCAGTTCGCATAGGGCAGTGTGAACTGCCGCCGGGAGGCATGCGATGCGGGAACCCGCCGCGCATTCGTGGCGTTTCCGCATCGCTCCAGTGTGAACCCAGCCTAATAAGCGATCATTTTTCTGATCGCCGTATTAGTGTCACAGGTGACGCTAGTTAGGCAGGTAGGTATTTAGGTTCGCCGCAGCTTTTTATAGCGCCAGGGACCCCCATATACTACCGCATAAAGCCCCCTGATTGCCCCCTAGTTAACCCTTTCACCTGTGATCACCATATAACTGTTACAGGTGACGCTGGTTGGTTAGTTATTTTTTTATAGTTTCAGGGCACCCGCCATTTATTACCTAATAAAGGTTTAACCCCCTGATCACCCGGCGGGTGTCATTTGTGACTAATAACTGTTAGGGCAGTTAGGGTTAGCCCCCTTTAGTTCTAAGGTACCCCCCTAACCCCCCCCAATAAAGGTTTAACCCCGTGATCACCCCCCGTCGCCAGTGTCACTAAGGCTGGGTTCACATTGCAGCGGTTTGAGAACGGATGTGATTCGCACCGCACTGCAGTGCAAATCACATCCGATCTCTGTGCGATTCGAGTTCAGCCATTCGCCGCACCCGCCACACCCGCCGCACCCGCCGCAAATTCGCACGGGACCCTTTTTTTGGCCCGCAGCAGAATCGGATCGCATGGGTGTTCACACCATGCGATCCGAGTTTGCAGATCGCACTGCGATATGCGAACTGATCTGGGGGTGTCAGTAACATTTCACTGACACTCCCAGCAGTTCGCATAGGGCAGTGTGAACTGCCGCCGGGAGGCATGCGATGCGGGAACCCGCCGCGCATTCGTGGCGTTCCCGCATCGCTCCAGTGTGAACCCAGCCTAATAAGCGATCGTTTTTCTGATCGCTGTATTAGTGTCACAGGTGACGCTAGTTAGGCAGGTAGGTATTTAGGTTCGCCGCAGCTTTTTATAGCGCCAGGGACCCCCATATACTACCGCATAAAGCCCCCTGATTGCCCCCTAGTTAACCCTTTCACCAGTGATCACCATATAACTGTTACAGGTGACGCTGATTGGTTAGTTATTTTTTTTATAGTTTCAGGGCACCCGCCATTTATTACCTAGTCTCACTAGTGTACCCCTAAATTTAGGGGTGTCTACTTTCCAAAATGGGGTCATTTGGGGGGGGTTTGTGCCATCTTGGCATTTTATGGCCTTCAAAACTGTAACGCCCTTAGAAAGCCTGAAGGCGGTGCTTGGTTTTCGGGGCCCCGTACGCGGCTAGGCTCCCAAAAAGTCCCACATATGTGGTATCCCCGTACTCAGGAGAAGCAGCAGAATTTATTTTGGGGTGTCATTTCACATATGCCCATGGCATGCGTGAGCAATATATCATTTAGTGACAACTTTGTGAAAAAAAAAAAAAAAAAAAAAAAGTTTGTAATTTTCCCGCAACTTGTGGCAAAATATAAAATATTCCATGGACTCAACATGCCTCTCAGCAAATAGCTTGGGGTGTCTACTTTCTAAAATGGGGTCATTTGTGGGGGTTTTGTGCCATCTTGGCATTTTATGGCCTTCAAAACTGTAATAGGTAGTGAGAAGTGAACTCAAAAATTTACGCCCTTAGAAAGCCTGAAGGCGGTGCTTGGTTTTCGGGGCCCCGTACGCGGCTAGGCTCCCAAAAAGTCCCACATATGTGGTATCCCCGTACTCAGGAGAAGCAGCAGAATTTATTTTGGGGTGTCATTTCACATATGCCCATGGCATGTGTGAGCAATATATCATTTAGTGACAACTTTGTGAAAAAAAAAAAAAAAAAAAAAAAGTTTGTAATTTTCCCGCAACTTGTGGCAAAATATAAAATATTCCATGAACTCAACATGCCTCTCAGCAAATAGCTTGGGGTGTCTACTTTCTAAAATGGGGTCATTTGTGGGGGTTTTGTGCCATCTTGGCATTTTATGGCCTTCAAAACTGTAATAGGTAGTGAGAAGTGAACTCAAAAATGTACGCCCTTAGAAAGCCTGAAGGCGGTGCTTGGTTTTCGGGGCCCCGTACGCGGCTAGGCTCCCAAAAAGTCCCACATATGTGGTATCCCCGTACTCAGGAGAAGCAGCAGAATTTATTTTGGGGTGTCATTTCACATACGCCCATAGCATGTGTGAGCAATATATCATTTAGTGACAACTTTGTGTAAAAAAAAAAAAAAAATTTTTTTTTTGTCATTATTCAATCGCTTGAGGCAAAAAAATAAAATATTCAATGGGCTCAACATGCCTCTTATCAATTTCCTTAGGGGGTCTACTTTCCAAAATGGGGTCATTTGGGGGGGTTTTGTACTGCCCTGCCATTTTAGCACCTCAAGAAATGAGATAGGCAGTCGTAAACTAAAAGCTGCGTAAATTCCAGAAAACGTACCTTAGTTTGTAGATGTGACAACTTTTGCGCAAACCAATAAATATACAATTATTGACTTTTTTTTTACCAAAGACATGTGGCTGAATACATTTTGGCCTAAATGTATGACTAAAATTGAGTTTATTGGATTTTTCTAATAACAAAAAGTAGAAAATATCATTTTTTTTCAAAATTTGCGGTCTTTTTACGTTTATATCGCAAAAAATAAAAATCGCAGAGGCAATCAAATACCATCAAAAGAAAGCTCTATTTGTGGGAAGAAAAGGACGCAAATTTTGTTTGGGTACAACATTGCATGACCGCGCAATTACCAGTTAAAGCAGCGCAGTGCCAAAGTGTAAAAAGACCTCTGGTCATTTACCAGCAAAATGGTCCGGTCTGAAAGTGGTTAAGGGGAACCCCGTACCCATATTAAAAAAAGGAGGGCACAGGGGGACACTGTGGGGGGGGGGGTGGAGGGAACAGGAGGACACTGTGGGGGGGGGGGGTGGAGGGCACAGGGGCACACCCCAGCCTGCTCCCCTCCCCCTAGGGTGACCACATTTCCAAACTGCCATTCAGGGACAACCCCGACCGCCCCCCCCCCCCTCGCACCAGCCCAAAAAAGATGTTTTTTGATACTTTTTGATACTTACTAAAGTATGGGGGGGACAGCAGAATGGAGGGGGACACGGAGGAAGAACAGAGGGGGACAGCAGAAGAACGGAGGGGGACACAGAGGAAGAATGGATGGGAACAGCAGAATGGAGGGGGGAAGCAGAACAGAGGGGGACATGGAGGAAGAACAGAGGGGGGACAGCAGAACGGAGGGGGATATGGAGGAAGAACAGAGGGGGGACAGCAGAACGGAGGGGGACATGGAAGAAGAACTGAGAGGGACAGCAGAACGGAGGGGGACATGGAGGAAGAATGGAGCGGGATAGCAGAACAGAAGGGGACATGGAGGAAGAACAGACGGGGACAGCAGAACGGAGGGGGACAGCAGCAGAACAGAGGAGGACACGGAGGAAGAACAGAGGGGGACAGCAGAACAGAAGGGGACATGGAGGAAGAACGGAGGGGGACAGCAGAACGGAGGGGGACATGGAGGAAAACTGGAGGGGGATATGGAGGAAAACTGGAGGGGGACAGCAGAACGGAGGAGGACACGGAGGAAGAACAGAGGGGGACAGCAGAACGGAGGGGGGCAGCAGAACAGAGGGGGACAGCAGAACGGAGTGGGACAGCAGAACAGAGGGGGACAGCAGAATGGAGTGGGACAGCAGAACAGAGGGGGACAGCAGAACAGAGGGGGACAGCAGAACAGAGGGGGACAGCAGAACAGAGGGGGACAGCAGAACGGTGGGGAACAGCAGAACGGAGGGGGACATGGAGGAAAACTGGAGGGGGACATGGAGGAAAACTGGAGGGGGACAGCAGAACGGAGGGGGACACGGAGGAAGAACAGAGGGGGACAGCAGCAGAACAGAGGGGGACAAGGTGGAAGAACAGAGGGGGACAGCAAAATGGAGGAAGAACAGAAGGGGACATGGAGCAAGAACGGAGGGGGACAGCAGAACAGAGGGGGACAGCAGAACAGAGGGGGACAGCAGAACAGAGGGGGACACGGAGGAAGAACGGAAGGGAACAGCAGCAGAACAGAGGGGGACACAGAGAAAGAACAGAGGGGGACAGCAGAATGGAGGGGGACACGGAGGAAGAACAGAGGGGGACAGCAGAACGGAGGGGGACACAGAGGAAGAATGGAGAGGGACAGCAGAACGGAGGGGGACACAGAGGAAGAACAGAGGGGGACAGCAGAACAGAAGGGGACATGGAGGAAGAACGGAGGGGGACAGCAGAACGGAGGGGGACATGGAGGAAAACTGGAGGGGGATATGGAGGAAAACTGGAGGGGGACAGCAGAAAGGAGGAGGACACGGAGGAAGAACAGAGGGGGACAGCAGAACGGAGGGGGGACAGCAGAACAGAGGCGGACAGCAGAACGGAGTGGCACAGCAGAACAGAGGGGGACAGCAGAACGGAGTGGGACAGCAGAACAGAGGGGGACAGCAGAACAGAGGGGGACAGCAGAACGGTGGGGAACAGCAGAACGGAGGGGGACATGGAGGAAAACTGGAGGGGGACATGGAGGAAAACTGGAGGGGGACAGCAGAATGGAGGGGGACACGGAGGAAGAACAGAGGGGGACAGCAGCAGAACAGAGGGGGACAAGGAGGAAGAACAGAGGGGGACAGCAGAATGGAGGAAGAACAGAGGGGGACATGGAGCAAGAACGGAGGGGGACAGCAGAACAGAGGGGGACAGCAGAACAGAGGGGGACACGGAGGAAGAACGGAAGGGGACAGCAGCAGAACAGAGGGGGACACAGAGAAAGAACAGAGGGGGACAGCAGAATGGAGGGGGACACGGAGGAAGAACAGAGGGGGACAGCAGAACGGAGGGGGACAGCAGAAAGGAGGGGGACAGCAGAATGGAGGAAGACAGCAGCAGAACGGAGGGGGACAAGATGGAAGAACGGAGGGGGACAGCAGAACGAGGGGGACACAGAGGAAGAATGGAGAGGGACAGCAGAACGGAGGAGGACATGGAGGAAGAACGGAGAGGGACAGCAGAACAGAGGGGGACAGCAGAACAGAGGGGGACAGCAGAACGGAGGGGGACATGGAGGAAGAATGGAGGGGGACAGCAGCAGAACAGAGGGGGACACAGAGAAAGAACAGAGGGGGACAGCAGAACGGAGGGGGATACGGAGGAAGAACGGAGGGGGACAGCAGAACGGAGGAAGAATGGAGGGAGACAGCAGCAGAACAGAGGGGGGCACGGAGGAAGAACAGAGGGGGACAGCAGAACGGAGGGGAACACAGAGGAAGAACGGAGAGGGACAGCAGAACAGAGGGGGACAGCAGAATGGGGAGGACAGCAGAATGGGGGTGGACAGCAGAACAGAGAGGGCAGCAGAATGGAGGGGGGCAGCAGAATGGAGGGGGACACGGAGGAAGAACAGAGGGGGACAGCAGAATGGAGGGGGACATGGAGGAAGAACGGAGGGGGACAGCAGAACGGAGGGGGACAGCAGAACGGAGGGGGACAGCAGAACGGAGGGGGACATGGAGGAAGAACGGAGGGGGACACGGAGGAAGAACGGAGGGGGACACAGAGGAAGAACAGAGGGGGTCAGCAGAACGGAGTAAGAACAGGGGGGGACAGTGGAACAGAAGGGGTCATGGAGGAAAACTGGAGGGGGACAACAGCAGAATGGAGGGGGACAAAATGTGAGTGTAACACAGACAGTATAGTACGCTAACCTGTCCTGGTCCTGGAAGTTTGTCAATGTCTGGCACTGACTGCATGGGCAAACTTGCGGACCTCATGGGCGGGAGGAGCCTGGAGAAGGACTCGGACGAGGCTCAGGCTGGCTGGCTGCTCAGGAGAGAAGTTGAACTGTGGCTTTGTCTGGTCACTGGCGTCACTCTGTGCTGGCTGGCTGGTGGCTGCTCTCTCTCGGAGGCGCGCGTGCTGCTCTCAGCCGTAGGGTGCGGGGCCTGCGGGCGGGTGCACTGCCCACACTGACTGCTAGTGCCCACATGTCAGCCCGCCCCTCAGGCCTTAGCTGATGTCACTGGTTGCTAGACGCGGGGCGGCCCATAGCCTAGCAACCAGACTGGCAGCCTATGTGTCATCATGTGTGAGAGTCTGAGATGTGTTAAACTTTGTAAGGGTGGCGGCGGCGGACGGGCGGAGTCGCGAAACGGACTGGTCTTGTCACTGTTTTTTTTAATTTCGGGACACTGTATTGTCCCGGAATGAAGGTGCCCGGGACACGGGACAAAAATCTCAAATCAGGGACAATCCCGGGCGATCCGGGACACGTGGGCACCCTACGGGGGACCCCAGAAGAGGATGTTCGGGGGCCACTCTGTGCAAAACGAGCTTCACAGTGGAGGTAAGTATAACATGTTTGTTATTTATTTATTTTTTATGGAACCTTTAAAGTATCACTTTAAGGTCTCTTGGCAACTCAAAGTTTCAGCTCCTCCATAAATTCTCTATAGGATTAAGGTCTGGAGACTGGCTAGGCCACTCCATGACCCATCTTCAGTGTTCTGGCTGAGGGAAGAAGGTTCTCATCCAACATCTTACAATACCCCCGTCCATTGGCCCCTCAATCCGGCAAAGTACCTTTATCAGAGAAACAGCCCCAAAGCATCATGTTTCCACCTCCGTTTGTGACTGTAGGGATGGTGTTCATGTTTCCACCTCCGTGTGACACTAGGGATGGTGTTCATGTTTCCACCTCCGTGTGTGGGGATGAGCCGAACACCCCCCGGTTCGGTTCGCACCAGAACTTTCGAACGGACCCCAAATTCGTACGAACTTTAGAACCCCATTGAAGTCTATGGGACTCGAACGTTCGAAATTAAAAGTGCTAATTTTAATGGCTAATATGCAGGATATTGTCCTAAAAAGGGTTTGGGGACCTGACTCCTGCCCCAGGGGACATGGGTCAATGCCTAAAATGCTTTTAAAAATGGCTGTTTTGGCGGGAGCACTGATTTTAATGACGATTAAAGTGAAAAAAAAGTGAAATATTCCTTTAAATATGGTGCCTGGGGGGTGTCTGTAGTATGCCTGTGAAGTGCCACGTGTTTCCCGTGTTTAGAACAGTCCCTGCACAAAATGACATTTAACGGAAATAACGTCATTTAAAACTGCTTGCGGTTTTAATGTTATATCTGGTTCCGGCAATATGGTTGAAAATCATTCAGAAAAATGGCATGGGTAGCCCTCCCTGCCCATTACCAGCCTATTTGGGTCTTGTACGCATATTAAGGGGAACCCCGTACCCATATTAAAAAAAGGAAATGCGTGTGGCCCCCAGGCCCTATATACTCAGAACAGCAGTATACAGGCGGTGCAAACAAGACAGGGACTGTGTAGGTTTGTTGTGTTAAGTTGAATCTGTTTGTAATTTTCAACTGGTACGTTTTTAAAGTGTAGCTCCAGTCAAAAAAACTATTTTTAAGCTTTTTGGAAAACATAGGGAAGGGTTATCACCCCTGTATAATTTGTTTTGTCGTCCATCTTTTTTCATCTCACTTGCTGTTGTCTCCTTCCGTTTGCAAGTAGGAGACGTTTGTAAGTTGGATGTTTGAAAGTAGGGGCCTGCCCTATATGCTCTGCAGAAATGGCGGAACAAGGTGTTGGTTTTGCCACAACATTGTAAGCCCTCAAAGTGTCTCTTGGTGGGCGCTGGAGCGCCCTGCTGTGAACGATTATATCAAGAATTGTAATTACATGCCATTGTTGAACAGTGGTAGAAAAATTGGGCCTTTGGTGGTTGTGGTGCTGGTGCCACAACACTATAAGTTCTCACAGTTACTCTCGGTGGGCACAGGAACGGGGCCTGCTGTGAAATAGTTACATAGTTAGTCAGGTTGAAAAAAGACACAAGTCCATCCAGTTCAACCCTAAAAACAAATAAATAAAATAAAAAATAATCGTACAATCCAGATACCCAATTTTATATCAAGAATTGTAATTACATGCCCCTGTTAAACAGGGGCTGAAAAATTGTGCCTTAGGCACTGCTTGCTGGTGCCACGACAATGCAACCTCTCCCGGATCCTCTAGTTGGAGTGCAGGAATGAGCCCTGCTGCAAAGCATTGCATCAAAAATTGTAATTACATGCCCCAGTTAAATAAAGGCTGAAAAATTGGGCCTTAGGTACTGGTGCTGGTGCCGTGACACTGCAACCTCTCCCATATACTCTAGCTGGAGTGCAGGAATGAGCCCTGCTGCAAAGCATTGCATCAAAAATTTTAATTACACGGCTGTTAACCTGTTCCCGACCGGCCCTCCTGTGAAATATTATATCAAGAATTGTAATTACATGCCCCTGTTAAACTGAGGCTGAAAAATTGGGCCTTAGGCACTGGTGCTGGTGCCACGACACTGCAACCTCTCCCATATACTCTAGTTTTAGTGCAGGAATTAGCCCTGCTGCAAAGCATTGCATCAAAAATTGTAATTAAACGCCCCTGTTAAACAGGGGCTGAAAAATTGTGCTGGTGGCATCACCCAGAACCAAAAATGTTCTTCCAACATATCAGCGGAGGAGGAAGAGGATAGACAATCAACATAACAGGACAGTCACTCAGCATCAGCATAGGCAGTCTTGAAGGGATGTGATATTTCAAAAAAAATTATTCGGTTACATCAGCTTCAGGTGCTTGGTAACTGTGGGTGATCCAAGACTGATTCATCTTGATGAAGGTCAGTCGATCAACTGAGTCAGTGGACAGGCGCACCCTGTGATCGGTAACAAAGCCACCAGCAGCACTGAAGGTGCGTTCCAAAAGAACGCTGGATGCAGGACAGGCCAGTAGCTCAATTGCATACTGTGCAAGCTCTGGCCAGTGATCCATCCTCAAGACCCAGTAAGCCAGAGGATTTTCAGGTGGGAAAGGTGTCCAAGTCTGACCTTGCCCCTATGTATTCCTGCACCATGTAAATCAGACACTGGCGATGGTTGCTGGAACCGATCATACCTTGGGGCTGCGGACTAAAAAATTGTCTGAACGCATCGGTCAGACGGCCACCTTCTCCACCGCTCCTTCTGACCGATGCCTCAGCAACACGTTGTCCAGGACCAGGAGTTTGTAACCTCCCAGTCTCTGGGAACGCGTTGCACAGACCTTTCTGCAAGGCCTCCCGGAGATGTCTCATCCTCTGCTCCCTCTGCGATGGCAAGATAAGGTCGGCAACCTTACCCTTGTACTGTGAATCAAGGAGAGTGGCCAGCCAGTAATGGTCCCTCTCCTTGATCCGAAGAATACGAGGATCCTTCCGCAGGCTTTGCAGGATCAGGGAGGCCATGCAGCGTAGGTTAGCTGAGGCATTCTGGAGTCCTCTGGGTCACTAAGAACAACATGATCCGCAGCTACCTCCTCCCAGCCACGTACAAGTTCACGGGTTTCTTGGGACTGTAAATCATTCCTACAAGACTGCTGCTGCTGCTGCTGCTGATGCTGAGTGCCAGCCTCCACTTCCATGCTGACACAATCATCCACCTCCTCCTCCTCCTCCTCCTCCTCATCCTCTTCCTGTGTGATGGGTGGCACAGCAGGAACACTGCCTGGATAAAGGGGGCCTTGAGAGGCAAGGAAGTCCTCCTCTTCCTGCCTCTGTTCTGCCTCAAGTGCCCTGTCCATTATTCCACGCAGTGTATGCTCCAAGAGGTGGACAAGAGGTACAGTGTCACTGATGCATGCACTGTCACTGCTCACCATCCTTGTGGCCTCCTCAAACGGTGACAGGACAGTGCATGCATCCCTGATCATGCCCCACTGGCGTAGTGAGAAAAAACCGAGCTCCCCTGACTCTGTCCTGGTGCCGTAGTCGCACAGGTACTCATTGATGGCCCTCTGCTGCATGTGCAGCCGCTGCAGCATGGCCAACATTGAGTTTACACCTGGTGGCCATGTCACATATAAGGCAGTTTTTGGGCAGGTTCAACTCCTTTTGGAGCTCAGCCAGCCGAGCACAGGCATTATGATCGGCGGAAATGCACACAGACTTTCCTGGCCTGCTTCAGGACATCCTGTAAGCCCGGGTACCTGCCCAAGAACCGCTGCACCACCAGGTTAAGGACATGAGCCACACAGGGCACATGGGTCAGTTGTCCCTGTCGGAGGGCGTAGAGGAGGTTGGTGCCATTGTCGCAAACCACCATTCCTGGCTTAAGCTGGCGTGGCGTCAACCACCTCTCGGCCTGCCCCTGCAGAGCTGACAAAACATCCGCCCCGGTGTGGCTCCTGTCCCCCAAACAAACCAGCGCAAGCACGGCATGGCATCGTTTTGCCTGCGTACTTACGTAGCCCCTTGAACACCTACGGAGCACCGCTGGTTCCGAGGACAGAGCACTGGAAGAGGCCATGGAGGAAGAAGAAGAGGAGGGGGTGGAGGAGAGAGGTGTGTCACAACCAATAGTAGCATTTTGGAGGAGTGGTGGCGGAACAACCTCCAACACTACTGCACCTTGTCCTGCATCCTTTCCAGCTGCCAGAAGAGTGACCCAATGGGCTGTGAAAGACAGGCAACATCCCTGTCCATGCCTGCTGGACCATGAGTCAGCGGTAATATGCACCTTACCACTGACTGTCCAGCGAGGCAAGGACATTGCCTTCCACATGCTGGTAGAGAGTCGGAATCGCCTTCCGTGAGAAAAAGTGGCGTTTGGGGACCTGCCACTGAGGAACCGCACATTGTACAAACTCACGGAAGGGGGCCGAGTGTACCAACTGAAAAGGCAGCAGTTGAAGTGCTAGCAATTTAGCCAAGCTAGCATTCAACCGCTGGGCATGTGGATGGCTGGGAGTGAACTTCTTTCGCCGGTCCAGCAGCTGGGGCAGGGACATTTTCCTGCTATAATCGGACGTGGGTATACTGCTAGCAGAGTGCCCGGAAGCACTTGGCTGTGACACACCTAATTCTACACCTTCATTCCTCTCAGTGCAGGTTTCAGAGAGGACTGAAGGTCTAGTGGGGTTGGAGATGCCAGCTGATGAGGAGCAAGGAGAGGTCCGCTTTGTTCTTTGGTGTGGGTCTTTGAGGTACACTTGCCAACGAGCTGCATGGCAGGTCAACATATGTCTGGTCAAGCATGTGGTGCCCAAGCGGCTGATGTTTTGGCCACGTGAGATACGCTTGAGACATATGTTGCAAATAGCAGCGGTGCGATCTGATGCACTCGTCTCAAAAAAGGCCCACACCAAAGAACTTTTAGAATAACGCGCAGAGGCAGCACCCTGCACAGGTGGAGCTCTGCGGTGTGATTCAGTCGGTGTGCTGCCCCTAAGCTGGCCCCCGGAGGGCATCCTGCCTCGTTAGACATGTGCCTCCTCCTCCTCCTCCTCCTCTCTCCTACCAGGCACCCACGTGGAGTCAGTGCCCTCATCATCCCCTCCCTCTTCATCGCTGGAGCAAACCTGGCAGTATGCTGCAGCTTGTGGAACATGACTGCCAGATTGCTGTCCTTCTTGAGTATCCCCTCTCTCTGCGCTCACGCTACTGCCTTCCTCTAGCTGAGTGTCATCATCAGAGCCCACAAAACACTGGGCATCCTCCTGGAGCATGTACCCAACACTGTGCTCAAAGAGTTCAGGAGACTCCTCAGGAGGACGTGGTGGGTCTAGGGAAGGAGTCACTGATGATGACATTGAGAGGAGGGAAGACGATGCGTTGGCAGCTGCTTTGCTAGTACCCTGAGACTGGGTGAGAGAGGATGAAGAGGATGAAGAGGGCTTGGTCATCCACTCTACCAAGTCGTTGGCATGTTGCGGCTCAACATGTCCAGCTGCCGAAAAGAAGGATAAGCGTGTCCCATGGCCACGTGCTGATGACAATGCACCGCGTCCATGACCAGCACTGTTGTCTCTAGACACAGAGCCTGCTTGCCCTCTTTTATCGGCTCGCGCCTGTCTGCCTCTCCTTGCTGGCCTTCCAGACATGGTAATGGCCTGAAGGGAGTTGGGAAAACCAGCAATTGGGTAGTGTATATTGTGCTAGAGGCACACACAACTTCCAATAACTCCTGCAGATGGCAGATGGCTCAAATAGAGAAGAGCTATGTAGGTGGATATAGCGGTGTATACTGGGTTCAGAGCACGCAGACAGCACGCACAATCTCCTACCGCTGACTGCAAGCTCTATTATGAAAGATAGATATATCGCTAGCTATATAGGTGAATATAGCGGTGTATACTGCGGTCAGGGCACGCAGACAACAACCGATTATTTTCCCTGCCTTCTGGAGGGTTCTGGAATCACAGAGGGAGGAAAGGCGGAAGGGCAGTCTGAATATTGATGGAGACCCAGCCAATCCCTGGGGAGGTGTGCCCAGTAGGTGACGGGAGAGCCCATAAATGGTTGGAGGCCTGGAGCAGAAGTTGAGTTGGTCCAGGGTCTAGTCCTTCAGGAGGTGTCCCTAGCCTGAGGGGGCTCTGCCCCTAAGGGCAGCTCACTGGAACTCTTCCATATGCTTAGTGAGATCCCAGCTGTATTATAGCCGGGGGGGGGGGGGCCCATTTGAAGGGTTTCGCCTGGGATCTTGGCCTGGAGAGATCCCTATAGAGGGCCCGGAGGAAGCTGGAAGGAGGTGTCTAGCTGTGTTGTGAAATAAAATACATCCCTCAGACTTTTTATTACGCCAGGGAGAAAGAGAGAGAAAAATGCTGTGTGCCTGGCTGCCTCTGCACTAACTCTGGGAAAAGAATCGGTTAACTTAAGCAGTTTGCTGTGGTGGGGGGAGGGGGGGCGCTACATCTATTATTGAAACGCTCTCCAGATATATGTGACTTTTCTGGATGAAGATTGTGATGGCCATAAATCCTCCGAGTCTCTTCTATGATATATATCACACGGCTCCTGGAAGAATAGATTAATAGATGGAATTACCGGGGAGGTAAAAATAGAATTCTAATAAAACATAACTGATGTCCCTGTGCCAAAGAATATGAAGATCTATGAATCTGCTCAGAAGATGAGCTCCGAGGGATGACATTGTGATATCATATCAGTCATTGAACACTTCCAGTGTGTATGACATCATATCCCACACATGACATCATATCCCATACATGACATCATATCCCATACATGACATCATATCCCATACATGACATCATATCCCATACATGACATCATATACCACACATGACATCATATCCCACACATGACATCATATCCCATACATGACATCATATCCCATACATGACATCATATCCCACGCATGACATCATATCCCACACATGACATCATATTCCATACATGACATCATATTGCATACATGACATCATATCCCACACGTGACATCAAATCCCATACATGACATCATATCCCACACATGACATCATATCCCATGTATGACATCATATCCCATACATGACATCATATTGCATACATGACATCATATCCCACACATGACATCATATCCCATGTATGACATCATATCCCATACATGACATCATATTGCATACATGACATCATATTCCACACATGACATCATATCCCATACATGACATCATATCCCACACATGACATCATATCCCACACATGACATCATATCCCACACATGACATCATATCCCATGTATGACATCATATCTCATACATTACATCATATCCCACACATGACATCATATCCCACACATGACATCATATCCCATACATGACATCATATTGCATACATGACATCATATCCCACACATGACATCATATCCCATACATGACATCATATCCCACACATGACATCATATCCCATGTATGACATCATATCTCATACATTACATCATATCCCACACATGACATCATATTCCATACATGACATCATATCGCATACATGACATCATATCCCACACATGACATCATATCGCATACATGACATCATATCCCACACATGACATCATATCCCACACATGACATCATATTCCACACATGACATCATATTCCACACATGACATCATATCCCACACATGACATCATATCCCACACATGACATCATATCCCACACATGACATCATATCCCACACATGACATCATATCCTATACATGACATCATATCCCACACATGACATCATATCCCACACATGACATCATATTCCACACATGACATCATATTCCATACATGACATCATATCCCACACATGACATCATATCCCACACATGACATCATATCCCATACATGACCTTATATTCCACACATGACATCATATCCCATACATTACATCATATTCCATACATGACATGTCCCCGAGCCACCCCCATCAAATCATTCTCTGCAGCTATTACCTTTTGTACCACCCCCTCCCTTTAGAATGTAAGCTCTATGAGCCGGGCCCTCCTGTAACTTTTGTATTGTACGGTAATTGTGTTGTCCCCCCTATACAGTGTAAAGCACTGCGTAAACTGTTGGCACTATATAAATCAATAATAACAATAATATCCCATACATGACATCATATCCCACACATGACATCATATCCCATACATGACATCATATCCCACACATGACATCATATCCCATACATGACATCATATCCCACACATGACATCATATCCCACACATGACATCATATCCCATACATGACATCATATCCCACACATGACATCATATGCCACACATGACATCATATTCTAAAGAAACAACGATAAATTAAATCTTGTTGCCTGTGCCTGGACCCAGAGCAAACATGCCAAATTGTGCCCCCCCCCCCCCCCCCCCAAGATGTATGAGCATTATATGTCAGTAAAAATCCCTCCTCAAAAAAAACCATAAATTCCCCCTTATCCTAATACAAATCGTCACCCTTTTGAAACCCCCCTCCCAGCACAAATCTTCTCCCTCCCCCATCACAAATCCCCCCTCCAAAAAAATAATATCCCCCTCCGAGTGCAAATCCTCTGCCCCTCAAATTTACCCTCCAAACACAAATCCTCTACCCCCCACTCAAAATCCCCCCTCCTATCACAAATTCCCCTCCCCCAATCCCCTATCCTAGCACAACCCCCCCCCCCCCCCCCAAAAAAAAGTCACCTCCCAGGATGGTAAATCTGGTGGGGATTACTGCTGGGAGAGATGTGTAGCGGTGCCCCCCCCCCGTGGGGTCATGCGTGTTTCCCCTCCACCCTGCTGGTCAGACATCCATTTTCAGGCACACCTTCTCCAGTCAGTGAACGGTCTTCGGGATTAAACTTGGAAGGAGAAAGGGACACGGGATGCCCAAATGATGAATCTTTCTTGGTTGAAATAAAGGTAGTTGAATCCAAAGCGACTGCCTCTAAAGCTCCACCCCCCTCCAGCACACGCCGTGCGATCGCTTTGCTTTCTCTACCGCGCAATCCTAGATCCCGCTCACCGTCAGCACATGGCTACTACGCCTCACTCTGAGTAAGTCCCACCATGTTCCTAGTAATCATTTGCAGGCGGGGGAGGGGGGGGGGGTCTGCAGTCCCCTCTGTGGCAGCAACCATTTTAGATGAAAAAAAAAATAGTTGTGCTAAGCGATACGTGGTGGACTACTGATCCCAGAAAGTCCGGCGCAAATCCTGCCAACCCTCCTGGCTGTATACCCCTTGAAATTCCCCACAACCAAAACCATAAATGTATTTTATTGGGATTTTATATGATGGACCAACACAAAGTGTCACATAATTGTGAAGTGGAAGGAAAATGATAAATGATACAAATAAATATGTGAAAAGTGTGGGGGAGGGGCATTTGTATGGGGCCCCCTTTACTCTGATACCCCTAACTAAAATCTAGAGGAACCAATTGCCTTCAGAAGTCACCTAATTAGTAAATAGAGTCCACCTGTGTGTCATTTAATCTCTGTATAAATACAGCTGTTCTGTGAAGCCCTCAGAGGTCTGTTAGAGAACCTTAGTGAACAAAGAGCATCATGAAGGCCAAGGAACACACCAGACAGGTCAGGGATAAAGTTGTGGAGAAGTATAAAGCAGGGTTTGGTTATAAAAAAATCTCCCAAGCTTTGACCATCTCACGGAGCTCTGTTCAATCCATCATCGGAAAATGGAAAGAGTATGGGCACAACTGCAAACCTACCAAGACATGGCCGTCCACCTAAACTGACCGGGCCGGGCAAGGAGAGCATTCATCAGAGAAGAGCCAAGAGGTCCATGGTAACTCTGGAGGAGCTGCAGAGATCCACAGCTCAGGGGGGAGAATCTGTCCACAGGACAACTATTAGTCGTCTCTCCACAAATCTGCCCTTTATGGAAGAGTGACAAGAAGAAAGACATTGGAGAAAGAAAGTCAGAAGAAGTCCTGTTTGTAGTTTGTGAGAAGCCATGTGGGGGAGGGGGCAGCAAACATGTGGAAGAAGGTGATCTGGTCAGAGGAGACCAAAATTCTACTTTATGGCCTAAAAGCAAAACGCTATGTGTGGGGGAAACTAACACCGCCCATCCCCCTGAACACACCATCCCCACCGTGAGACATGGTGGTGGCAGCATCATGTGGTGGGGATGGTTTTCTTCAGCAGGGACAGGGAAGCTGGTCAGAGGTGATGGGAAGATGGATGGAGACAAATACAGGACAATCTTAGAAGAAAACCTGTTAGAGTCGGCAAAAGACTTGAGACCGGGGCGGAGGTTCCCCTTCCAGCAGGACAACGACCCGAAACCTCCAGCCAGAGCTACAATGGAATGGTTTACATCAAAGCATATTCATGTGTTAGAATGGCCCAGTCACAGTCCAGACCTAAATCCCATTGAGAATCTGTGGCCAGACTTGAAAATTGCTGATCACAGACGCTCTCCATCCAATCTGACAGAGCTTGAGATATTTTACACAGAAGAAGAATGGGCAGAAATGTCCTCTCTAGATGGGCAAAGCTGGTAGAGACACCCCCAAAAAGACTTGTAGAGAAAGGGGGTTCTACAAAGTATTGACTCCGGGGGGCGCCATACAAATGCCCCTCCCCCCACACTTTTCACAGATTTATTTGTATCATTTATAATTTTCCTTCCACTTCACAATTATGTGACACTTTGTGTTGGTCCATCACATAAAATCCCAATAAAATACATTTATGGTTTTGGTTGTCACATGACAACATGTGGGGAATTTCAAGGGGTATGAATACTTTTTCAAGGCCCTGTAACAATACAGGAAAGATTGTGCTTATATGGATGTAATGGATCGGAGGTAGCCAAGATAAACCCCGTGGATGAAGGGGTACCAGAATCACACGACCAGTCGCCCGGGGGGGGGGGGGGGGGCATATAAATCTACAAACTATTAGGGAATTACTTATGTGCTGCTATGTTAATAAAACTAAAATGCACAACTATAAGAACTGCCGCAATCACTATAGATAGTAACCTCAGACTACAATGTGTAAAAAAGGGGAATGGTTCGCTGTTTAGAAATAAAATAATAAAAACCTTTCCACTTACAAAACATGACTAAAGTGACAAATAAATACAACAAAAAACAAATATGTATATCTTGGATCCCATCTGATATTCCGTGAATTGTAATGTGCCTTTAAATGGATACGGACTGGACAAGCTCCGCCTCAGACCAGCGCTCTGCGTCCAGGAGCCCGGTACGGGGAAAATCCCCCCTCCCCCCCCCCCCCCCCCCCAAAGAGTCACATCTGCGGTCTGGGTGCGCAAGGACCCGGATTGGTTGCAGGGCTGCAGGCTGTTTCTTAGGCATGTGCACTGCCGAAAAATATTTGTTTGTTTTTGTTTCATTCTTTTTTTTTTTTTTTTTTTTTTTGGGTCATCGAAATTCGTAAATTCATAAATTCAAAAATTCGGGAATTTGGAAATTCAGATATTCAAAAGTTCAGAAACTCTAAAATCAGAAAATAAGAAAGAAAATCAGAAAATTCAAAATAATAACTAACTAACTAATAATAACTAACTACAGATTTCTGGATTTTCGGGTTTTTGAGTTTTTCGGGTTTTCACAATTTTCGGATTTTCATTCTTATTTCCGGATTTTCAGATTTCCAGATTTCTAACATTTCAGATTTTCGAATTTTCCAAATTTCCGAATCTTTGAATATTCGAATTTTGAATTGACAAATTTTTGGATTTACGAATATTCTGAAAAATTTGTTTGTTTTTGTTTCATTCTTTTTTTTTCTTTCGTTTTTTTGGGTCATCGAAATTCGTAAATTCATAAATTCAAAAATTCGGGAATTTGATAATTCATAAATTCGGAAATGCAGAAATGTAATAATTCGGAAATTCAGATATTCAAAAGTTCAGAAATTCTAAAATCAGAAAATAAGAAAGAAAATCAGAAAATTCTAAATTATAACTAACTAACTAATAATAACTAACTACAGATTTCTGGATTTTCGGGTTTTTGAGTTTTTCGGGTTTTCACAATTTTCGGATTTTCATTCTTATTTCCGGATTTTCAGATTTCCAGATTTCCAACATTTCAGATTTTCGAATTTTCCAAATTTCCGAATCTTTGAATATTCGAATTTTGAATTGACAAATTTTTGGATTTACGAATATTCTGAAAAATTTGTTTGTTTTTGTTTCATTCTTTTTTTTTCTTTCGTTTTTTTGGGTCATCGAAATTCGTAAATTCATAAATTCAAAAATTCGGGAATTTGATAATTCATAAATTCGGAAATGCAGAAATTCAATAATTCGGAAATTCGGATATTCAAAAGTTCAGAAATTCTAAAATCAGAAAATAAGAAAGAAAATCTGAAAATTCTAAATAATAACTAACTAACTAATAATAACTAACTACTAAATTATAGGTACCGGAATTTCCTTTCAAATTTGGCTGTTGGTCAGCGTAACAAATATAAATTTATTCAAAGTTACAAATTATCTGAAATAATGAATGGCGCATCTAAACAAATGGAACTGAATGAATTAATAATAATAACGTTTTTTATTATTTTTGTTATTTATTATTATTAATTTGTTACGCTCCATTCATTTAGATGCAGCATTCGCTATTTCGGATCATTTGTAAATTTGGATAAATTGGTATTTGCTACGTTCTCTAACAGCCAAATTTGAAAGGAAATTCCAATATCTATAATTTAATAGTTAATAAGGCTACTTTCACACTGATGCGCTATACCGACCACGCCCCCCGCGCTTCAGTGTGAATGCGCCTTAATAGTTAACTTATTATTAGTTTGTTATTATTTCAGATTTTTGGATTTTTGGGTTTTTGAGTTTTTCGGGTTTTCACAATTTTCGGATTTTCATTCTTATTTCCGGATTTTCAGATTTCCAGATTTCCAACATTTCAGATTTTCGAATTTTCCAAATTTCCGAATCTTTGAATATTCAAATTTCGAATTGACAAATTTTTAGATATACGAATATTCGGAAAAAAATTGTTAAAAAATGTTTTGTTGTTGTTTTCAATAATTCGGATGTTTCCCCCCCAAAGAGTCACATCTGCGGTCTGGGTGCGCAAGGACCCGGATTGGTTGCAGGGCTGCAGGCTGTTTCTTAGGCATGTGCACTGCCGAAAAAAATGTGTTTGCTTTTGTTTCATTCTTTTTTTTTCTTTCGTTTTTTTTGGGTCATTGAAATCCGTAAATTCAAAAATTCGGGAATTTGAAAATTCGTGAATTCGGGAATTTGAAAATTCGTAAATCCGAAATTCAATAATTCCGAAATTCAGATATTCAAAAGTTCAGAAATTCTAAAATCAGAAAATAAGAAAGAAAATCAGAAAATTCAAAATAATAACAAACTACTAAATTATAGGTACCGGAATTTCCTTTCAAATTTGGCTGTTAGTCAGCGTAACAAATATAAATGTATTCAAAGTTACAAATTATCTGAAATAATGAATGCCGCATCTAAAAAAATGGAATTGAATGAATTAACCACTTGCTTACTGGGCACTTAAACCCCCTTCCTGCCCAGACCAATTTTCAGCTTTCGGTGCTCTCACACTTTGAATGACAATTACTCAGTCATGCAACACTGTACCCAAATGAATTTTTTGTCCTTTTTTTTACCACAAATAGAGCTTTCTTTTGGTGGTATTTGATCACCTCCTGAGGTTTTTATTTTTTGCGCTATAAATGAAAAAAGACCGAAAATTTTGAAAAAAAAACGCATATTTCTTTGTTTCTGTGACAGAATTATGCAAATCATTAATTTTTCTTCATAAATTTTGGCCACAATTTTTACGGCTACATATCTCTGGTAAAAATAACCCAAATTAGTGGATATTATTTGGTTTTTGTGAAAGTTAGAGAGTCTACAAGGTGTGGTGCGAATCGCACAAAATTGATCACATCTGATGTACTGGTGGTCTATCTCGCTTCTTGTGACCCGAACAAGTCAGGAAAGTACAAATACCCCCCAAATCACCCCTTTTTGGAAAGTAGACATTCCAAGGTATTTAGTAAGAGGCATAGTGAGGCATTTTGATGTTGTCATTTTTTTCCCACAATTCTTTGCAAAATTAAGATTTTTAATTTTTTTTTCCACAAAATTGGCATTGTAATAGGTTATTTCTCTCACATGGCATGTGTATACCACAAATGACACCCCCAAAAAAAAATTCTGCTACTCCTCCTGAGTATTACAATACCACATGTGTGGGACTTTTTCACAGCCTGGCCACATAGAGAGGCCCAACATGCAGGGAGCGCTATCACGTGTTCCAGGAGCATAAATTACACATCTAACTTGTTGACTATTTATTACACTTTTGAAATACCAGGACAATGACACGTGACACTGATGACAGATGGCACTGATACGTGGCAATGATGACACTTATATGTGGCACTGATGACAGATGGCACTAATATGTGGCACTGATGACAGATGGCACTAATATGTGGCACTGATGACACATGGCACTTATACGTGGCACTGATGACCCCTGGCACTAATACGTGGCACTGATGACAGATGGCACTAATACGTGGCACCGATGACAGATGGCACTAATACATGGCACCGATGACAGATGGCACTAATACGTGGCACCGATGACGCATGACACTGATGACAGATAGCACTGATAAGTGGCATTGATGACACGTGACACTGACAACAGATGGCACGTGACACTGACAGGTGGCACTGATGACAAATGGCACTGATACGTGGCACTGATGACAGATGGCACTAATACGTGGCACTGATGACAGATGGCACTATGTGGCACTGATGACACGTGGCACTGATGACAGATGGCACTTATACGTGGCACTGATGACAGATGGCACTGGGGACAAGTGGCACTGGGGGCAGGTGGCACTGGGGACAGATGGCACTAACAGGTGGCACTGGGGGCAGGTGGCACTGGGGGCAGGTAGCACTGGGGCGGATGGCACTGGGGCAGGATGGCACTGGGGCAGGATAGCACTGGGGCAGGATGGCACTGGGGGAGGATGGCACTGGGGGAGGATGGCACTTTTTTTTTTACACTTTTTTTTTTACTTTTTTTTTCACTGACGGCTGCTGCAGCCGTTCATCTCTCCCCTCTCACGCTGTCTGTGTGAGGAGGGAGAGCGGCGCTGAGAGATGATCTCATTTTTTTACATATGAGATCATCTCCCATTGGACACGCCGATCGCGCTGTAAACGGCCGCTGTGATTGGCCGTTTACAGCGATCTGTGTTTGCCTGTCCCCGGGGGACACGGCAAACACAGTACATTCCCGATGCGCGCCCGCGGCGGCACGCATTGCGGAAGTAAACATTAGGACGTCCAGGGACGGCCTCCCGGACGAAAGCACCCGCTCTACGGCCGTCATTCGGCTATAGGGCGGGCGCGAGGTGGTTAATACTAATAAAGTTTTTTATTATTGTTGTTATTTATTATTATTAATTTGTTACGTTCCATTCATTTAGATGCGGCATTCGCTATTTCGGATCATTTGTAAATTTGGATAAATTGGTATTTGCTACGTTCTCTAACAGCCAAATTTGAAAGGAAATTCCAATACCTATCATTTAATAGTTAATAAGGCTACTTTCACACTGAGATGCTTTTCCGACAACCCCCCCCGTGCCTTAATAGTTAACTTATTATTAGTTTGTTATGATTTCAGATTTTTGGATTTTCAGGTTATTTGAGTTTTTCGGGTTTTCACAATTTTCTGATTTTCATTCTTATTTCCAACATTTCAGATTTTCGAATTTTCCAAATTTCCGAATCTTTGAATATTCAAATTTTGAATTGACAAATTTTTGGATTTACGAATATTCTGAAAAATGTGTTAATTTGTTAAAAAATGTTTTGTAGTTGTTTTCAATAATTCGGATGATTCCGAATTAACAAATTTGTCGAAATTCATTAAAAAACGAATTCGGAACGAAACAAGTTGCACATGTCTACTATTTCTTCTTCTTCCTGTGTTGCTCGTAGCGGCCACTTGATCCTTTCGGCTGAGCTGGATGACCTTGTCACGGCACTGGTTATTCTACATACCCTGAAGAGGGGCCTTTGCGATCTCCAGCTGGCGTCACCTCAGTGTCTGTCTGAGAGTGTTTTTTTAAAAGCAGTTCTGGTTGTGATATGAATACATACAGCAGTACACCACTGCTAGTGAGCCCACCGTTCCATCCTGAGGAAGCCGACCAACGGTGAAACGCGTTGAAATGGGATTCCACCATTGGCCACAATTGTGCTATATAAAGGATGATACTGTATTCATGATAACAGGTATACCAGTTGACGACCGCCCCATGTAATTTCACTGCGGCAGGGCAGCCGCTCTGCGCTGGTTTACGTACTAGGTATGTGAGCCGCCACTTCCGCGTAGCGGGACGCACTTTGCTGTAATTGGACACAGCGCAAGCCGATCAGCGGGTGCCAGCCAATGGATGATTGCTGGCACCTGCTGATCCGGGGGGGGGGGGGGGGGGGGAAGAATAGAGCTCTGTTTATGTAAACAAGGCAGAGCTCTGCGCCGTCAGCGGGGGATGGGCTGGATTTTGTTTCCCTGCAAAGCACTTCCCTTAGTGAAAAAAACACACAATAAGCACATAAACACCGGTGAGGCACAAGAGACATAATGAGAACCTTCAGTGCAAGAAGCCACGAAGGGCCCCCCGACCACCTCTCCCTTCCATCCCAACCCCCGGGCTTCCAGTTCTGGGAGGGAGTCCATTAGACATGTGCAATTCGCTTCGTTCCGAATTTGTTTTTTTAACAAAATTTGGACAATTCGTTAATTTGTAAAATATCGAATTAATCTTTTAGAATATTCATAAATTTGAAAATAAAATCAAAAATTTGTAAAATTGTAAATTCGGAAATTCTAAAATCTGAAATAATAACTAATAACTTAACTATTAAAAATTATAGGTATTGGAATTTCCTTTCAAAGTTGGCTGTTAGTGAACGTATCGAATACGAATTTATCCGAAGTTTATCCCAAGTTACGAATTATCCGAATTATAACGAATGGAACGTAACAAATGAATAATAATTAATAACAATAATAATAATAATAAAAAAACATTTAAAAAATAATAATAAAAACTTTTTATTATTATTGTTGTTATTTATTATTAATTTATTCCGTTCCATTTGTTTAGATGGGGAATTCGTTATTTTGGATAATTCCTAACTTTTGATAAGTTTGTTTTCGTTACGTTCACTAACAGCCAAATTTGAACGGAAATTCCAATACCTATAATTTATTAGTTAGTTATCCTTTCAAATTTTCGTATTTTCTTTCTTATTTTCGGATTTTCGAATTTTCGAATTTACGCAAGTTATGAATTTCCGGATTTACGAAGTGCAAACATAACGAATAACCCGAAAAACAAAAACAAAAAACCCCCAAGAAATAAATGAACCGTAAACGAATGGATTTTTCAGCAGTGCACATGTCTAGTGTCCATTGACATCCTTCCAGGACCCCACCTCCTGCATGCTTCCTGGGGTGTGCATCCAGTGCACTTTCTCCTTCGGACACAGCTGATCATAGATCACGGTAAAGGGCCAATCACAGTGGCCCTTTACCATGTGATTAGCTGATGACATGTAAACAGACTTCCCAGGTTATCGGTAGTCCTTTCCTCCCACGATGCGTCTGTATGAGGAAAAGAGAGCTGATAACCGGCAAGACTGTCAGTACATTGTTTACACTGATCATCAGCCCCATCAGTGCCCATCAATGCCTCCTCAGCAGGGCTCTGAGATGAGAGTGTCTCTCTCATACAGCCCAGAGCCGGCACTGACAGTTCCCTCTCCCTCACACGGATGGGAGAGGAGAGAGCTTATCTGCTCCTTCTCCTCCCGCCCCTCTCCTCCTGTGTTCACAGCAGGAAGTGTCAAGTTAAGCAGCTGAATTTGTTAGTTCAGCTGCTGGGCTGTGTGAGAGAGACATTCTCAGCTCAGAGCCCTGCGCCCAGCAACCTGATGTGCCCCCCCTCCCCCCGTCAGGTGACCTTTGTGACCTTGGTAGCTCCACCACTGGCTAGGCACACATTTAACCCTTTGATGGCCCTAGATGTTTAACCCCTTCCCAGCCAGTGTCATTAGTACAGTGACAGTGCATATTTATTAGCACTGATCACTGTATTGGTTTCACAGGTTTCCACAAAGTGTCAAAGGTGTCAGTTAGTGCCAGATTGTCCGGCGCAAAATTTCCGTCGCTGATCGCCGCCATTACTAGTAGAAAAAATATAAATAAATACAAATTCCAGTATATATCCCATAGCGCAAACCAATCAATATAAGCTTATTGGGATTTTTTTACCAAAAACATGTAGTAGAATACATATATATGCCTTAATTTATGAAGAAATTTGATTTTTTTTTTTTTTTGGATGTGTGTTTTAGCAGAAAGTCCTCCAGCGCAGGAGAGCTGCTGTACTCCTACATGAGAAAGCATGAGAAAGCAATAATTGTAAAACTCTACTTTTGTTGAGAGAACCCCCCCCCCCCCCCCCCCCGGGTGGTCTCTGTACATTGCAGGGATTGTAACAAACTTTGTTGCAGATTCCTCCCTTTTGTTATTCTGTAGAAATAGCTGTTTGCCTCCCCATGTCCTTTGCAGAGTGATTCTGAATGGGAGGGGTCATTATAATAACCTGGTGCACTCTCAGTGTTCTGATGAGGAAAGTTGCAGGGTCTGCAATCCCTTTAGAAATACTTAACCCACTGGGAATTATCTCACCAAAACGGAAATTCCTATTGCAGGGGATGCATAAAATCTGACATATCTTAGTTCAGATTTCTGGGAAAACCAGTGAGCCAATCACACAAGCAAGAAATTACATATCTGGGGGGGGGGTGGATTTTGTACACCAACCGTATACTCAATACCTCTAGGTGGCCATATTGCATTTAATTTTACAGAAAATGATGGCGGCTGCAGATTGAAAAGGAAAGGTCAGTTTTAATAAAAATTAATTTACAACATATTATTTTTTTTACTTTGATTTTTTTTATAATTTTTAAGTTTTTTTTTTATTTTTATTTTTTTATTAGTTACAATTATTACATGTTTTTTTTCCCCACCAAAGTGGTGTTACCCTTTAAAAGCCGCGGTTTGTTTTTCTCTCTTTCAGTGTCAGTCTATGGCAAATACTAAAAAAAGGAAATATGGCGGCCTGTCAGAGCGCGGCGTGACCCCTCCACCCCGGGACGGGCGCCTTGGCCGCACTCCCTGCGTTGATAATGAAGTGTGGAGCCTGCAGACATTTCTTGGTCCCCGCACAGGAAAGTGTCACTCCATCCCTGCCAGGATTTTTAGGAATGCTGAAGTGATTTGCATAAATTAGCATTTCTCTGACTCATTCGTCCGTGAAAAACAACCGCGCCGAGCGCTCATCCCAGAGACGTCTACTCTATAAAGAGGATTTGTAGCCCTCCTCATAAAAAAGAGCCAGTCTTTACCTACCTTATTTACCCTCCAGTGCTGCCCCTGGGTTCCTCCTCAGTCCAGTGCTTTAGTTGCCCTTTGGGGTAAAACAATGGTCTGTCATTCTGCACATTACTTGTCATTTACACGGCCCCTAGGGGGCGGGCCATCATGATGGCTTGACTCACAGAACACCAGGACTTCGTGTCACTCACATGTCTTTACATGGCTCCTAGGGGGAGGGTCATCATGATGGCTTAGCTCACAGTACTTCAGGACCGAGTGGTACTCACATGTTTTTACATGGCCCCTAGGGGGCAGGTCATCATGATGGCTTGGCTCACAGTACTCCAGGACTGAGTGGTACTCACGCTATTATATGGCCCCTAGGGGGAGGGTCATCATGTTGGCTTGGCTCACACAACACCAGGACTTAGTGTCACTCACATGTTTTTACATGGCCCCTAGGGGGAGGGGGTCATCATGTTGCTTGGCTTACAGAACTCCAGGACTGAGAGGTACTCACAGGAATGTTGCTTAGTCCTGGTAGAATGCCCCCCCATCCCCCAAAGAAAAGAGAGAAGAAGCCGGGATGTCTCAAGAATGGAAAAATGCAGGAAAATTATATGGCCCCCTAGGGGGAGGGCCATCATGTTGGCTTGGCTCACAGAATACTGACACTAATTGCTACTCACATGTTTTTACATGGCCCCTAGGAGGGTGGGTCATCATGTCGGTTTGGGGCTCACAGAACACTGGGGCTAATTGGTACTCACATGTTTTTACATGGCTCCTAGGGGGCGGGTCATCATGATGGCTTTGCTCACAGTACTCCAGGACTGAGTGGTACTCACGTTATTATATGGCCCCTAGAGGGAGGGTCATCATGTTGGCTTGGCTAACAGAACACCAGGACTTAGTGTCACTCACATGTTTTTACATGGCCCCTAGGGGGCGGGTCATCATGACGGCTTGGCTCACAAAAGACTGGGAATAAATGGTACTCACATGTCTTTACATGGCCCCTAGGGGGAGGGTCATCATGATGGCTTGGCTCACAGTACTCCAGGACTTAGTGTCTCTCACATGTTTTTACATGGCCCCTAGGGGGAGGGGGTCATCATGTTGCCTTGGCTTACAGAACTCCAGGACTGAGTAGTACTCACATGTTTTTACATGGCCCCTAGGGGGCAGGTCATCATGTTGGCTTGGCTCACAGTACTCCAGGACTGAGTGATACTCACAGGAATGCTGCTCAGTCCTTTTGGAATGCCCCCCATCCCCCAAAGAAGAGAGAGAAGAAGCCGGGGATGTCACAAGAATGGAAAAAATGCAGGAAAAATTATATGGCCCCCTAGGGGGAGGGTCATCATGTTGGCTTGGCTCACAGAACACTGGGGCTGAGTGGTACTCACATGTTTTTACACGGCTCCTAGGGGGCGGGTCATCATGATGGCTTTGCTCACAGTACTCCAGGACTGAGTGGTACTCACGTTATTATATGGCCCCTAGGGGGAGGGTCATCATGTTGGCTTGGCTAACAGAACACCAGGACTTAGTGTCACTCACATGTTTTTACATGGCCCCTAGGGGGCGGGTCATCATGACGGCTTGGCTCACAAAAGACTGGGAATAAATGGTACTCACATGTCTTTACATGGCCCCTAGGGGGAGGGTCATCATGATGGCTTGGCTCACAGTACTCCAGGACTTAGTGTCTCTCACATGTTTTTACATGGCCCCTAGGGGGAGGGGGTCATCATGTTGCCTTGGCTTACAGAACTCCAGGACTGAGTAGTACTCACATGTTTTTACATGGCCCCTAGGGGGCAGGTCATCATGTTGGCTTGGCTCACAGTACTCCAGGATTGAGTGGTACTCACAGGAATGCTGCTCAGTCCTTTTAGAATGCCCCCCATCCCCCAAAGAAGAGAGAGAAGAAGCCGGGGATGTCACAAGAATGGAAAAAATGCAGGAAAAATTATATGGCCCCCTAGGGGGAGGGTCATCATGTTGGCTTGGCTCACAGAACACTGGGGCTGAGTGGTACTCACATGTTTTTACACGGCTCCTAGGGGGCGGGTCATCATGATGGCTTTGCTCACAGTACTCCAGGACTGAGTGGTACTCACGTTATTATATGGCCCCTAGGGGGAGGGTCATCATGTTGGCTTGGCTCACAGAACACCAGGACTAAGTGCTACTAACATGTTTTTACACGGCTCCTAGGGGGCGGATCATCATGATGGCTTTGCTCACAGTACTCCAGGACTGAGTGGCAGTCACAGGAATGCTGCTCAGTCCTGGTAGAATCCCCCCCACCCCTCAAAGAAGAAGGAGAAGAAGCGGGGGATATCACCTGAATGGCAAAATGACTGCAGGGAAAAATATGTATTGGGGTTTAAAAAAAAAAAATCCCCTGGAGCTTGTGGGGTGGAGGGAGGAGAGTGACGTTTCTGGATGGACGGTCTGATTTCACTGGATGCATGCTTCTTAGTGACCTGGGCTCAGAACGACAGCTCCAGGGTCCATTACAAATACATACGAGGGAGCTGTTTTACCAGCTGAAGTATATTTCTGTCCATCCAGTACTGAGATTTACGCAAGCTCTGCCACACAGCACGGGAGGGGTACCTGATCTTTCTCTGCTACAGTTTCATTTTCACTTACAGGTCTCCACCCCACTCCCACCTCCAGACTGGAGAGTGAAAAGGAGAAGCAGTAGACTGATGAGCTCATCTCTCTGCCGCTCTGCTCTCTCCTCCTATCAGCATGCTACTTGACAAACCTGACTGGCTTCTTGTGCTGCTTCTCCTTCCTACTCTCTGAGCTTTGCTGTACAGGAGCTGCAAGAGGCCGATACTGGGTTAAGTTTAGAGACTTTTACTGCTTGTACAAATGTTTTCCTGATGTATTAGGCCCCATTCACACCTAACGCTTTCTAAACGCACTTTTTATGTGTGTTTTTTTTTTGGGTGCGCGCTTTCGCACAGCCCGCAAAGGGTGATCCGCTCATTTATGCCGTGCCCTACGCTGGACAAAAGCAGCTCATGTAACCTTTTTCCTGCATTGAGTTTGTTGCATTTTTAACCGCGTGTTTTGGCGCATTGGTTTTGCTTTTTTTTGCGTGGCAAAAAGCGCATCTGCTTGGAGCATCTGAGGCGCCATTTATAATGGTTACCGCAAACACAACGTATGTTTTTTTTTTTTCCATATTGTTTTTATTGAAAATTTTAAGATATACCGTATCTCACAAAAGTAAGTACACCCCTCAGTGACATTTGTGTAAATCTTTTCTTCTCTCTTTTCATGTGACAACACTGAAGAAATGACACTTGTCTACAATGTAAAGTAGTGAGTGTACAGCTTGTATAACAGTGTAAATTTCCTGTCCCCTCAAAATAACTCAACACACAGCCATTCATGTCTAAACCGCTGGCAACAAAAGTCAGTACACCCCCTAAGTGAAAATCTCCAAATTGGGCACAATTAGCCATTTTCCCTCCCCCGATGTCATGTGACTCGTTAGTGTTACAAGGTCTCAGGTGTGAATGGGGAGCAGGTGTGTTAAATTTGGTGTTATCGCTCTCACTCTCTCATACTGGTCACTGGAAGTACAACATAGCACCTCATGGCAAAGAACTCTCTGAGGATCTGAAGATAAGAATTGTTGCTCTACGTAAAGATGGCCTAGGCCAGTGATGGCGAACCTTGGCACCCCAGATGTTTTGGAACTACATTTCCCATGATGCTCATGCACTCTGCAGTGTAGTTGAGCATCATGGGAAATGTAGTTCCAAAACATCTGGGGTGCCAAGGTTCACCACCACTGGCCTAGGCTATAAGAAGATCGCCAAGACCCTGAAACTGAGCTGCAGCACGGTGGCCAAGACCATACAGCGGTATAACAGGACAGGTTCCCCTCAGAACAGGCCTCGCCATGGTCCACCAAAGAAGTTGAGGTCACGTGCTCAGCGTCATATCCAGAGGTTGTCTTTGGGAAATAGACGTATGAGTACTGCCAGCATTGCTGCAGAGGTTGTAGGGGTGGGGGTCAGCCTGTCAGTGCTCAGACCATACGCCGCACACTGCATCAAATTGGTCTGCATGGCTGTCGTCCCAGAAGGAAGCCTCTTCTAAAGATGATGCACAAGAAAGACCACAAACAGTTTGCTGAAGACAAGCAGACTAAGGAGATGGATTACTGGAACCATGTCCTGTGGTCTGATGAGACCAAGATAAAGGTATTTGGTGTCAGATGGTGTCAGGCGTGTGTGGGGGCAACCAGGTGAGGAGGACAAAGACAAGTGTGTCTTGTCTACAGTCAGGCATGGTGGTGGGAGTGTCATGGTCTGGGGCTGCATGAGTGCTGCCGGCACTGGGGGGCTACAGATCATTGAGGGGACCATGAATGCCAACATGTACTGTGACATACTGAAGCAGAGCATGATCCCCTCCCTTCAGAGACTGGACCGCAGGGCAGTATTCCAACATGATAACCACCCCAAACACACCTCCAAGATGACCACTGCCTTGTTAAAGAAGCCGAGGGTAAAGGTGATGGACTGGCCAAGCATGTCTCCAGACCTAAACCCTATTGATCATCTGTGGGACATCCTCAGAGGGAAGGTGGAGGAGGGGAAGGTCTCCAACATCCACCAGCTCTGTGATGTCATCATGGGGGAGGGGAAGAGGACTCCAGTGGGGACCTGTGAAGCTCTCGTGACCTCCATGCCCAAGAGGGTGAAGGCAGTGCTGGAAAATAATGGCGGCCACACAAAATATTGACACTTTGGGCCCAATTTGGACATTTTCCCTTAGGGGTGTACTGACTTTTGTTGCCAGCGGTTTAGACATTAATGGCTGTGGGTTGAGTTATTTTGAGGGGACAGGAAATTTACACTGTTATACAAGCTGTACACTCACTACTTTACATTGTAGACAAGTGTCATTTCTTCAGTGTTGTCACATGAAAAGAGAGAAGAAAAGATTTACACAAATGTGACTGAGGGGCGTACTTACTTTTGTCAGATACTGTATAACATCGCTAATCAGCGACATTTCACTCACAAAAACATGTTTACCAAACGCTCAGGTGTTATTATTATTATACGGGATTCCTATGCAGTTTACGCCGCACTTTACAACATAAAAGGGAGACAATTTCCAATACAATAACATACAGGGGGGTAATTGGGGGGCTGCTCAGAAGAACTTACAATCTAAGAGGCGTGACTGGAGTCTCAATGATTACAGAGACACAACATTGTATCCTTTCTGTCTGTGACCGGTGAAGTCCGGCTCACCTTCCAGCAGACAGAACCCAATCCACAATCGGTAAAAGCGTTTTTTTGACTGAACCTAAAGAAAAAAAAAGAAAGAAAGAAGTTCTTGTGCATGACAGATGTGATGAGACACACGAGCTTCATAAGATGACGAGTTCCTTTAATTATCACCGTGTGAGCGTATGGGCGTGTTAATGATCACCTCCCCTGTGCAGCGCCACGCCATCCTAATAAATATTAATGAAAAGAGGAATACAGCCCTGAGTAATACCTGAGTGTCATGGCCGACGCAGGAGGGAACGCCGCACGTTTATATTTATGTGCGTTTATTGCTGATCTGGGTGACGTCTGTGGTCAATAAAAAAAAGGGAGCGGAGATCAGGATGCAACATCCCATAATAATATAACTGGAGAGTAACATTTATAGGGAAAGGTGATCCCGGGAATGTCCGATTGCTTCTTGGGGGATCAGGAGGGAATTTTTTCCCCCCACTGGAGCAGATTGGATCCGAGCTTTGCTGGGGTTTTCACCTTCCTCTGGATCAACTGTATATATAGGATTGTGTATATAGGGGTGTGTGTATAAGAGTGTGTATATAGGAATGTGTATATAAGATGTGTATATAGGAGTGTGTATATAGGAATGTGTACATAAGATGTGTATATAGGAGTACATATATAAGAGTGTGTATATAGGGGTGTGTGTATAGGAGTGTGTATATAGGGGCGTGTGTATAGGAATGTGTATATAAGATGTGTATATAGGAATGTGTATATAAGATGTGTATATAGGAGTGCGTATATAAGAGTGTGTGTACATAGGTGTGTGTGTATAACAGTGTGTATATAGGGGTGTGTGTATAGGAGTGTGTATATAGGAGTCTATATATAGGAGTGTGTATATAGGGGTGAGTGTATAGGAGTGTGTATATAGGAGTGTGTATGCAGGAGTCTATATATAGGAGTGTGTATATATATAGGATTGTGTGTGTATATATAGGAGTGTGGAGGAAGAGACGATAGGGAAAGCCACAGAGGAGGAAGAGACAAAAGGGGAAGCCACAGAGGAGGAGGAGGAGATGCGAGGGAAAGCAAACGAGGAGGGGGAGACACAAGGGGAAGCCACCGAATAGGAGGAGATGTTAGGAGAAGCCACCGAGGAGGAGGAGACACAAGGGGAAGCCACCGAGGAGGAGGAGAAGATGCGAGGGGAAGCAACCGAGGAGGAGGAGACGCAGGGGGAAGCCACCGAGGAAGGGGAAACACAAGGGGAAGCCACCGAATAGTAGGAGACGTTAGGGGAAGCCACCGAGAAGGAGGAGACACAAGGGGACGCCACCGAGGAGGAGGAGAAGATGCGAGGGGAAGCAACCGAGGAGCGGGAGACACAAGGGGAAGCCACCGAATAGGATGAGATGTTAGGAGAAGCCACCGAGGAGGAGGAGACGCAAGGGGATGCCACCGAGGAGGAGGAGACGGAAGGGGAAGCCACCGAGGAGGAGGAGGAGAAGATGCGAGGGGAAGCCACCGAGGAAGGGGAGACACAAGGGGAAGCCACCGAATAGTAGGAGACATAAGGGGAAGCCACCGAGGAGGAGGAGACGCAAGGGGACGCCACCGAGAAGGAGGAGAAGATGCGAGGGGAAGCAACCAAGGAGGGGGAGACACAAGGGGAAGCCACCGAATAGGAGGAGACATTAGGGGAGGCCACCGAGGAGGAGGAGACGCAAGAGGAAGCCACCGAGGAAGAGGAGACACAAGGGGAAGCCACCGAGGAGGAGGAGACGCAAGGGGAAGCCACTGAGGAGGAGGAGACGTGAGGGGAAGCCACCGAGGAGGAGGAGACGTGAGGGGAAGCCACCGAGGAGGAGGAGACGCAAGGGGAAGCCACCGAGGAGGAGAAGATGCAAGGGGAAGCCACCGAGGAGGAGGAGATGTGAGGGGAATCCACAGAGGAGGAGGAGACGCAAGGGGAAGCCACCGAGGAGGAGGAGACACAAGGGGAAGCCACCGAGGAGGAGGAGACGTGAGGGGAATCCACAGAGGAGGAGGAGACGCAAGGGGAAACCATTGAGGAGGAGGAGACGCAAGGGGAAGCCACTGAGGAGGAGGAGACGCAAGGGGGAGCCACCGAGGAGATGCAAGGGGAAGCCACCGAGGAGACAGAGGGAAAGCCAACGAGGAGGAAGAGACGCAGGGGGAAGCCACCGAGGTGGAGGAGATGTGAGGGATAGCCACCGAGGAGGAGGAGACGCAAGGGGAAGCCACCAAGGAGGAGGAGACACAAGGGGAAGCCACCGAGGAGGAGGAGACACAAGGGGAATCCACAGAGGAGGAGGAGACGCAAGGGGAAACCACCAAGGAGGAGGAGACGCAAGGGGAAGCCACCGAGGAGGAGGAGACGCAAGGGGGAGCCACCGAGGAGGAGGAGACGCAAGGGGGAGCCACCGAGGAGGAGGAGATGCAAGGGGAAGCCACCGAGGAGGAGACGGAGGGGGAAGCCACCGAGGTGGAGGAGATGTGAGGGAAAGCCACCGAGGAGGAGGAGACGCAAGGGGAAGCCACGAGGAGGAGGAGACATGAGGGGAAGCCACCGAGGAGGAAGAGACGTAAGGGGAAGCCACCGAATAGGAGGAGATGTTAGGAGAAGCCACCGAGGAGGAGGAGAAACAGGGGATGCCACCTAGGAGGAGGAGACATAAGGGCAAGCCACCGAGGAGGAGGAGACACAAGGGGAAGCCACCGAGGAGGAGGAGATGCGAGGGGAAGCAACCGAGGAGGAGGAGACGCAGGGGGAAGCCACTGAGGAAGGGGAGACACAAGGGAAAGCCACCGAATAGTAGGAGACGTAAGGGGAAGCCACCGAGGAGAAGGAGACACAAGGGGACGCCACGAGGAAGAGGAGGAGATTCGAGGGGAAGCAACCGAGGAGGGGGAGACACAAGGGGAAGCCACCGAGTAGGAGGAGATGTTAGGAGAAGCTACCGAGGAGGAGGAGATGCAAGGGGATGCCACTGAGGAGGAGGAGATGGAAGGGGAAGCCACCGAGGAGGAGGATACGCAGGGGGAAGCCACCGAGGAAGGGGAGACACAAGGGGAAGCCACCGAATAGTAGGAGACATAAGGGGAAGCCACCGAGGAGGAGGAGACGCAAGGGGACGCCACCGAGGAGGAGGAGAAGATGCGAGGGGAAGCAACCGAGGAGGGGGGAGACACAAGGGGAAGCCACCGAATAGGAGGAGACATTAGGGGAGGCCACCGAGGAGGAGGAGACGCAAGAGGAAGCCACCGAGGAAGAGGAGACACAAGGGGAAGCCACCGAGGAGGAGGAGACGCAAGGGGAAGCCACTGAGGAGGAGGAGACGTGAGGGGAAGCCACCGAGGAGGAGGAGACATGAGGGGAAGCCACCGAGGAGGAGGAGATGCAAGGGGAAGCCACCGAGGAGGAGGAGATGCAAGGGGAAGCCACCGAGGAGGAGGAGATGTGAGGGGAATCCACAGAGGAGGAGGAGACGCAAGGGGAAGCCACCGAGGAGGAGGAGACACAAGGGGGAAGCCACCGAGGAGGAGGAGACGTGAGGGGAATCCACAGAGGAAGAGGAGATGCAAGGGGAAACCACCAAGGAGGAGGAGACGCAAGGGGAAGCCACTGAGGAGGAGGAGACACAAGGGGGAGCCACCGAGGAGGAGGAGATGCAAGGGGAAGCCACCGAGGAGGAGACGGAGGGAAAGCCACTGAGGAGGAAGAGACGCAGGGGGAAGCCACCGAGGCGGAGGAGATGTGAGGGAAAGCCACCGAGGAGGAGGAGACGCAAGGGGAAGCCACCGAGGAGGAGGAGACTCAAGGGGAAGCCACCGAGGAGGAGGAGACGTGTGGGGAATCCACAGAGGAGGAGGAGACGCAAGGGGAAACCACCAAGGAGGAGGAGACGCAAGGGGAAGCCACCGAGGAGGAGGAGACGCAAGGGGGAGCCATCGAGGAGGAGGAGATGCAAGGGAAAGCCACCGAGGAGGAGACGGAGGGGGAAGCCACCGAGGTGGAGGAGATGTGAGGGAAAGCCACTGAGGAGGAGGAGACGCAAGGGGGAGCCACGAGGAGGAGGAGACATGAGGGGAAGCCACCGAGGAGGAAGAGATGTAAGGGGAAGCCACCAAAGAGGAGGAGACGTAAGGGGAAGCCACAGAAGAGGAGGAGATGTGAGGGAAAGCCACCGAGGAGGAGGAGACGCAGGGGGAAGCCATCAAGGAGGGGGAGACACAATGGGAAAGCCCCGAGGAGGAGGAGACGAAGGGGGAAGCCACCGAGGAGGAGGAGACGAAGGGGGAAGCCACGAGGAGGAGGAGGAGACAAAGGCGGAAGCCTTGAGGAGGAGGAGACGAAAGGGGAAGCCACGAGGAGGAGGAGGAGACAAAGGCGGAAGCCATGAGGAGGAGGAGACGAAGGGGGAAGCCGCTAATAACGAACCCAGAATTATTCATCACACTGTGCTTGCTTGGTGATGGTTCCATACGTACATAGTGCGTTTACATTCGTATGGGGGGGGGGGGCTCAACATTGGGGGGGGGCTTTTACCTGCTTGGGTGTAACTTACACTTTTTTCACTAAAACTTTGTTTATATCGCATGCAATACAAAGGCTGCTTATCACCGAATGTAAAACAAAAAAAAAAAAAAGAAGAAAACTGCCCATGAAGAGCACTGAAGTAGAGAACCTTTTCAGCCTCATCATGGGCCCCCTGGAATCTGGGGCCCCAGACAACTGTCTGTTCTGCCCTTATTATATTCTGCATATTGGGAAGGGATGATGCAGTAATTAGCACTTTGCTCCAGGCAGTCCCGTCCAGATTGCTACAGATTTATGTTTATTCTGCAGTTTTTTGATTGGACGAAGGCCAAAGTCCCACAGCGGGACGGCTCACATCTAGGAAATTATCGGCATTTTGGTAAATGTCACCTTTCCCGGGCAAGGTTCCAGCATTTAGTGTTTAATGGCGTGAACGTCTCTTTATAATCCTTGTTGGACGGGAGGGATGACACACCTGGGTACACAGAGATTAAACGGGACATGGGGGGAGTATTTGATTGTAGAAAGGTCAAAAATCAAAGCAAGCCAGGAGGATCTGCTGGCGGGAGATATCTACACTACATTACCAAAAGTATTGGGACACCTGCCTTTACACGCACATGAACTTTAACCACTTGCTTACTGGGAACTTAAACCCCCCTCATGCCCAGACCAATTTTCAGCTTTCAGCGCTGATGCACTTTGAATGACAATTGCGCGGGCATACAACACTGTACCCAAATGACATTTTTATCATTTTTTTCCCACAAATAGAGTTTTCTTTTGGTGGTATTTAATTACAGCTGGGAGATTTATTTTTTGATAAACAAACAAAAAAAGATGCAAATAAAAAAAAAAAAAAAAAAAATCATGTTTAATAGTTTGTTATAAAATTTTGCAAACAGGTCATTTTTCTCCTTCATTGAAATGCGCTGATGAGGCGGCACTGGTGGGCACTGATGGGCGGCACTGGTGGGCACTAATAGGCACAGTTAAGGCGACACTAATAGGCACAGATAAGGTGGCACCGATAGGCACAGATAAGGCAGTACTGATGGGCACAGATAAGGCGGCACTGATGGGCACTGATAGGTGGCACGGATGGGTGGCACAGATGGGTGGCACGGATGGGTGGCACTAAGGGGCACTGATAGGTACCACTGATAGATGGGACTGATGGGCACTGATAGGTGGCACTGATAGGTGGCTCTGATAGGTGGCTCTGCTGGGCACTGATGGGCGGCACTGATGGGCACTGATGGGCACTGGTAGATGACACTGATGGGCACGGATATGTGGCACTGAGGTGCAGCAATGTTGTTGAGACAGATTGTGGGCACTGATAGGTGGCACTATCAGTACTGATGTTTGGCACTGCAGACACTGATTATGGCACTGTGGGCACTGATGTATGGCACTGCTGGGTGGCATTATGGGCACTGATGGGGGGCACTGCTGGGTGGCACTTTATTAAGGCTCTGAGGGTTACTGGCAGGGGGCAGGTGGGTCCTGATACACTGGCCGTGATCGGGACTGATGTCCCGATCACGGCCGCCGGTGATCGGCTTTTTTTTTCTCTCCGATTACCGGCTCTGTTTTGGCACATGATCAGCTGTCATTGGCTGACAGCTGATCACGTGGTAAGGGGTCGGGATCACCCCTTGCTCGGATCGGTGATCAGGCGAGTCTCATTGACTCGCCGATCACAGGGGGCGCGCAGGCCGCTCGTGCACGGGACGACGTCAATAGATGTAGTCCCGGCAAAGGAGGTCCGCGCTGTAGCCGTCATTCGGCTATAGCGCGGATCTCAAGAGGTTAAAGGCATCCCAGTCTTAGTCCGGAGGGTTCAATATTGAGTCGGCCCTTTACAGCTATAACAGCTTCAACTCATCTGGGAAGGCCGTCCACAAGGTTTAGGAGTGTGTCTGTGACCATTCTTCCAGAAGAGCATTTGTGAGGTCAGGCACTGATGTTGGAAGAGAAGGCCTGGCTCGCTCGTTGGAACAGGAAGAGGCCGTCCCCAAACTGTTCTCACAAAGTTGAGAGCATGAAATTGTCCAAAATGTCTTGGCATGCCGACACCTTAAGAGTTCCCTTCACTGGAACTAAAGGGGCCAAGCCCAACCCCTGAAAAACAACCCCCACACCATAATCCCCCCTCCACCAAATGATATGGACCAGTGCACAAAGCAAGGTCCATAAAGACATGGATGAGCGAGTTTGAGGCCAGTCAAGTTCCTCCTGGGGTCTTTTTCAGGGTTTGGCCCCTTAGTTCCAGTGAGGGGAACACTTAAGGCGTCAGCACACCAAGACATTTTGGACAATTTCATGCTCCCAACTTTGTGGGACCAGTTTGGGGGACGACTCCTTCCTGGTCCAACATGACTGCCCACCAGTGCACAAAGCAAGGTCCATAAAGACATGGATGAGCGAGTTTGGGGTGGAGGAACTTGACTGGCCTGCACACAGGTTGACTCCCGTGTTCAGACCAGGACTGGGTTGAGTCAGGGGCGTAACTATAGGGGGTGCAGCAGTCGCGACCGCAACCGGGCCCTGTGATGCAGGGGGCCCATGCAGCCCCCTCTACATATGGCCAACAGCAGCATAGGCAGCTAGGGGTACCAGTGCACCATGCACACGGGTGGCTGGAGGTGGAGAGTGACTAGCAGAGCTCCATGCTCGACTATCACACTGGCTGCTCTTTAGTTGTGCATTCCCCGCATGACCTGTGTCCTCAGCCGGCTCCTCAGAGTACCCCTCTCCTGCTCCATGCATTGCCGCTCAGTCCGATGTCTGTTCTCCCCGACCAGAGTCCCACCCCCCCCCCCGAGTCCGGCCCACACTGCACTGCATACTTCTCCCGGGTAAACAAACTTTAAGCACACAGATGCAGTGCAGCCCTATGAGAGCCCCCCGGAGGACACTGCAGGCTTGTCTGCCAGCCCCCCTCCTCCCCCATCATACACAGATGATGAAAGGTCTTTCTCGGAGATATGCTGATCGCCCGTCCAGCACACTGGATGGAGCCCAGGCCAACATGGATGAGTGCGCGGCCTGCAGCTTGGTCATGGTGAGTGAGAGGACCCCATCCCCCACACACCATTACATACCCCCTCCCTCTCCCCCTGGGGACCGGGACCCCTTCTCACCTGGGGACAGTAACTTCATCTGCCCTGGAGAAAAGGACCTCATCTCTTCTGGGGACAGGGACCCCATGCTGCCTAGGGACAGTCCCCCAATGAGGCACCTAAGAATTAAAAAAAAATTATAAAAAAAAAACGAATGATACCAGTGGTGGAACTACAGGGCTCACAAAGGTCATACCTGTGACCACGCCCTGGAGTTCCACCGCCAGACTCGAAGGGAAGGGCCCTGGCTGGGGTTCAGGGGGGCCCTTCATGGTTTCTTGCATTGGGGCCCTGAAGGTTCTAGTTACGCCACTGGGTTGAGTCCTGACGTCAAACCCCATAGAACACCTTTGCGATGAATTCGAGTGGAGACTGCGAGCCAGGCCTTCTCGTCCAACATCAGTTCCTGACCTCACAAATGCTCTTCTGGAAGAACGGTCAAACCTTCCCATAGACACATCTCCTAAACCTTGTGGACGGCCTTCCCAGAGGAGTTGAAGCTGTTATAGCTGCAAAGGGCGGAGCCAACGCAACATTGAACCCTCCGGACTAAGACTGGGGTGCCATTAAATTTCATGTGCGTGTAAAGGCAGGCGTCCCAATACTTTTGGTAATATAGTGTAAATGTACATTTGTAATAGAAGGTCTTCACGGAAGGATCATACTGGGGGCAATGTGCACAGCCACCATATTACAGTCCAGTGCCAGGCAAGAAGTAAAAGCAGCATTATCCAGTGAAGCCCCATACTAGCTGCTGGTGAATGCAGTTCTATTTCCCCCTGTAGAGCACAGCCAGGCACCCAGCATTTTCCTGCCACTTTCCCTGCTAAAGAACAATCTAAAGGTTTCTTTTTTTGTTTTTTATTGGGAACGTTGAGCTTGGATAGGGGGGAGGGATCATGGGATACCCTGACAAACTGTATAGCTGAAAAATGTGAGGACACCTCAACTTTCTGGCTACACGGTACAAATAATAGGAATGTCCCACAGGATCTCTCCACTGATGGTGACCTGTATTCCTTCCAGAGTTTAAAAGCTACACAGTCCCTGACTCTCCAGCTCCGGGGTCACTCACTCAGCCACAGGGTCCCTGGTTGCCTCCTACCAATATCCAGGCTAATCCCAGTAAGGGAGATGTAGACTCACACCACCACCACCACCACCGGACAGCCGGACCCTTCCCCACCAACTTCCTCCCGCCGTTCTCTAATCAGCTTCTCCAGACCCAACTTGATCCCAGGACTCGAGCTTGTGAATAGGCCCCCCAGCCTAGCCCAGCTAGGACCTCAATTGCTTCTTCTAGAAATCTGCCCCTTGCCCTACACAGGGGTCTCCTCCAGCAGGACTGGACCCAGGAACTCTGCACCCTGCCTGCTCAAGCCTCAGCCTATTTATGGGCTCTCTCACCACCATCTGGGCACACCTTCCCAGGGATAAAAGACAGGCATAGCCGGCAGACAGCAGAATAGTCAGGTCACAAGCAATGTCGGCACAGGATGAAGGATCAAACACAGTGGCGTAACTAGAACCTTCAGGGCCCCGATGCAAGAAACCATGAAGGGCCCCCCTGAACCCAGCCCGTTCCCTTCCCTCTGAGTCCGGCGGTAGAACTCCAGGTGCGTGGTCACAGGTATGACCTTTGTGAGTCCTGTAGTTCCACCACTGGCATCAGTAGTTTTTTTCCACACTGGCTGGGGAGAACAGACATCGGACTGAGCAGTAATGCATGGAGCAGTAGAGGGGTACTCTGAGGAGCCGGCCGAGGACACAGGCCATGCGGGGAATGCACAACTAAAGAGCAGCCAGTGCGATAGTCGAGCATGGAGCTCTGCTAGTCACCCTCCACCTCCAGCCACGCCTGTGCACGGTGCACTGGTACCCCTAGCTGCCTATGCTGCTGCCGGCCATATGTAGAGGGGGCTGCATGGGCCCCCTGCAGCACAGGGCCCAGTTGCGGTCGCAACTGCTGCACCCCCTATAGTTACGCCCCTGATCAAACAGGAGCAGCAGGCAGAGGCAGAATGCAGGGTCAAGCCAGGGGTCAGGGCAGGTAGCAGATAGGAATAGTCAGGAACAAACTGGGTCAAGATCAGGTAGGGAAGAGGTAAGTGCGCATGCATGGAGTCAGCACCAGGTGCACGGTGGGGTTCCATACTATTACTGGGAGTGAGGGAGTGGTGATGCTCTGGACAGGTGGAGAGGGCATTGGCTCTGCATGTCCCTCCTAAATGCATCAGTGACGGTGGTGATGTACATCAAGGGAGGTTATTAGAGTTCCGTCGTCTGTTCAAGTAAAGGTCCCCCATGTGTACAAGGGTGCCTAACCTAGCCCAGAAGAACCCACCCTGGGGTAGGCCTCTCAGGTGACCCTTGCTTGGCACCCAACGAGGAGGGAAACATGGAGGACATGACGACCGCCCCATCACCCTACCCCTTACAAGATACAAGATCAGTGAGGAAAATAAAAGATACTTCTCCAGACCAGGACTTCAGGACAGTGCCCTCCAGCAAAAAATCCACAAGCAATCTTCTCCAGGACCTCCGCCCCCAGCCCCTGCTGAGACCCAGACTACAATCCTTGTCTCAGATTAGCTGCCTCCCAGGGGGCAGCAGAGGAAGAACCCTCTCCAAAGGCCTCCCAAACATTTATAACCCCCCCAGCCACCTTCTGGTCACCTCCTTCCAGGGATTGGCTGGGACATAATGAATATTTATAAGTGGGGGATTGACCCTCCTGCTCTGAGGGGGGGGGGATGTGTGGCCTTCTAGTTCCTTCCTCCTCTTCCCTTGGGGGGGGAGGGGTGGGTCTCTCTTTGGGTGACCTAGAAGAATGGGGTCTGCCAGGCCTTCTGGCACCCAATGTCCCTGTCAGGGCCTTGAGCCCCAGGGGATCAGGGAGAGGTCCTACCCCTTCAGGGGGTGGACTATAGCACACCCTTAAATGCCCTTTTTAGTGTGCGTTTCACATGCACGGTTTTTTGTTCACTTAATAATTTTTCGCCACTGCGGATTTAAAAAAGAGTCCAATGGTCTTTTCTTTTTTTTTTTTACTTTTTTTTTTTTATTTTAAAAAAACTTTTTTTATTTTTGAAAAAAAAACTTTTTTTATTTTTGAAAAAAAACTTTTTTTATTTTTGAAAAAAACACTTTTTATTTTTGAAAAAAAAAACTTTTTATTTTTGAAAAAAAACTTTTTTATTTTTGAAAAAAAAATATTTTGTTAATATGATATCTGAGGTCTTTTTGAACCCCAGACCTCACATTAACCGCTTTGTCGACCAGCCGCCATCATTTTACGGCGGTGTGTCGGCACGATCCCGTTAGTAGCTATAGGTCGGCTTGCGGGATAGGGATAGCAGGTGGGGGGTGCCGATGCTCGTGGGCGATGGTCACCGGCCACGAGCGATCGCCGGCACGAGAGGCAGAACGCGGAAGTGTGTGTGTGTAAACAAACAAATCCCTGTTCTGTTCTGAGAGGAGTGACAGATCGTGTGTTCCTAATAGCTAGGAACCACGCTCCGTCACTTCCTCCAGTCAGGCCCCTCCCCCTTCAGCTAGAATCACCTCCCAGGGAACGCAGTTAACCCCTTGATCGCCCCCTAGTGTTAACCCCTTCACTGCCATTTTACATTTTTACACTTATCAATGCATTTTTATAGCACTGATCGCTGTATAAATGCCAATGGTCCCAAAAATGTGTCGAAATTGTCCGATGTTTCCGCTATAATATGGCAGTCCCCATAAAATCGCAGATCGCCGCCATTACTAGTAAAAAAAAAAAATAATAATAACAAAAATGCTATAAATCTATCCCCTATTTTGTAGACGCTATAACTTTTGCGCAAATCAATCAATATACGCTTATTGCGATTTTTTTTTTTACCAATAATATGTAGAAGAATATATAAAAACTGAGGAAATTTTTTTTATTTTTTTTAAATTTGGATATTTATTACAGCAAAAAGTACATATGCTTATTGGGATTTTTTTTTACCAAAAATATGTAGAAGAATATATAAAAAACAAGGGAAAAAAAAAAATTATTATTTTTTTTTTTAAATGGGGATATTTATTACAGCAAAAAGTACAAAATATTGTGCTTTTTTTCAAAATTGTCGCTCTTTTTTGTTTTATAGCGCAAAAAAATAAAAAACGCAGAGGTGAACAAATACCACCAAAAGAAAGCTCTATTTGTGGGGGAAAAAAAAGACATCAACTTTGTTTGGGCACAGTGTTGCGTGACCGCGCAATTGTCAGTTAGAGCGACCCAGTGGCGAATCGCAAAAAAAATGGCCCGGTCATTGAGCAGCCGGGGCTGAAGTGATTAAAGAGGACCTGTCATGCTTTTTTTTTCTATTTCAAGGGATGTTTACATTCCTTGTAATAGGAATAAAAGTGACCCAATTATTATTTTATTTTTTTAAAGAGGGCGTAAAAAAATAAAATAAAACGTTAAACAAATAAGAAAAAAATAATTGAAAGCACCCCGTCTTCCCGAGCTCGCACGCAGAAGCGAAACGCATACGTAAGTCGCTCCTGCATATGAAGACGCGTTCACACCACACATGTGAGGTATCGCCGCGATCGTTAGAGGGAGAGAAATAATTCTCTCCCTGGAACGCCTCTGTATCGCAAAACTGGTAACCTGTATTTTTTTAAACGCCGCCTATGGAGATTTTTTTAAGGGTCAAAGTTTGTCGCCCATTCCACGAGCGGGGCGCAATTTTTGAAGTATGACATGTTGGGTAATCAATTTTACTTGGCGGCAACAT